>NC_066584.1:130952398-131259293 GCF_024323335.1 Lathyrus oleraceus
GCTCGCCGACTGAGGCAGTATATGTTGAACCATACTACCTTGTTGATTTCTAAGATGGATCCAGTGAAATACATCTTTGAGAAGCCGGCTCTCACCGGACGTGTTGCCCGTTGGCAGATGATCTTAACAGAATATGATATCCAGTACACGTCGCAGAAGGCCATCAAAGGTAGTATTCTGTCAGACTACCTTGTCGAGCAACCGATTGATGATTATCAGCCGATGATGTTTGAATTCCCTGATGAAGACATCATGTATCTGAAGATGAAAGATTGTGAAGAGCCTCTTGTCGAGGAAGGACCGGATCCTGATGACAAGTGGACAATGATGTTTGATGGGGCTGTGAATGTGAATGGCAACGGTGTTGGGGCAGTGCTTATCAATCCAAAAGGTGCTCATATACCTTTTTCGGCCAGGCTGACTTTTGATGTAACCAACAACGAGGCTGAGTATGAGGCTTGTATCATGGGGATAGAAGAAGCCATCGATCTAAGGATAAAAACTCTTGACATCTATGGAGATTCCGCTCTAGTGATTGATCAAGTCAATGGAGATTGGAATACCAACCAGCCGCATTTGATTCCTTATAGAGATTACACCAGAAGAATACTGACGTTCTTCAAGAAGGTGAAGTTGTATCATGTCCCCCGGGATGAGAATCAGATGGCTGATGCCTTGGCTACTTTTTCTTCTATGATCAAAGTTCATTGGTGGAATCATGTGCCACATGTTGCGGTGAATCGACTCGAGAGGCCTGCGTATGTGTTTGCAGCCGAGTCTGTTGTGGATAAGAAGCCGTGGTACTATGATATCAAGAACTTCCTCAAGAGTCAGGAGTATCCTGAAGGAGCGTCAAAGAATGACAAGAAAACCCTGAGAAGGCTAGCTGGAAGCTTTTATTTGAATCAGGATGATGTGTTGTACAAGAGGAACTTCGACATGGTTCTGCTCAGATGCGTGGATAGACACGAAGCAGACATGTTGATACAAGAAGTGCACGAAGGATCTTTTGGTACCCATGTTGGTGGTCATGCAATGTCTAAGAAATTGTTGAGAGCCGGTTATTACTGGATGACTATGGAATCCGATTGTATCAAGTACGCTCGGAAGTGCCATAAGTGTCAAATCTAGGCTGATAAGGTGCATGTACCACCAAGCCCTCTGAATGTCATGAATTCGCCTTGGCCGTTCGCCATGTGGGGCATTGATATGATTGGGAAGATTGAGCCTTTTGCTTCTAATGGACATCGCTTCATCCTGGTTGCAATTGACTACTTCACCAAGTGGGTGGAAGCAGCTTCCTATGCTAATGTTACCAAACAAGTGGTTGCCCGGTTCATTAAGAAGGAAATCATCTGTCGATATGGGGTTCCTGAGAGAATCATTACTGATAATTGTTCGAATCTCAATAACAAGATGATGAAAGAGCTTTGCAAAGATTTCAAGACTGAACATCATAATTCTTCTCCTTATAGACCGAAGATGAATGGTGTTGTAGAGGCGGCAAACAAGAATATTAAGAAGATTGTGCAGAAGATGGTCGTGACGTACAAGGATTGGCATGAGATGCTGCCTTTCGCTTTGCATGGGTACCGTACTTTAGTACGTACGTCGACCGGGGCAACCCCTTACTCCCTTGTGTATGGTATGGAAGCTGTCCTACCTGTTGAAGTGGAGATTCCTTCTCTGAGAGTCTTGTTGGATGTCAAGCTTGATGAAGCTGAGTGGATTCGAACAAGGTTTAACGAGTTGAGCCTTATCGAGGAAAGACGGTTAGTAGCTGTATGCCATGGGCAGTTGTATCAGAGAAGGATGAAGAGAGCCTTTGATCAGAAAGTGCGTCCTCGAAGCTATCAAATCGGTGATCTAGTTTTGAAGAGGATCCTTCCTCCCGGTACAGATAACAGAGGCAAATGGACTCCGAATTATGAAGGTCCATATGTTGCGAAGAAGGTTTTCTCTGGTGGAGCCTTGATGCTTACAACTATGGATGGTGAAGATTTTCCATCCCCTGTTAACTCAGATGTAGTCAAAAAATACTTCGCATAAGTTGACCCGCTGGACAAAAAAGAACAAAAGAGTCCAGGCAAAAAAGGGCATCCCGGCGAACCAAAAAAAAAAAAAAAAAAGAGAAAAAGGTTGGGGCAAAAGTTAGGGATAAAAATGAAAAGATGGTACACCCGGTAAGTCGAAAACCCGCAAGGGCGGCTTAGGCAAAAATGGGTATCCCGGTGGATTGAAAACCCGAAAGGGCGATCCAGGCAAAAGAGGGATTAAAGCGAAGACTACAGTCGGAGTTATCTGTACTTCACCGCGCTTCATCGTCTGCCATCTCGAAAGATGTAATCGGTCCAGTCATTCTTCTCAGAAAGCAAGGAACTTGGGAGGAAAACTGATGATCTGTGAGTCATAACAGAATTAGGAAATAGTGGATGCCGTATTCACATTGCCATTAGGATAGTTTATTTTTCCTTTTGGGCGCAATTACCTCTTTCTAGGAATTGCTTCCCGATGTATTCGCCTTTTCAGGCCCATTTTCAATCAATAAAAGTCGTTATTTAGATAAATTGCTCTCTTGTTTTTATTTTTACTGTTTTGTTTGCAAAAACGTCCGAATTTTTGATAAACATTGCATATAAAAACGTGAAGGCTAGACAATAACGTGCAGAAAGATAAAACATTTGAAAATCATTTTGAATGTTGAGGACACTTGAGCGTATCTTGTCCATGCAATCCCCTGGGGCATGTTTGTCGTGCTGTTTTGCAGGTGGTTACCTTTTGATTCCTGGCTGAAGCAGATAAGCCACGGTTTGTTCAGGGATGTGTCAACACTGCCCAGTAGTGTGAGAGGATGGGGATATTCCCCAGCAGTTGAAGCAAGTTCGAGACTTGTCTCTCCAGCGTAGTCAAGATCAGGAATTCCTCAGCCGGATTGAGGATGATTCCCTAGCAGGCTTGGAAGTGACTGTTTCCCCAAGCAAATCGGAGAGGCTATCAGAATTATTTTTATCCCCTGCAGAGACGTCTGTGGAGTTTTATTCCCCAGCAGGTCTAAGGTTAGTTTTAACTCCCCAGCAGGCCTGGAAGTGGGTGTATCTCCAGCCAGTTTGAGATTGTTAATCCCCACCGAGTTGGAAGTATGTTGTATCACCAGCGGAGGTGTCAGTTGTGAATGCTATCCCCAGCGTGGTCGTGAACGCTTTTCCCCGGCAGTCATTTGTGGATGTCTATCCCCAGCGTGGTCGGGTATATTACTTCCCCAACAGAGTTATGGCTTTCCCC
This sequence comes from Lathyrus oleraceus, assembly GCF_024323335.1. Taxonomy (NCBI): domain Eukaryota; kingdom Viridiplantae; phylum Streptophyta; class Magnoliopsida; order Fabales; family Fabaceae; genus Lathyrus; species Lathyrus oleraceus. The sequence goes on from NC_066584.1 coordinate 130,955,681, forward strand.
TAGAGGATCTCCCTGGCAGAGGGTTTGTGTTGATGGTTTTCCCCAGCAAGTTCCCCGAGTGGATGAGGTTTGGTGGAAATTATCTCCAGCAAAGTTTATCCTACCTGTGGATTGACAGCTCTCCCCAGTAAAGTCGCATTGTTTGTTTCCCTAGCAGAGTCCCCAAGTGGATTGGGTCCAGTGAAGGTTATCCCCGGTGGGATCCTTTCTCCAGCAGAGATGCTATTCCTCAGCATGAGTGAGAAGTTGGTGCTTTTTCCCCGCAGAGCATATTCCTCAGACAGAGTATCCCCACATGGTTGGAGAATCTGATCAGTTTGCTCCCCAGCAGGAGTTTCGATCATTTGCATCATGCATGTAGTAATCATTGCATCCTCAAATAGCGTAGCATTTCCATTCAATATGGAGCATTACGCCATAGAAAGATTCAAACATATGCATTCATGTGTTAAACCTAATCAGACCATATCCCCGGCAGAGGCGGATCGTTGTTCAACACCTGTACGACACATTTGCTACAGTTGCTCCTGACAGCATTCAGGATTGGTAACTCCCCAGAGAGGTTTATTTCCTCACTCGTCTGTGAAAGGAAGCTTGATTCTCCCCAGTGAGATCCCCAGCAAGTGTTTAGCCTTGCCTTGACGTGTTGAAGATGTCGTTCCTGTGATACCGGTAGGTGTCGTGTTTGCACCCGTGTGTGTCCTTTCTTTGGTGTCGGTAAACACCATTGTTTCGGTGTCGGTAAACATCGAGTCTCACCCCAGTCATCGGTAAATGTCTGGTCGTCCTTTCTTTGGTGTCGGTAAACACCATTATTTCGGTGTCGGTAAACATCGAGTCCTATTCCAGTCATCGGTAAATGTCTGGTCGTCCCTTTATTGATGTCGGTAAACATCATCTTTCGATGTACGCAAGATCTATCCTTTCCCCAAGTCATTCGTTAATGACTGTTCACCTCTCCGTTGGTGTCGATACACGTTGAGTTTTTCCTATCCGTCCGTTGACGTATAGTTGTATCCCTTTCACAGGTCATCTGTTGATATCTGTTCACCTCTCCGTTGGTGTCGATAAACGTTGAGTTTTTCCCATTCGTCCGTTGACGTCTGTTTGCATATCTTGTTCCCCAGTCATCGGTAAATGTCGGGTCACCTTTCTTTAATGTCGGTAAACATCATCTTTCGATGTCGGTAAACGTCGAGTATCTTCCCCGGTCATCGGTAAATGTCTGGTTGTTCCCCAGCCAGAGATCCCCAGTAGAGTCATCGGTAAACGTCCTATCTGGTTTCCAGTTACAAACATCTTTTTCCTTCCCGAGTGAAGTGTTCACCTCTCCGTTGGTGTCGATAAACGTTGAAGTTTTTTCCCATTCATCCGTTGACGTATGTTTGTTTGTCTCTTTCCCAGTTCATCCGTTGATGTCTGGTCACCTATCCGTTGGTGTCGATAAACATCGAGCTTCTCCCATTCGTCCGTTGACGTCTGGTCGAGTCTTTCCCAGTCATTCGTTAATGACTGGTCACCTCTCCGATGGTGTCAATAAACGTCGAGCTTCTCCCGTTCGTCCGTTGACGTTTGGTCGAGTCCTTCCCAGTCATTCGTTAATGTCTGGTCACCTCTCCGTTGGTGTCGATAAACGTTGAGTTTTTCCCTTTCGTCCGTTGACGTCTGGATGTAGCTTCCTTTGGTAAACATCAAAATCCCCAGTAGAGTCGTCGGTAAACGTCTTGTCTGGTCATTGTTGCAAATATCCCGTATCATATCCCGCAGAGTGCAAATTGCTACGGTTCTTTGGTATTCAATCCCTGTTTACCTTGAAGGTCTGACAGTCGTTGCTCTCATCCGTCCAGGTTCCCAGTTGATTGAATAGGGGCAGCTGTAGCACCTCAAATTTGCACCTCCCATTTGTATATACATTTTCATTTTAGGTCATTAGCATTGCATTGTCATTGCATGGTCCCTTACATGTCATCAGTCAGACTGGTTAGGAGATTCAACTGTGCAAGGCAACAAGTGCATTTTTCCATGAGATCAAAGCCCTAGGGTGATTCCGATGAGTTCACATGATTCAAGGATCATTTTGAAGTGGTTTGGCCAAGTATTGAAGGCTCAAGATTCATCAGTCCATGTGCAAATCATCTCAGACCTTGAAAAGTCAACAAAAGTCAACTGTCAGTTCAACCATGGATTTGGAGGTGGGAAGTGGTTAGAGATGCTTCATTCATGTGCAAAAAAGTCTCATTTGACATTTCAAACATCAACATTGAAGGATTTGAAGTCAGATCAAGACTTTCCAAAAATAGCAAGTGACCTGTAATTTGAACTTTCCAACAATGGAAAGGTTTTGGACCAACTTCAACTCAAGATTACATCATCAAGAAAGCTCCAAATGAAATTTTGTCCAACATAAAAGTTGAAGATCTTTCTCTCCCATTTCCAAAAAGTCCAAGATCATGAATTTCGCATGTGTGGTTAAGGAAATATGGTTCAAACTTGGCAAAGTGTGGTTTAAACTTCAAATGAGCATAACTTTCAAACCAAAACTCCAATTTGAGTGGTTCTTTTTGCATATTGACCCTTATAACATGTATTTTCCAAGCATACTATCACATGGCATGAAATCTCATTTGCATGGCATTGGCTCATTCATGAAGATTTTGGGAAGAAATTGCATAAACTCATTTTTATGGAACATATGCATACCAAATCAATTCCAACATGTGCATGAAACCATTTTAAGGCATTTTAGACATTGAACATGCACTGTTCACGTGCATGAGGGTGCATGGAGAGAAAATTTCATTTTTTTGCATTTACACCACAAACTCACTAATTACATGTGCATTTGCCCTAATCCTTTCCTAAACATGATTAGCATTGAGTATAAAGCCTTAATCATAACTGTTTTCAACACAATTACCAATTCTAGATCTAGATTTCACAAATTCTTCAAATTCTTCTCTCACCTTTTTTGCAAAATCCTTCAAACACAAGCACTTTCTCTTGATCCTTTCATCATCATGAAGTATAATTGAGTAGAATTGGACGTGGAAACAGAGGAAATTGTTGCATTCAAGTTCATGTTCAAGGTGTGAAGCATCCATGGGAATTGAAGATTGAGCAAGATTCGTGTGCATTCAAGCTTCCAGTTCATCATCATTTACTTCCATAAGCACATTGGAGAAGGATTGGAGCATCAAGAGCCTTGGAAACACGTGAATCCAGTTGCTGTTCGTCAAGAGGTTACTTTTTCGACCTCTTTAATTCTCAAAATTGTTGTGCCTATTGTATAGTTCATAGATTGGTGATGAATCTAAGCTTTGAATGGAGTGATTTGGTGCTATATACATGAAGATCCGTGCATTTGAAGTTTTGGTGTAGATTTTAATTTCCTTTGATCTAAGCGTGTCTTGATGTTTTAGCATGAATTATTCATTGATCTTTGATGTATGATGCATGGCGAATCGTTTGGTATAACTTTTATGGATTTCTGGAACTTTTGACAAATTCTGGAAAAGGTGGATGAAGATCTTCATCGTGTTCTTCATTTTCCAGTTTTGCTGGAGATTTTCCTATGGAATTTCCTACGAAACGCATAACATTTCCTGCGGAACGCATGCATGTTACCTGTGGATTTTTTGAATTCATGTGAGCGCGCGTTAGGGTTTGTGTGCTGATACTACGTCGTTTTGAGTTGGCGCGCATGTAGTTTCAAATGTGCTCATGGATCGATCCTTGGCCAGAACATTTTCCAATTGCCTTTTCATCATTCCATTCATTTCATACCTTTGCTTCATATTTTCTTTTTCAATTTTTCATCAACTTCTAAAATTCACAATAAATTGAAAACTCAACCAAATGATCTCCAATTTTTTGCATTATGTTCCTCATTTTGTCTATTATTTTTTGAATATTAAAATGAAAATTGTGCTTGGCTGGATATATTTTGGTTCTAGAAGGTTTGAGTATGTGTCCATATTTGACATTGCCTTGCTATATCATTTGTGAAATGCTTGATTCTTATCCAATGAATGTGAAATTTTGAATGCTATAACTAGACACATTGCTTGACATTTTGGTGTTGATTTGGTATTTTTATCACTTAGCATTTCTGTTTTATGATCATGTTAAGTTGGTGTGACAATTTGTGTCACACCTTATGATGTTCAACTTGATTGATGTGTTTGCCATGCCAAATGATATCCTATGCTCCTAATTTTTTGTGTGATGCATGTTATAGATGTTGTGATTGATCATGATTTTTATTGGAATTATTGGGATCATTTCTGATTTAATTTAGATTTTTCATTCTGGTTGGTCATATTTGAGCTTTAAAATTGCCTTGAACTTCATTTGATCACAAAATGCTTGTTTCTTATCCAATGCTTATGAATTTTTTCATACTATTTCTAGACATGTTGAGTGTTGTTTTGGCTTTGATTTGAGGTTTTTACCATGATCCATCCCTGTTTTATGCCTATGCTAACTTGGTGTGACAATTGGTATCACACATGTGCTTGCCTTGACTTATGCTATGTGATTGCCATTCTTAATGATGTCCAGTGCTTCTAATTTTTTGTGTGATGATCATGTTGTATGTCCTGTTTACTCATGAATTTTTCCAAGATTATTTGAATCATTTTTGAGTTAATGTGCATTTATTTCTTCTGATGTCACAATGTGGTCACAATTTGCATACCTTGCCATGTTTGGTTCATGAAATGCTTTTGGTTAATGATATTGATATGGGACCTTTTGAGATGTGTTCTTGATTGAGTGAAGTTGATTCATGTTAAATTTGATGTTATGTTTTTAATGTTTGACCTACTTTTGACCCTAGGCTTTGACCTAGTGGTTTGGACTCACTGTTTGGATTGTGGATTTCAGGTTAAGAAGCACATTACCATGGTTGAAGTGGTTCACTCAGTTGGATTGATTAGTTGATTGATGTTGGCTAACCTTATGTTGTTTTATAGGTTGATGCCAAGTCATTTGTGTTATGCCCATTGGCTTGTGGCTTGCACATTGTTGCCTAATGCCTTATCTGTCTGATTGTGTGGTTGACTGTTGTCTGTCTGATTGTTTGAATTGTAAACTGATTGGTTTAGATTTTTTAAGGTACCTAAGTTTCTTTGAGTTCTTTTGAACTTGCTTTTTCTTTGCTTGGTTGCTTAACCATTGAGGTATAACTCTCTGACTTCATGTAGTCTGGAAGACCTGTCCTGTTATGTGGGCAGGCACCTGTCTGAAGCCCTCCTTAAGAGGCAATGCTTGTGAATGTTTACTTTTGTGCCAAGCAGGAAAAGTCCTCTTATGAGGCAATTGGAAGATGAAAGAGATGTGCAATCCATCTCCTGCTATTCAGTGTGTCATCCACTTTGCTCACACCATGTGTTAATGCATTGTGGATATTAACCCGAGATTTTTGTTGTGTCAGTCATATGTGGAGAAGAGTTCCAACTTTCTGAACTCCCACACTTTCATTTGTCTGAAGCTCTCCCAGGCCAGGGATAAGAGCTGTGAGGTCTTACCCTCACTTCCCATTTCATCTGCTTCACCCTAACTCTCAATGTTAGGGTTAATAGCTAACTACACCCGATTCCAGTTGGCTTGTGTTTCACAGCCTAACCTTGTATGAGCCCATTGTGTGCATATAGTGTGTGTGCTTGCTTTTTGTGATTGTATGTATTTGCCTGTGCTATTTAGGATAGCTTGCTTCCTGTGCAAGTTAGGATAGAAACCTCAACATAGGGATCGTATGCATGACAATTTCTAGGCTCGAGTCGTAGTCTCCCTAGTGGTTTGTGTCTCCCTTTGTATCTAGTTAGACTAGTCCTTTTTCCCTGTGTAGGGGAACTACGTCGCCCTGATCCTCATACCAGATGAGGTACGTAGGCAGGAGATGAGCTGATCTCTCTGGGCAACCTTTTGTTTTGTTTGTGTGAGTTGTTTCTCCCTTTCTGGTAGGAGTCTGACGTAAGTCCAGCGATTGGCAGTTGGTTTCCTGTGTCTTGTTTGCTTGTTGGAGTCTGATGTAAGTCCAGCGATTGGCATTTAGTTTCCAGTGTGTGTTTGTTGGTTCGGAGTCTGACGTAAGTCCAGCGATTGGCATTCGATTTCCATGTTTGCCTGCTTGTGTGGAGTCTGACATAAGTCCAGCGATTGGCAGTCGGTTTCCTGTTTGTGTTTTGTTTGGCGTGCGTTAGCCGAGTTACGAGTGCTCTGATTCTTCCTCTGGATAGAGAAGATACGTATGCATAGGATGCGACATCCTAGCGAGCACGTTTCCCCCTGTCCCGAACTACGTCGACTCTGATGTCTGTGCTTGACAGACTACGTAGGCCCAGGATGCGATATCCTACCGAGTCCCGTTTCTTTTATCTTTATGTGTTCCTTCCAGCCTTGTGTGCAGTTTGTGATCAGTTTTTTAGCAACCTTTATCCTTTCTTTTGTGCGTGGATCCCGTCGAGCACGACGGATGCGTAGGGGTGCTAATACCTTCCCTTCGCATAACCGACTCCCGATCCCATCTCTCTGGTCGCGAGACCATGTCTTTTCCAGGTTTACTTCGAGCGTTTCCTTTCCATCTTTTGGGATAAATAACGCACGGTGGCGGCTCTGTTGTTTCGTTTTCCCGTCGGTTTTTCGCGAAATGCGACAGCAGGCATCTCTTGTATTGCTTTGACCTTGGCGGGATCAACCTCTATGCCTTTCTCGCTGATAATAAAGCCAAACAACTTACCAGAACAAACACCAAAAGTACACTTATTGGGATTCAAGCGGAGTTTATACTTCCTCAAACGCTGGAATAGCTTCAACAAATGCTCAACATGTTCCTTTTCATCAATCGATTTGGAAATCATGTCATCGACATAAACTTCAATCTCTTTATGCATCATATCATGAAAAAGAGTAGTCATTGCTCTTTGGTAAGTTGCACCAACATTCTTTGAACCGAAAGGCATCACTCTATAACAGAATGTTTCCCAAGGTGTAATGAATGTGGTCTTCTCCATATCTTTGGGTGCCATCTTGATCTGATTATATCCGGAAAATCCATCCATAAACGAAAAGACTTTGAATTTAGCAGTATTGTCTACTAACATATCAATGTGTGGCAGAGGGAAATCATCTTTTAGACTGGCTTTATTCAAATCACTGTAATCAACAAACATGCGGACTTTTCCATCTTTCTTTGGCACAGGCACAATATTGGCCACCCATTGCAGATACTCAGTGGTCACAAGGAAACCAACATCAATCTGCTTTTGCACTTCTTCTTTGATCTTCACAGCCATATCAGGATGCGTTCTTCTCAACTTCTGCTTGACTAGTGGACATTCTGGCTCCAACGATAATCTATGCTCCACAATCTCAAAATCCAAACCAGGCATGTCTTGATAGGACCAAGAAAACAAATCTGAATACTCTCGAAGAAGATCAATCAGCCCCTTCTTCACATCTGGACACAATCGAGATCCAATCTTGACTTCATTCACATCATCCTCGGAATGCAAGTTGACCAACTCAATCTGCTCTTCGAATGGCTGAATGACTTTTCCTTCATGCTCAAGAAGACGAGACAATTCGTCACTCACTTCTTCATCACTTTCCTCCTCAGCCTCAAACACAGGGAATTCAAACTTCGGAGAAGGAGAAGGATCATTGTATTCAATGGGATTAGAAACCAACCTGTATAATGATTTGATATTTTGATTTTAGAGAAGTGATTTATGACCAAATATTATGCAGATGGACAATTATATTATTTATTTATGTTTTTTGTGATTACCATTTTCAGAATAAAGCAAAAAGTAAAAACAAAACATCATAGATGTGGAGAATATAATTAATTTTATTGATGGTCAAATTTGAAATGGCTAACAATGTTCACTTCTCCCTTAGGCATAGGAGAAGGATTTTTAAAACAAATAAAAGCAATTACTTAGATTGATGCAAAATAATAGGAATATCAACAACAACCCAATTGTTGCAAGCCTTTCCATGTGTCACAAAATTGGTGCAGTCTTCTTCTTCGTCATCCTCTAGCACTGCAGCTAAGTGTTGTTCACTACCATGAATGAACCCTCCGCTATGGAAGCTAAGTTGCATATCCTTTGATCTAGCAGTTGATGAACCTTGCTGAAAACCCAAGCCGGTTCTGTTCTTGTTATTGGAGACCTCTACCATGCGCCCACTGATCCACATTACCTTCTTCAAATCTTCCTTGCATCTTTCAATGAGGACATAGGTGCCCCAACTCTCTTTTCAACAGCAATAGATAAGGCTTGGAACGGAGTTCCAACCTCATCCTCAGCTTCAACGTAAGAGAAAGAAGACAGGTGGCTAACCAATAATGCCTTTTCCCCGCCAATAATAACAAGCTTCCCATTTTTGAAAAATTTGAGTTTCGGATGCAATATGGAAGTAACAGCTCCCGCCTCGTGAGTCCATGGCCTTCCTAATAGACAACTGTAGGCCGGGTGGATATCCATCACTTGAAAAGTAATCTGGAACTCACTCGGACCTATCTTCATTGGAAGGTCCACTTCTCCTATCATTGTCTTGCGTGAACTGTCAAAAGCTTTGACGATTACACCACTATACCTCATGGGCGCTCCTTGATATGACAGCTTTAAAAGAGTTGACTTCGGCAACATGTTCAATGAAGACTCGGTGTCAACTAATACATTGGATAAAGCGTCATTTTTGCAATTCATGGAGATATGCAAAGCCAATTTATGATTCCTACCCTCCTCAGGGAGTTCTTCATCACAAAAGCTGAGATTGTTGCAGGAAGTGATGTTAGCCACAATATGATCGAACTGATCCACCGTAAAATCATGTTCCACAAATGCTTGCTCTAGAACTCTTTGCAGTGCTTATGAATTCATAAGCAGAGATAGTACTGAAATCTTTGAGGGGGTTTGGAGCAACTGCTCCACCATATTGAACTCATTTTTCTTTATCAGCCTAAGTACCTCACCATCATTATTAGTCTTCACGCTGCTGGATTCACCAGGCTGATGCTTTGAAGTGCTAATCGGATCTACTGCAACCACTTCCATCTTCTTACTGACTGTTGAATTTTCTACATCTTTTGGGAACACCGACCCAAACACTCGACCTCTACGGGTCACCTTAGTAACATCAGCAATGCTCACGATAGAACTGGTTATAGGTAACGGAACCTCTTGACCATACTTCAACATAGTTGCATTATACTGATATGGAACAACCTTATCGGATGAATATGGGATTGGGCCTGCTAACCGTATGACCAACAACGATACCGATATTTGATTGATACTGTTATTGTTACTGCTATCATATTGAATCACCACCCTCTCGGGATTTTTAAACACTAGAACGATCACATTTACATCGTCATCTACATGACGAGATTGAACAATCTGAATCATACCCTCATCCATCAATCGTTGGATGTCTCTTTTCATAATCATACAACCCCTCGGGTTGACATTGCAGATAGCACAACCATCATGGTCATGCTCACAATCGCTTACCATACAAATGTCCTTATGCATCGTCACCAAAGACCTTATGATGAAAAGGACATCAAACACTTTGAACTCCCCAGGACAACCGTCTACCATATTAACAGATGAATTTCCATGGGCTGGCAGTGGGTTTGCTTTCACATTAGGTGCGCGGTCCTCAAAGGATACCATTCCACTCTTTACTAGCTTCTGAACTTCATGTTTGAGAGGATAGCAGTTCTCAATGTCATGTCCGGGTGTCCCTTGATGAAAAGCACATCGGAGTTCTGGCTTGTACCACCATAGAAGTGGTTCAAGAATTTGTGGCGGATTTTTGGGTTGTAGCAAGTTCTTGAGCACCAACGACGGATAAAGTTCTGCATATGTCATAGGAATTGGGTCGAAAGAGACCTTCTTCCTCTCGAAAGTTTGTTGTTGATGATTGTTGGTATTGTTGTTGTTGTAGGTGTTTGCTCGTTGCTATGATTGTTGCTGTTGACGCTGTTGTTGTTGAATTGGTGTTGATTGACTTGCAGAGAATACAAGAATTACGGAAGATACTTAGTGATGATGTTGACGGGGTGGTTGACTTCTTCTGGTCTGAGGCCTCCTCTACCTCCCACTAGTGATTACGTTGGCTTCATTATCCTTCTTCTTACCAAAACTGTCGCCGTATCTCTTGCTAGATGATACCTCCTCCTTCGACAACCGTCCTTCTCTGACACCTTCTTCAAGCCTCATCCCCATATTTACCATTTCGGTAAAATCACTGGGGGGAACTGGTGATCATCTTCTCATAATAATATGAGCTAAGGGTCTTCAAAAATATCTTGATCATCTCCTTTTCCTCTAAAGGAGGGGTGATCTGAGCAACGAGTTCTCTCCATCTCTACGCGTACTCCTTAAACGTTTCCTTGTCCTTCTGAGATAGTGATCTCAACTGATCTCGGTCAGGAGCCATATCAACTTTATACTTGTACTACTTAACAAATGCTTCTCCCAAATCATTGAAAGTGAGGATGCTTGCACTATCCAACCCCATATACCATCTTAGCGCAGCGCCAGTGAGACTGTCTTGAAAGTAGTGGATTAACAGCTGATCATTGTCTGTTTGGGTAGACATCTTGCAGGAATACATCACCAAGTGACTGAGCAGACATATGTTCCCTTTGTATTTTTCAAAGTCAGGCACTTTGAACTTCATTGGAATCTTCACATTTGACACCAGACATAATTCAGCAGCATTCTTCCCCAAAAGGTCCTTACCTCTCAAAGTCTTTAACTCCTTGCGCAACTCAAGAAATTGATCTTTCATCTCATCTATTTTCTCATAAACGTCCGGACCCTCAGATGGCTCGGAATGATAAATGGTATCTTCTATGCGAGGTAAGGTGTGCACTACAGGCGGTGGTACAGATATGACCGAGCTAGATGTCAACATAGAAGCAAAAGTAGGCACAAAACCTTCAGGCACGAAGTTCGGTGGCATTCCCCACGGGAGTCCGGCAGACATGGCAGGTGCGAAATGAGCGGTAGCAGCAGGCATGGTAGAGGTAGCCACCTTTGAAATGATAGTCCTCTGAGGAGGAGGAGTTGCGTGCGTTGGAGAAGACTGGCTCTATGTAGTTAGAACTGACTCCATCATGGTAGCCAGGCGAGCGATCTCGTCCTTTATCTCTCTATTCTCTTGCTCAAGAAGTTCCATAATTCTGGAGTGATTGGCGCGAGTGTTGTACCGATGAGTCAACTTGGTTGAAGCACAGAAGAAACACCAATGAGACATCTGGCGAAAGAGAAACCTGCTTATGCAAATGATGCATGAAATGCAATGCTTGTTTATTTTCTTTATTTTTAATTTTCAAGGAACTTACTATATCATTTGCAAATATATATATATATATATATTTAACAACAATTGCAATAATTTGATATGACAAAAAATCTCCTTTCATTTGTATAATTGGAAGGATTACACTGAGTACAATTTTAGAAACCAAATGAAAAATACAAGAGAAAAGGAGGCTAGTCATCCTAAGGATCCCTAACAACAACATCAGAAGATCTGGCTATAGATGCGTACTTCCTTTGAATGCGTCGAATCTCGGCCTCAAAAGAAGCATTCATCTGAGTCTTCTCGAGGATAAGTTGATCAACAATCTTCTTCTAAGCAACGGAAGGCTGAGGCATGCTAGACGATGAAACCTCCGGCTCTCTCTGTCTCTTTATCACTTGGTCTTCAAGTAGCTCAATAAGTGCATCTTTGTCCTCAAACTCCAACTGCAACTCCTCATACTTTTTTCTCAAAGGACGAAAACACTCTTCCCACATATCCTTCTATTGCTTCATCTTCGCGAGTGCGTCTTCCAACTCCTCTACATCTTGATTAGGGAGAGTTAATGGCTTAACCGTAACCATAGATATAGGTCTCTCACAAGGATAAGGCATCTTCAACTCCAAAGCTCTCTTCTTTACCCAAAGAGTGTAAGCTTCCAAAGCTACACAATTGCACGGACCAAGCTTGGACCTTCCTTTCCTATGCACATTATGCCAATCGTGCACAATCTTCTGCTTCAAATGTTGGGGATCTTTACCCTCTTGATAGAAAATACTTTCTAACAAAGTTTTATTAGGTTTATCTCTCAAGGGGAACCCAAGTTGACGACGAGACAAAGCAGGGTTGTAGTTAATTTCTCCTTGTGTACCAATGAGAGGTACATTAGAGAATTCACCACAACAATCAATAATCTCCGAACTGCTCAAAGAAGGATCATACCAAACTATATCATCCTTAGTGAGAGACATAAGTCTCTGAGACCACCTTAGACATTGCTTGTTCTCCACAAAAGTAGGCGTCTGAGGCAAGTGCGAAATAAACCTCTTGTACAGAAGGGGAACACAACAGACAATAGTTCCACCACCCTTAGAATTCCTTAGATGCAAAGAGAAGTACATATCACCTAACAGAGTAGGCACATGATTCCCAATCAAGAAAATTCTGATAGCGTTAACATAAAAAAACCCGTCAATGTTAGGGAACAAAGCTAATCCATAAATGAGCAACACAAAGATAGCTTCAAAAGCATCCACACTACCAGCTTGAGCAAAAGCAATAGCTTCCTTGATGAGGAAATCAGATGGAAACCCAAACAATCCTCCTTTCTTCACCCAATGAGCCTCTATCTCAGACTTCTTCAAGTGAAGAGCTTCAGCAATAAGATGAGATCTGGTAATCTCTTCCAATCCACTAAAAGGTACCTTGCTAGAAGCATGTATTCCCAAGAGATGGGCATACTCCTCTAACATAGGCACAAGCTGATAATCTGGGAAAGTGAAGCAATGGTAGAGAGGATCATAGAACTGCACCAACACACTCAAAAGTCCTTCAACCACATCAATAGACAAGATAGATAGAAGCTTCCCATGACATTGCTTGAAGTCCAAGGGATCTAATACAAAAGATGCTAGCTTCCTTAACTCTTTCAAGTTGGGACATCTGAAACTGTACTTCTAAGTGTTCCTTCGTCCATAATCCATGGTCTGAAAATATTTGCAAATAATACCTTAGTTCCTTGGAATTTTCATGTGATGAATGTTATGATGTGCATGAATGCATGAATGCCACAATCACAAATCAGGGATCACAAACAAGGCAAACAAACAATGATCAAGGGATGAATCAAGTCATTGTCAAGATCAATCATCCATTTTGGTGGATTATGGTTTTCACCTTATCAACACCCAAGTTCCATTGATATTGACAAAACTTGATTGGATCAACCAAGAATCAAGGGTTTGTTGTGAATCACGAGCATGAAGTCTAGGTAAGAACCATCCTAAAGGAGTTAACTAAGGATAAAACCTGTAGATCATGTTCTAAAAAGTTCCCAGAGTCTTAATTCCACCTATCGGATATTACAGGTTAAGATGACTGACTCATCGACCCATAATATTCTCAAGAGAAACTCGCCTGAGTGTAGTATCGTGTCACAACTGTTATCAAGTCTACACTTGAACAGTCTCCACACTACGTCCTAAAATAGGCCAAGATGGGGTAAATGTTCTACGGTCCTCAGCTTCTCGGACCCAAATTAGAGCTAGTAATGCCTAACCACAAATACTTGTGTGACATTTCCAAATCCAAAAGGGTCTCCACTGAGCAGATGGATCTCAAGCCAACTTGTTAAGGACTACTCCACACAAGTCGAACATGACTATACCATTCTCCTATCTTAATTGCACTTAAGTTCGAGTTAGAACTTATATCACCACCTAGAGATCACCAAGCACAACAAGCAGATTATATCGCACAAACAAATATACATACATCACATACATATAATTATATACACACAAAAAAGTAGGCTAAACACACTGGAGACTACTCCCCAGCAGAGTCGCCACTTAATTTTTGTAGCGGTAAATTCATGACCATCAAGCTATGTATAAGCTAGACGTCAATAAAACCAGAGTCGCCACCGCGCTTTTATTGTTTCCAAGGGAAAAGGGAAAAGTACGAACAAAACCCAAAAAGTAAGAAGTTTTCAAATCAAAACTAATAAAATGCCAGAGATTACAGGTAAGGGGGTTGGTTACACAGAGGGAAGGCGTTAGCACCCAAAGTGTCCTAGGTACTCCTAGGGAGCCCTTTCTTGTGTGCATATGTATTTTGTACAAAATGATGTTTACAAACAAATAGAATGGGGGGATGAGAAAATAATTCATTAATTATATTTTTGTGTTTGACAAGACCTTTGGACTTGTGCCTACATACCAACATAAAAATGAGGGATCAAAACCTCATAGTTCATGATATAAATTTCAAAGTGGATGCATGGCTTTTAACCAAAAATTAAGTTTGAAAGGCACAAGGGCCTAGAAAATGGTTTGAATGAGTTAGTTCTTTTTGGCTTGTAAATTTTTTAAGTCAAGTATAGTTAAGTTTATTTACATGTTTGATTTAAGAAAAGAAGTTTGAAAATGCAATGGCATAAGGCCAAAGTTTCTAATTTTCAAAGGGTCTAAGTTTTAAAAAAATACAAGTACAATGGGCTGCAATCCAATAGACAAGAATGTCATATAGAAGCCCAAATTCCCTTGGACATTAGAAACAAGCAACAAACAATGCACACCATATTAACTTGAAGAGCAAGGCATCAAATAAAGATAGCCACATCCAAGCTTTAGCCACTCCATGATCTTCTTCAAATTTGCCCATGTAACAGATGAATTCTACAAGTCATAGGTTCAAAGTAACAACTTCATAATGATCATGTTGCAGATGAACTCAAAGGGATCTTCCATAATGTATCAGATGAAGTTTCAAATTTCAAGCACTTGGTCACACGAAAGTTGGCATTGGCCAAGTCCTTTGCATAGGGAATGTTTCCTAAATTCTAAGTCCAATTGTCTCAGATCAAACCAACAGTCCACACAAGATGTTTTTTAGGGTTTTTGTTCTTATTATGTACATTAATGGCCAAAGACCACACAAGCAAACAAAGTATACACAATCGAGATATATCACAAAATATGGTCCAAATGGACAAAGTGAAAATGACATTAACATAAACAATTAGGATGGTATGAATAATGGCAAATGAATAAAGCTAAAAAATAAAGTGCATTAAAATAAAGGACTTGAAATTAAATGTTATTTGTTAATGAGTTAGAAGTTAGTATTGCTTTTGCTTTATTTTTGATTAAGTCATTCCTTGGAGAACACTCAACTCACTTATCACAAGCATGGATCCTTGAACCAAGACATCTTCCAAAGGAAGGAAAAAAGGCCAAGTTTCCATACAATACCGTGAAAGAGGGGAGACTTACTATCTCACTAACTAGAATGCTATGCCTTTTGTGTCAAAATTTAGCGCTATGTTAAACAATCGTAATTGAACTTATGTAGAAGTCACAACTATTTGAGGTCGGGCAATAGAAATTTGGTGTTTATGCATGTTAGAGACATGGTATAATGGACTATGCTCATGAAACATACCACACACGAAAAGAATATGCAAAAGAGGTGACCTGATCTCATCCATACTTATGTTGATTTTGCGATCAACTAGTCTTAGGATATTGAGATATCATAGGTCAAATGAAATGGATGCATAAAGAAGGGGAATTAGAGGAAGAGGGAGGAGAATGGATCAAAACTCAAATTGGACAAAGGAAGACTTTTACCAAATTAAGATCATTCATTCATTTTGGAAGATGAAATGTACATTCCATTAATCCCCTAAATCCAATGATCTTAACCTAACAAAGTCAAATCAACCTTGACCAAGGCCCAACAACACAAGTCAAACTTACACAAACAATCAAAATGGCTCAACACAATTATTTGTCATTTATTCAATTTAAAAAAACTAAAAATAATGCATTAAATAAAATATGGTTTGTCAAATTCCTAAAACTTCGTCAAAACATCAAAGAAATGGCCATGAGATTTATCATAGGTCAAACAAGGTCAAAGGACCTTGGAGAAAAAATTTCAGAATTTTTGGAAACTTAAAAGTATTTTTAAACAATTAAAAATATTCACAAAATCAATTAAATCGTGAAAAATATTAATAATGATCCAGAAATTAATTTTAATTCAAAATATGAAAGAGGATTTTATTTAATTTTTGTTTTTGTGAAACTCTCATATTTTTTGGATCAATATTAAAATTAATATGAATTAATAAAAATAAAACAAATTAAATAAAATTCAAATAATCAGAAAAAACGTGGACCACTTGATCTCCTTTATTAATTAAGGTGGCAGATCAAGTGGTCTAAAACACGCGTTCCACCAAACACACGAGTCAGCGTGCCACACCAATGGTATTCAAAAGCAACGCTCAAGATTAAAACAATTTAAACAAGATCAATGCTCAGAACCTGTCCAGCACACCACCAGCGCTGGAACTTCGATCACCTTCTCAGGCGAGGCTCACCGGACTGGTTCAGTCATCACCATCACATAAATGAAAAAGGAGGACATGATCCGAAAGAAAAAATGGCGTAGAGCACGAATCTGACCTCAATTTCAACTAACTTCAAATATATAGAAAGATATGTGGAGTTGAATTTTGAGGTGTGTCAATTGAGTTGCTTCGATTTGACCTCAAAGCAACTCAATCTTCTTGCCTACATTGGTAGGACTCCAGACAACCAAAGATCCAAGAGAATTAATGAGAATTGAGTGAGAATCAAAGCGAAGAAGATTTCTGAAAAATACCTTCAATGCTGTGCAGAACTGGATCTTGCTTGTTTCAAACTTTGCTTGATCACACTCAGAAAGCTTGTGGAAGTGGCTTGGCAATGGAACAAAGCTTTAGATCCTGGAGTTTTTGAATCTCCAAACAGTGAGATTCAAACTAAATTTTCAAGTTGAAAATTCTCAGGTTTTCCTTTGAATTATGAGGGTTTGAAAAGAGGGGGAAAAACTGGCGTGCAAGGTCTCTTTGAAATGAGCTCAGAGGCCATGTATTTATAGCATTTGGGATTGATAATTGCACACTTGAAATTTTGCTAAATTTGGCAATGTCATGCACAAGCTTGCATGGGCGTGTACATGCCCATGAAGCAATCTATTTTGATCAAAATTCAACTATACTGAAGTTCAAATGAGGCTTGAATGGCAAGGCAATGTAATGTGAGGTTTTGGACATTTGATCTTTCCACTTGGTCCAGACCTATTAAGACCATACGCAACCCTAGTAAACCTCATCCAAAATTCATGAAATATGACTCTTTGGAAATATTAGATCAAGGGGAACAACTTTGATGTTGGACACTTTTTCATTTGGAACTTGTATCATGGTGATTTTTGAGGTGGAAGTTTGGAAATTTCAACATGTTGAATTTTTTTCTAAGTGTCAAGTCATATACCTCAATGTTCCACCTTACTTAACATTTTATGTGAGCTCCAAATGAGAAAAGTGCCTTCATCAAAGTTGTATATATTTCAAATACCTTCAAAATAGTCACCAATTTCATGTCATTTGGATTTAGAATGATAAAGTTATGCATTTTTGAAGTTGAGGAAAATCACTTGTTCAATGGTATAGGGCAAAAATAACCTATAATGTATCCTCATATCACATGCTCATAAAAGTTAAATTAGCTATCACTCCAAACATCAAAGTTTTATTAGACATATTTAATTGGATTATGAAACTTGTAAATCTTTCATATCATAAAAATTGAGCAAGTTATGGCCTTGGGAAATTGACTTTCAAATTAGGGTTTAGGCAAAATGACCTATAATGTTTCAACATAGAAAATGATTTTCCAAGAAAAACTAGCTCTAGGTATTGTAAGACCCCAATTTTGGGCCCTAAGATCCCTCATGGCCCATATCATTCACATCATAACCTCAAGGATCATTGCATGCCTTTGCTTTCCTCTTAGTGGGTAGATTGCCTTGTAGGTTTGTTTCTTGATCACCAAGCATACTGTGCATTTGTATATCTCTGCTTTCATATGTTTATCATTCAAAAAGTACAAAAATATTGTCAGTCTAACCTTGTTGCTTGCAGTTGAAGCAATCATCAGCAATTAGGTCAAACTCAGTCACAGTCAGTCAAAGCAATGGATGGTGGCCATTCTTGCAGAATTTGGGCACCATGATCAGTAATCACAAGTTCATACATCTTGAGACATCATTTGAAGTCAAGTTCTCAAAGAATTAGGGTTTGGAATTCATCAGAAGTGCATCAGTCATCCAAAACCCTAGAAAAGTCAAACTTGGTCAACTGAGGATTTAATCAGTGATTTGATGGATAGAATTGATTTGAAGGAGCTCATTCATGCTTGTATAAGCCTCATATATCATGTCAAACCTCATCATGGAAGAGAATCAAGTCAATCAGAAAATTTTCCAGAAATAGAAAGTGGACCTGTAATTTCAACTGCCAAAAATGGAAACTTCTTGATCTTAAACTTACATCATGATACAAGCTTCAAATGAATTTTTGCCCAACATGAAAGTTGAAGATCTTGTTCTCCCATTTTCAAAAAGTCCAAGAACTCTCAAATCCCATGTGTGGTTGTCAAGATATGATCAAATCATTTTCACCAATTTTTGAACTTTAAGGAGCCATATCTCTCAAACCATAAGGCCAAATTTGGTGGGGTTTTTTCCTACAAACCACATTTTTCATCCTCTTTCCAAAAATATAAATTTCATGACCTAAAACCTTACCATTCAAAATGGCAGTTTTGGACCTTTTGCATTTAAAATCAAAGTTTGACCAAACTTTGACTTTTTGTTCCTTTGACTTTTTCTTGATTTTGCCAATTGGGAAATGTTCTAAGTTATATTTGTGACTTGTTCCAATTCCTAAACCATGTTCATTTCACCCTTATGCCATCATTTTTTGACCAAATGCTAAAACTTGAAAATTGGCAAGAAGCTTCATAAAGCAAAACCAGTACAGCAGTACATGTACAACCACAAACAGCATTTTGGAATGGCCTTTGGCAGCCTGTACCCAGCCCAAACGTGCAGCATACACCCTCCCATACTCACTTACATACCAATTAGCAAAATTGCAAATTGAATCATTACACACAAAACCAGCTTACCATTTAATTAAGGGATGTTAAACAGGTGATATATAAATGTTTTTCTGTCCAAACCAACCCTAGTTTAGAGCTGCAGCCACACGAAAATCCTTTCATTCCCTCATTGTGCATTTTTGCAAAAGGTGATATTCTGAGCAAACCATCACAAACCACAACAAGTTCTTGTTTCCTTCACCACTTGAACAGCATTTTGAGTCCATTTTCACCATCATTTCCTTGCTGTAAAGCTTGCCTTGGTTCTGTTTTCCTCAAGCTACTTCCAATGGTGAATCAAGTTTCGAAGAAAAAACAAGAGTTGCTGAGCTAACAACTTCAAGGATCTATCATTGTAGAGCACGAGGAAGGTCTGTTTGAGTTTGAATCGACCAAAGCAATACTGTATCATCAGTTTCTTCAAATCAGGTAGGATTTTCGACCAACCCTTTTCTCAAAATGATGACCTGCTTATGATAGTCCACTTCATGCTGTTTCCAATGAGCATTTGCTTGCTTGAAATGATCCACTGTGTTGATAGAAATATGGTTTTGAAGTTCTATGCTCAAACTCATTTGTGTGGATTTCTTTGCTATATGCTCGAATTGATGATGATTAATGCCATATCCTTGTTGTTTGATGCTTACTGATGCTGTTACCATAGCTAATTTTAGGATTTGGACACTGTGATTTCTGCTCGTGTTTAGGTGGTACCCTGTTCATAAAACCATGCCCAGTTTTTCTTTCATGATTAAGTGTTTTGTTGTTGTTTGAGTTTAGGTGATGATAGTAGTTACATGAACCTACCATGCTCAGATTATCCCCTTGATTCTGTTTGTTTTGTTGTTAGATGATGTTACATAATGATGTTTGTTTCATAGTCATGTTTGATTGAGGATGCTGGTAATGATTATTGTTCATGTGGATGGATGTTGCTGTTTGAAAATGAATACATGTGTGCTGCTTCCTTAAACTCTTGTATGTTTTTTTCCAGGAATCAAATTTTGCATGTTGGCTGTTATTGTTACATGTTGCACGAACCTTATGAGTGTGATGCCATGATATTTGTATGATGATGAATTTGGCTTGATGATAAATTTTGAATGTTGCTTAGCCATGCTGCTGTTATTTGAACCAAACATCATAACCAGAAAATCCATGTGAATCATGTTTGAATGTTGTTTGTGTGGTTTGGTCGAGTCATTTTGTTTTGATGATTGGTGACAACATGAGCATGTGCCCTGCTAGTAGAAACCCTGAGGTCTGCATGAGAATCCAGAAAATTATGAAGTTCATTGGCTGTTGTTGCTTGTATTTGTATGAGCATATTGTTATTGTTGTGCTGTTAGTTATGCTGTAACTGCTAATGAATTGATACTGCTGCTGTTAAACATTATCATGACCAGAAAATCCATGAAACATGTTGTGTGCTGTTGTTTGTTTTGTTTGGATGTCGATGAACACATGATACCATGCTGCTAAAATCCTGCTGCAGTTTTGAAATATGAATGTATGCTGTTGACTGCTTGCCAAATGCTATGCTGATTGTGTGTTTGTTGATTGATTCTGTTTGGATGTTGACTGAACATGAGTTTGAAGTTGCCATTGCATATGCTGTTAAACCCTAGGGTTTTAGAACCCAGCTTTTGAGCTCATTGGCCATGTTACTGTTTTATTGGCTGAGAGCCAATCAAAACATTTCGTTTTGTAGGGCCAAAACGCAGCACTTCAATAAGTGACTGCAGAATTACACAAATGCCATCGTTGACCTTGCCTTGACCCCATTTGCCATGCTATCTTGTTCATACTTCATCCATTATTCATCAAACTTCCATAATTCCTTTTTAATTCATTTTTACTCCAAAAATTGTGGGATTTTTTGCATTAAACTCATGAATGTGTCTAGTATTTTATGGTGAATTTTAATTAATTTTCCATGTTCTGGATTTTAAATGATAAATGATTTTTCAACATGTATGCCAAAATGATACATTGTGCCATTTCAATTGTGAAATACTCATGCTATATCCAATGAGCCTGAAAATTTTTGTGGTAAAACTAGACACATTGACCTTCATTTCCATATAAAGTTTGTGCATTTATCATTTGTGGATTGAGAGTTATGAGTTTCTGAAGTTATGTGTTGAATTTGGTGCTATACCATGATCATGCATTTTCCCAATTTTTGTTCACATGCTTCCTCTTATCCAATTGACCTTAAATTTTGCATGAATGATATTTTATATGTCTAGTTTGTATATGAATTTTCTTGGAATTAATCTTGCTGTTTTCCATTTGATTGAGAATTTTCTTCCATACTTGGTCATTTGTTGACTTTTTGTGCTATGCATTGCCAAATCTTTTGTGAAATCCTCATACCATATTGTATGTCCATGAAATTTCATATGTGATAACTAGACTCCTTGAGCTTTGCATTGGTGTTAATCTCATTCATTTCTCTTCTGTTTTCAAATTGATATGATTTTTTGAAGTTGACCCATGCTTGTTGACTTTCATCATGCTTACTTGAATTTGGTTTGACTTCATGATTTTAATTGACTGCCTTCCTCTCATCCAAATGCCTTGAAATTTTACATGTATACCATCTTAGATGTTAGGATTGAGTGTGATTTATTCCATAATTTTTGGGATTGTTTGAGTTGACTTTTGAATGAAGTCTTTGCTGTTGACTTTTGTATGCTTCTCTTGCCATGCTTTGCATCCTTGTGCATATGAAATGACCATGATGCATGATATAATTATGAATCCAATTGAGAATGCTTCTTGAATGTTTAGACTTGGTTTGGGTTGACTTTTCCTTGCTGCCTTGACTTTTTCTTTCATCTTTGACCCTAGGCTAGTCCTAGTGGTCTTCTAAGCTTATGTTGAGTTCATCTGTTTCAGGTTAAGCACCAATGCCCCAAAGACTTTTCAATTTTGATTGAGTTGGTTTGTTTATCATGTGCTAACACTTGTTTTATAGGTTGACTCATATGCTTGAGTCTTTGTGCCTTGCACAATTGGTCCCTCTGTGGTTGACTATTGGTTCATTTCCTTTTGATTTTGAACTGTTGACTTGTTTACTAATAAGTTTGACTTTTTCAGGTACTTTAGTTGCCTAAGTTCTTTGAACTTGATTGCTTGCTTTGCTATTTAGCATTTGCTTTGAGGTATAAACATTTCTTCTTCATGTAGTCTGGAGACCCGGTCTGTTATTTGACCGGGCAAATTGTCTGAAGTCCTCCTTAAGAGGCAATGCCTGTGTGTGTTTAAATTTGTCCTAAGCAGGAAAAGTCCTTCAAGTAAGGCAATTGGTGGAAGGTAGGGATAAACAATCTATCCCCCACTATTCAGTGTGTCCTCTCTTTGCTCCCATTACATGGTTGAAGCAATGAGATAAATACCAAAGATCTAATCGAGTCAATAATGTGGAGAGAGTTCCTACTTTCTGAACTCCCACACTTTCTTTGATGCTCTCTCTGATTTGAGATAGAAGCAATGAGGCACACCCCTCATCTCCTTTTCATCTGCTTCACCTGAGCCCCTCAATGGCCAGGTTAAGAGCGACCTTCACCTATTACAGTGGACTTTCAAAGTCAAACCCTCTTGTGTGAGCCCCCATTGTTTGGCTATAGAGTGTGCTGTTTGATATTCATTGATTGTTTGATTGCTTCATATGCACTTGCTTGCCTGTATGTTATGCATTCATCATCATCAATTGCCATTAGTGCATGATCATATCATTTGTCTGTGAGACTTTTGTTATTGTTGATTGCCCATTGAGGACAATTGTAAGTCCATTGCTTTGGCCTTTGCTCCTGTGATATGGAAGGATAGAGTGTAAGACCTCATTGGTCACTCATATCTTCTGTTGCTCTGTGTGTATGTGAGGATACAGTTATAAGTCCCTGTAAGTTGGCATCTGCTTTCCTGTGATCATAGTTTGTTCATCTGTTTGTATGAGAGGTTGCAATTATAAGTCCCTGTAAGTTGGCATTTGCATACCTGTGATCATATTGTTGCTTTTGTTCTTGTATGTGAGGATCCATTGTAAGTCCCTGTGATGTGGCATTGGATCTCCTGTGAGCATACTGTGGAGTTAACCTAAGTCCAGATAGATTGGCAATTAACTTCCACTTCTCATCTTTGTTTTTCTTTTGAGGAGATTGGTGTAAGTCCATTGAGTGGCATCTGATATCCATTTCTGTTTTAGGAGACTGGTGTAAATCCATCTATTGGTATCCGGTATCCGCTTTTATTTCTTTGCCTGTGGAGATTAGTGTAAGACCATTGAGTGGCATCTGATATCCCATTTTGTTTTAGGAGATTGGTATAAGACCAGTGATTGGCATCCGATATCCGCTTTTCTTTTGCTTTGCTTGTTTGTTTTTATTAATTGCTATTCCAAAGGACACACTTGAATCATCTGCCATATGATTTCAAGAAGTGAACCTTCTAAGAAGTTTTACTTTCCATCTTCATCCATTCATCATTCATTATGTCCTAAACCTTTTCACACTTTATCATTCAAACTTGACATAAGTGTTGTGCAAACATCTTCATGTTTTCTAACTAAAAACCTGGACTCATGTCCTTGACCTTTTTTCAAACTTCATTTTCATAATAATTATTTGAATTGATCTTAATTACACTTTGACTCCATTTTCATAATCATAATCAGTAATTTCACTCATTCACTTGTTTTGGCTTTGTCCATTAATCTTTTCATACGTGAGCTATAGGTTTGATTTATCTTAGTGGTTGATGTTAATCTCACCTTCTGTCTTTAGTGATTGAATTGTAAGTCTTCCTTGCCTATTATAGGGTTAACCCCTCCCTGGCAAGTTGAAGCTGTTCTCACATGGTGGACGTTGTTGTTTGTATAAGGTTGAGTTTTCTCCCGTGGATAACGTAAGACCTAGGGTTTGTGTTTAAAATTGAACCTAACCCACTTTTGGAAATCTTTTAGCCGAACTACGGCGTTCTGATCCTTACCTTTGATGGAAGGTACGTAGGCAACGGGTTCATCCGTTCGAACCCAATAACAAATAAAAACTTGTATATTCTTTTCTCATCATCCCAATCATGTTTGCACAATATTTATGTCATAACAAATAACAATATTATACAACAAGTGTGAAAAGGGCTCCCTAGGAGTACCTAGGACGTAGTGGGTGCCTAACACCTTCCCATTGCGTAATTTACCCCTTACCCAGAATCTCTGATCTTTTTATTAGTTTTCTACGTGTAAAACTTCTTAGGCTTTTGTTCGCTTTTTAGCCAATCCTTTGGATAAATAAAAGTGCGGTGGCGACTCGAAATTTCAACGTATCTCTTAGCTTATGATTTAATCGATAGATCATATAGCGACGAATACACCGCTACAGAAAAGTGGCGACTCTGCTGGGGATCGAACCCAGAGTCTCTGGTTGTATTGCCTACTTTTCACCCTTGTTGTGCTATATTATTATTGCTTATCTGACATATTTTTGTACAATTTGGGATAACTGTATTGATTGTAATGTGTGAATTGCTTGATATACATTTGCTGTTTGCTTTGGTGATCTGTGAGATGAGTTCTATACCCGAACTCGAGTGCTCTCTAGGATAGGAGAATGGCATAGTCTTGTCGACTGGTGTGGAGTAGTCCTTAGCCAGTTGACTTGCGAGTCCATTCACTTGGTGGAGGTCATGTTGAACTAATAATGTCACACAAGTTATTTGTGGTTAGGCATTATTCTTTCAATCATGTTCCGCAGAAGCCAAGGACCTTAGTTTACCAAACCCATCTTGGCCTATTTTTAGGACCGTAGTGCGGAGGTCGTTCAGATGTCAGTTCTGATACGATTGTTACGCGATACTACACTCATAAGAGTTTCTCTTGAGAATATTCTTGGAATACGAGTATTCGTTCCTCCGAAAATATTCGAAAGATGGAACGATGATTATGGGAACCTCTGATAGAACATGTCTGGCAGGTTTAAACCCTAGTACACTCCCTTTGGGTGGTTCTTAACCGAGACTCCACGCTCGTGACTCTCAACAAACCCGTGATTCGTGGTTGAGTCGTTTAAACATTGTTAATATCAATGGATCCCGGATCAGGTGTAAAACCTAAGATCCACCAAAGCGGCTGGTTGATATTAAGAATGTTAGAACCGGTTCATGTACCGTTAATATCAATGGAACTTGGGTGTCGATAAGGTGAAAACCTAAATCCACCAAAATGGATGATTGATATTAGGGATACAATGAGCTTTCCCACGACCTTTGTCTGGTGTGTCTTGCTTGATCCTTGAGTGTGCTTGTTGCATTCATGCATTCATGCATTCATCCACATTCATATCATCAGAAAAAGAAAATTTTCAAGGAACTCAAAGGAGTTTATTTGCAAAAATTTTCAAAACATGAAAAAACCGGGAAAATTTTTTCACCTGATATATCTGATGAGATGTTCTCATGTATGATCAAAATGCTTAAATATTTCAAAGTTTGCAAATAAAACCCTCGGGTTCCTTTGAATAAAAAACAAGCATATGCATAAACACTTCATGCATCATTTGCACAAAGCAGGTGTTTTGTTCCGGTTTCCCGTCCTGTGGTCTGACCCTGCGACCTTCATTCATTTTGAAGACGCACTTTGCCGGTATTATACCAGAGCCAACTCTGCCAGATTGATGGATCATCCTGAGCAAGAGAATTGTGGACTCCGAGGAGGATTTTGTCAGCCTTAGTGATGTTGATGGATTTATTCCTGTTGATGGATTTATTCCTGTTGATGGATTTATTCCTGGTTAACCGATCCCGGGCTGGCATTGGCTACTGTTCTGGGGCACTTAAGGAGCATGGTTTATTCAAGTGGAGGATTCATTCACGCCGATCAACCTGAAGAAGAAACTGCTACTTTCTTAGAAGAAGATGCAGAAGATCTGAACAATTTCATCATTCCTGGTGGTGTCTGCCACAATTGGGTCGATGTGGATGTTCCTACGGTCATTCATAAATCAGCGTGGTTTGTTCATTTTGTTTAAAACCCTTCTCCCATGCCAAAAGGAGAAGTGATGACATTGTTGGCAGCATTTAATACAATGATGTTTCATTCAATTAATGCATTGTCAAACATTTGTTTTTCCATTTGTTTTCACTTTTTGCTTTTGCATGAAATCAGTGATCACAAAAAACCCTGAAAAACAAAAACAGCTTTTTCATCTGCATAACTGATTTGCTTGTTTAAAATTCAAAGCTTTTCATTATCCAGAATCATTATGCAGGGATTTCTAAACCCATTGAACATAATGATCCAACGCCATCTCCCAATCTTGAAGTCCTTGTATCTGAGGCAGAAGAAGATGATGTTGAAGGGGATTCCTGATGAGATTACCCACCTTCTTGAGTACCAGAGAAGCTCATTCAGCTGTATCACGAAAATCAGCAAAACAGTCAAACCGGGGCTTTTTTAAAAAAAAAAAAAAAAAAAAAAAAAAAGAGGGTGAAAAAGATGAAAAAATCAAAAACCAGGAAAATTTTTTCAAAATTTTTCCAAAGAAAAAAGAAAAGTATACCCTCAAGTCCCTAGTTGACTGATGCTGAATGGATTCAGAGTCGTTACGACCAGTTGAATCTGATTAAAGAGAAGCGATTAACTGCCATGTGCCATGGTCAGTTGTATCAACAGAGAATGAAGAAAGCATTCGACAAGAAGGTCAAGCCTCGTGTGTTCCGAGAAGGTGACCTTGTGCTCAAGAAAGTTTTGTCTTTCGCGCCCGATTCCAGGGGTAAGTGGACTCCAAACTACGAGGGTCCATATGTTGTTAAGAGAGCCTTTTCAGGCGGAGCTTTGATGCTTACAACAATGGATGGGGAGGATTTCACTCGTCCTGTGAATTCAGATGCAGTTAAGAGATACTTTGCCTAAAAAAAAAAAAAAAAAAAAAAAAAAAAAAAAAAGTATATGCAAATAAAAAAAAGGAGAATGAAAAAACAGAATAGCTCGCTAAGTTGAAAACCCGAAAGGGCGGCTTAGGCAAAAATGAGCGTCTCGGTGGAGAACCCGCAAGGGTAATCTAGGCAAAAATTAGAGACTTGAAAAAGAAGAATATATTTGCATCCCGCTAGATTGAGTACCTCACTCTGGGGCAATCTAGGCAAAAGTTAGGGATTTGGCAAGTAACTGCATCCTGACAAGACTTTCTGGTTCATCAGTCGTCATTTCGTCAGAAGATTCTCGATTCGTCGTCAACCGAAGCTTCGGATACATCGAGATTCAAATTGGTAGAGAAAGGATCATTATGTTCAATGTAGTCCTCTTCCAATATATATCACTGATTTCAAGTTTGTACAGATCTATGGAGTCTTGCCATTTGCAGACTACCATTCTATCAAATCAATTTGAGCTTTTTATCCAATTATTTGCACTCTTATTTGTTTCAATTCAACAAATGTTTTGCATTGTTTTAAATTGATAAAAATGTCATTGTTTTAAACAAATCAAATTTTTCAAAATTTTTGTTTTAAACAAAGTGAGCATTCACAAGATTGAAAGGATACTCAAGAATGTCTCAGTGCTCTCCCGAGGGTGGCATGATTCCCAACAGGTAAGACATTGGTTCATATTCCTGGTTTGGTGGTATCTTCTTTCTTCAGATCTTTGTTGAGGTTGTTCCTCGGACAGAGTTGTTGTTGGGGTTGTTCCCCAGTACAGTCGCAAGCAGAGTGTTGTTGAAGACTTGGTTTTCTCCAGCAGCAGTTTTCCCAGCATGGGTGTTTCCTTATAGAAGTTTCGGCGGTTGATGGTTTGTCATCCTGGTGCCCCGTCACTTTCTCCAGTGGGTTGTATCCCCAGACTTTATTTGTCTCCTCAGCACAGTCATGAGTGTAACTGATTGATTGATACTCCCCTCGGAGTCGCGAGTAAAGCTGTTATTAATATCCCCACCAGGGTTGCAAGAGGAGTTGTTATCGCTTTTCCCCATGCAGTGTGCCAGCAGGACTTGTTTGTTTCCTCAGCACGTTTGTTTCTTTTGAAGACTAGGTAAGTCAGTGGTTTGATACCCGGTACTTTACCCTTTCCCCGGCGAAGTCGTCTGCGGAATTGTTGCTATCTCTCCATCAGAGTTTTATCTCTTCAGCAGAGCAGGATTTATTTTCCTACTCAGTGGTTGTTTGGGTTGACATCCCAGTGTTGTAACCATCTTTTCCTCAGCTCAGTCTGCAAGATGTTTGTTGTGGCAGTTTCGCCAGTTGAATACTCCTTCAATCCCCGATATGGTCGGATGATGGCTTTGCCTCCAGTGAACGGATTAATTCCCTGACTATCTGTGATCCCTAGTAGAGTGGCTTATATTGCAGAATATACTTGTTGTGATCAGTTTGCTGTGTCTATTCTCCCAAGTGGAGTGGTTCGTTGCAGAATCTACTTGTTTAATCTGTCCTCCCTCAGTGGTTTGTTCCCCAAGAGAGAAGCCGACAGTTTTCCCCAATAGAGTTGCTTATGCAGTTTGATTCTATCTGGATGATATCATTCTCCCTCAGTGGGTTATTCCCCCAGTGGAGTTACGTGGATTTGCTTCTACAGCAGTTTGTGCTTGTGCAATGCATTTGTTGTTTCTCAGTTGACACTGGGATCCCCTGCAGATACTTTGAGATTTCTCTTGTTCCCCTACAGATTTGTCTTGGTGGCTGTTTTGCCCGTTGTGACTCTCTGTACCCGGATCGGGTTGTTTCCTGATATCTATGATTCTCTGCTTCTTCAGCAGTACCTGCAGATCTTTGCTTTACAGCACGTAGATCTCCGCAGATTGGCTCTCCAGTTGGTTTTTCCCCTGGAAGTATAATACCGGACGTTTTGGTTCCTGAACCTGTTGTGTTAGAATTGTCTGTTTTGTCAGCATTCATCAAACATAAATCACACATATTCATGCATATTCATAAAACATTCAGATATTCATGTTGCATTTTTTCGCCATATATCTTTTGTTTGTCGTGTCTCCTGCTACGGTGATATAGATCTCTTTACAGATCTCCCCAAGCAGATGTTGGGTGTTTAAAATCTCTCCATATAGAGTCAACCCCATAAGCAGAAAATGTCTGTCTTTTCTTCTGCAGTTCCCCACTGAGATTATCCTCGTGGATGACGGTTTCTTCCGTTTCCTCCCGACACATATATTGGGATGGATTTTCCTATTTGAGCTATATCCTCATTAGGACGTGTCTTTATTCAGTCTGTCTTTTCGGATCATTCCCGAATTGGCTATTTGTCAGATATCTTGTACTTCCCAGTGGGTTGTTCCCCAGCGGAATGTTTTTGGGCCTCTGCCTACAAACCAGCAGTTGTAAGTCCTATCTTTCCTGGCTTTCTTAACAGAACTTGTGGTTATACACCTTTTATTCTCCAGCCAGAGTTTTTGGTTTTCTACCTACTACCCGGTAGTTATAAATCCTATTTTCCTGCTCTCCAGCAGTTTGTGGTTTATTATAAACCCTATTTTGGTTTCCCGTGCGGATTTGTGACTTGTTTTATCCCCACGCGGAGTTTTTGGTCTTCTACCCCGTATTCGGTAGATGTAAACCCTAATTTTTGTGGCTATCTTCATCTAGTTCTTGATGTTGATTTTCCTTTGCTTGTATAGGTTGCTCAGATCAGCACTTATATTCTCAGCAAGTCTTTTGTGGATAATTGCCGTATGCTAGCAATTTTATCCCCAGTGGGTCTTTTCACCGTATGCTAGTGATTTGTTCCCCGGATCATTGTTTGTTTATCAATGTATCCCCAGCTAGTCTTCTGTCGATAATTGCCGGATGCTTGCAATTTATCCTCAGCAGATCGCCTTTCATTTACCCTTTTGTTGGTAATGTCTGTTGCTCTTTTTGATTGGTCATCATCATATACCTAATTTGGTATCCCGATGCCTTTCTTTTCGGTTGATTTATCCTTTATTAACCCAGTAACCGGTTGTGGATAATCTTCCATGCGAGTATATTATTCACGGTCTGCCGGTAATGAATAATATATCTCATGCACTCTTCAGTCGAAGCCTTTTGCGTTTCCCCAGTCGAGTAAGATTCGTTATTTCCCTTTGTGGAGTCGAATATTTCTTTGTTGTCGGATAATTGCCGGATGCTTGCAATTTATCCTTTGAGTTGTCTTTCGTTTACCCGTATGCTTGGTATCGATTGTCTCTCTTTTTGGTTAGATCACCTATTATATACCCAGTAACCGGTATCCCTGGTGTTTCTTACCATGCGAGTGTATTATTCACGGTCTGCCGGTAATGAATAATATATCTCATGCGCTCTTCGGTCGGAATCCTTTGTTGATCTTCCCCAACTGAGCAAGATTCGTATTCTTTGTAGAATCGAATAGCCATCCTTTAACCAGTTTGTGTTTTGGATGATGAGTGTTTTGGAAGTGAAATCCAATTCACGTTTTCGGTAGATCACCTATTATATACCCAGTAACCGGTATCCCTGGTGTTTCTTACCATGCGAGTGTATTATTCACGGTCTGCCGGTAATGAATAATATGTCTCATGCGCTCTTCGGTCGGAATCCTTTGTTGATCTTCCCCAGTCGAGTAAGATTCGTATTCTTTGTAGAATCGAATAGCCATCCTTTAACCAGTTTGTGTTTTGGATGATGAGTGTTTTGGAAGTGAAAACCAATTCACGTCTTCGGATTTTATCCTATAAACAACCCAGTAACTGGTTCAGGATAATTTTCCTTTCGAGTATATTATTCACGGTCTGCCGGTAATGAATAATATGTCTCATCTGAGTATTCTATCCACGTTCTGACGGTAATGGATATTATATCTCGTTCGCTCTTGAGTCAATCTTTTGATTGTTTTCCCCTCAGAGTAAGATTCATTTTCCTTGTGGAATTGAATGTCCATCCTATAAACAAGTTTGCTTTTCTAGCTCTCTTCAGGATGATGAGTGTTTTGGAAGTGAAATCCAATTCACGCTTTGTTCGGTCACCTATTATATACCCAGTAACCGGTATCCTTGGTGTTCCCTCCTTTCTGCTCCCTATTATGACCTCGGTCCCCCTGTGGAGTCAGATTTTCCTGAGTTTGTTACCCGTATGCCTGGTAACATCTCATTTGCTTTGTTACTTCCCCAGTGGAACTTTTTGTTGCTTCTCCTCCAGGAGTCAGCTTGTGTTTCTCCAATGGATTTATTTTCCTTTGGAATTCTTTCCCAGTGTGAGTCCTTCATTCCCCAGTGAGTTCTCCTGTCTGTTTTCTGTTACCCTAATCAGAGTCGTGTTTTGATCACGTTATGTCCGTCTTGTTTTTCCCCAGTTTAGAGTCGTATATTGTCCACACATTTCTTTCTCTTTTATTATCCCCATAGAGTCTTATTAGAGTCTCTGTTCCTGGTGAGTGTATTACTCCGATGGATCGTCTTTTCTTCTGTGTGAATCATATTCCCCACAGAATTTGTGTCTTTTGCATGCATACATCTGCATCATGAGGTCTCTTAGGGACCAAAATTTGTCTCATTACTGTTATTTAAGTCCATTCTACCGCGTCGAGATGAAGATTTCTAAACTTCACTTCTCCGGCTAGAATGACCTTAAATAGGGGCATCTGTAAGACCCCAATTTTGGGCCCTAAGATCCCTCATGGCCCATATCATTCACATCATAACCTCAAGGATCATTGCATGCCTTTGCTTTCCTCTTAGTGGGTAGATTGCCTTGTAGGTTTGTTTCTTGATCACCAAGCATACTGTGCATTTGTATATCTCTGCTTTCATATGTTTATCATTCAAAAAGTACAAAAATATTGTCAGTCTAACCTTGTTGCTTGCAGTTGAAGCAATCATCAGCAATTAGGTCAAACTCAGTCACAGTCAGTCAAAGCAATGGATGGTGGCCATTCTTGCAGAATTTGGGCACCATGATCAGTAATCACAAGTTCATACATCTTGAGACATCATTTGAAGTCAAGTTCTCAAAGAATTAGGGTTTGGAATTCATCAGAAGTGCATCAGTCATCCAAAACCCTAGAAAAGTCAAACTTGGTCAACTGAGGATTTAATCAGTGATTTGATGGATAGAATTGATTTGAAGGAGCTCATTCATGCTTGTATAAGCCTCATATATCATGTCAAACCTCATCATGGAAGAGAATCAAGTCAATCAGAAAATTTTCCAGAAATAGAAAGTGGACCTGTAATTTCAACTGCCAAAAATGGAAACTTCTTGATCTTAAACTTACATCATGATACAAGCTTCAAATGAATTTTTGCCCAACATGAAAGTTGAAGATCTTGTTCTCCCATTTTCAAAAAGTCCAAGAACTCTCAAATCCCATGTGTGGTTGTCAAGATATGATCAAATCATTTTCACCAATTTTTGAACTTTAAGGAGCCATATCTCTCAAACCATAAGGCCAAATTTGGTGGGGTTTTTTCCTACAAACCACATTTTTCATCCTCTTTCCAAAAATATAAATTTCATGACCTAAAACCTTACCATTCAAAATGGCATTTTTGGACCTTTTGCATTTAAAATCAAAGTTTGACTAAACTTTGACTTTTTGTTCCTTTGACTTTTTCTTGATTTTGCCAATTGGGAAATGTTCTAAGTTATATTTGTGACTTGTTCCAATTCCTAAACCATGTTCATTTCACCCTTATGCCATCATTTTTTGACCAAATGCTAAAACTTAAAAATTGGCAAGAAGCTTCATAAAGCAAAACCAGTACAGCAGTACATGTACAACCACAAACAGCATTTTGGAATGGCCTTTGGCAGCCTGTACCCAGCCCAAACGTGCAGCATACACCCTCCCATACTCACTTACATACCAATTAGCAAAATTGCAAATTGAATCATTACACACAAAACCAGCTTACCATTTAATTAAGGGATGTTAAACAGGTGATATATAAATGTTTTTCTGTCCAAACCAACCCTAGTTTAGAGCTGCAGCCACACGAAAATCCTTTCATTCCCTCATTGTGCATTTTTGCAAAAGGTGATATTCTGAGCAAACCATCACAAACCACAACAAGTTCTTGTTTCCTTCACCACTTGAACAGCATTTTGAGTCCATTTTCACCATCATTTCCTTGCTGTAAAGCTTGCCTTGGTTCTGTTTTCCTCAAGCTACTTCCAATGGTGAATCAAGTTTCGAAGAAAAAACAAGAGTTGCTGAGCTAACAACTTCAAGGATCTATCATTGTAGAGCACGAGGAAGGTCTGTTTGAGTTTGAATCGACCAAAGCAATACTGTATCATCAGTTTCTTCAAATCAGGTAGGATTTTCGACCAACCCTTTTCTCAAAATGATGACCTGCTTATGATAGTCCACTTCATGCTGTTTCCAATGAGCATTTGCTTGCTTGAAATGATCCACTGTGTTGATAGAAATATGGTTTTGAAGTTCTATGCTCAAACTCATTTGTGTGGATTTCTTTGCTATATGCTCGAATTGATGATGATTAATGCCATATCCTTGTTGTTTGATGCTTACTGATGCTGTTACCATAGCTAATTTTAGGATTTGGACACTGTGATTTCTGCTCGTGTTTAGGTGGTACCCTGTTCATAAAACCATGCCCAGTTTTTCTTTCATGATTAAGTGTTTTGTTGTTGTTTGAGTTTAGGTGATGATAGTAGTTACATGAACCTACCATGCTCAGATTATCCCCTTGATTCTGTTTGTTTTGTTGTTAGATGATGTTACATAATGATGTTTGTTTCATAGTCATGTTTGATTGAGGATGCTGGTAATGATTATTGTTCATGTGGATGGATGTTGCTGTTTGAAAATGAATACATGTGTGCTGCTTCCTTAAACTCTTGTATGTTTTTTTCCAGGAATCAAATTTTGCATGCTGGCTGTTATTGTTACATGTTGCACGAACCTTATGAGTGTGATGCCATGATATTTGTATGATGATGAATTTGGCTTGATGATAAATTTTGAATGTTGCTTAGCCATGCTGCTGTTATTTGAACCAAACATCATAACCAGAAAATCCATGTGAATCATGTTTGAATGTTGTTTGTGTGGTTTGGTCGAGTCATTTTGTTTTGATGATTGGTGACAACATGAGCATGTGCCCTGCTAGTAGAAACCCTGAGGTCTGCATGAGAATCCAGAAAATTATGAAGTTCATTGGCTGTTGTTGCTTGTATTTGTATGAGCATATTGTTATTGCTGTGCTGTTAGTTATGCTGTAACTGCTAATGAATTGATACTGCTGCTGTTAAACATTATCATGACCAGAAAATCCATGAAACATGTTGTGTGCTGTTGTTTGTTTTGTTTGGATGTCGATGAACACATGATACCATGCTGCTAAAATCCTGCTGCAGTTTTGAAATATGAATGTATGCTGTTGACTGCTTGCCAAATGCTATGCTGATTGTGTGTTTGTTGATTGATTCTGTTTGGATGTTGACTGAACATGAGTTTGAAGTTGCCATTGCATATGCTGTTAAACCCTAGGGTTTTAGAACCCAGCTTTTGAGCTCATTGGCCATGTTACTGTTTTATTGGCTGAGAGCCAATCAAAACATTTCGTTTTGTAGGGCCAAAACGCAGCACTTCAATAAGTGACTGCAGAATTACACAAATGCCATCGTTGACCTTGCCTTGACCCCATTTGCCATGCTATCTTGTTCATACTTCATCCATTATTCATCAAACTTCCATAATTCCTTTTTAATTCATTTTTACTCCAAAAATTGTGGGATTTTTTGCATTAAACTCATGAATGTGTCTAGTATTTTATGGTGAATTTTAATTAATTTTCCATGTTCTGGATTTTAAATGATAAATGATTTTTCAACATGTATGCCAAAATGATACATTGTGCCATTTCAATTGTGAAATACTCATGCTATATCCAATGAGCCTGAAAATTTTTGTGGTAAAACTAGACACATTGACCTTCATTTCCATATAAAGTTTGTGCATTTATCATTTGTGGATTGAGAGTTATGATTTTCTGAAGTTATGTGTTGAATTTGGTGCTATACCATGATCATGCATTTTCCCAATTTTTGTTCACATGCTTCCTCTTATCCAATTGACCTCAAATTTTGCATGAATGATATTTTATATGTCTAGTTTGTATATGAATTTTCTTGGAATTAATCTTGCTGTTTTCCATTTGATTGAGAATTTTCTTCCATACTTGGTCATTTGTTGACTTTTTGTGCTATGCATTGCCAAATCTTTTGTGAAATCCTCATACCATATTGTATGTCCATGAAATTTCATATGTGATAACTAGACTCCTTGAGCTTTGCATTGGTGTTAATCTCATTCATTTCTCTTCTGTTTTCAAATTGATATGATTTTTTGAAGTTGACCCATGCTTGTTGACTTTCATCATGCTTACTTGAATTTGGTTTGACTTCATGATTTTAATTGACTGCCTTCCTCTCATCCAAATGCCTTGAAATTTTACATGTATACCATGTTAGATGTTAGGATTGAGTGTGATTTATTCCATAATTTTTGGGATTGTTTGAGTTGACTTTTGAATGAAGTCTTTGCTGTTGACTTTTGTATGCTTCTCTTGCCATGCTTTGCATCCTTGTGCATATGAAATGACCATGATGCATGATATAATTATGAATCCAATTGAGAATGCTTCTTGAATGTTTAGACTTGGTTTGGGTTGACTTTTCCTTGCTGCCTTGACTTTTTCTTTCATCTTTGACCCTAGGCTAGTCCTAGTGGTCTTCTAAGCTTATGTTGAGTTCATCTGTTTCAGGTTAAGCACCAATGCCCCAAAGACTTTTCAATTTTGATTGAGTTGGTTTGTTTATCATGTGCTAACACTTGTTTTGTAGGTTGACTCATATGCTTGAGTCTTTGTGCCTTGCACAATTGGTCCCTCTGTGGTTGACTATTGGTTCATTTCCTTTTGATTTTGAACTGTTGACTTGTTTACTAATAAGTTTGACTTTTTCAGGTACTTTAGTTGCCTAAGTTCTTTGAACTTGATTGCTTGCTTTGCTATTTAGCATTTGCTTTGAGGTATAAACATTTCTTCTTCATGTAGTCTGGAGACCCGGTCTGTTATTTGACCGGGCAAATTGTCTGAAGTCCTCCTTAAGAGGCAATGCCTGTGTGTGTTTAAATTTGTCCTAAGCAGGAAAAGTCCTTCAAGTAAGGCAATTGGTGGAAGGTAGGGATAAACAATCTATCCCCCACTATTCAGTGTGTCCTCTCTTTGCTCCCATTACATGGTTGAAGCAATGAGATAAATACCCAAGATCTAATCGAGTCAATAATGTGGAGAGAGTTCCTACTTTCTGAACTCCCACACTTTCTTTGATGCTCTCTCTGATTTGAGATAGAAGCAATGAGGCACACCCCTCATCTCCTTTTCATCTGCTTCACCTGAGCCCCTCAATGGCCAGGTTAAGAGCGACCTTCACCTATTACAGTGGACTTTCAAAGTCAAACCCTCTTGTGTGAGCCCCCATTGTTTGGCTATAGAGTGTGCTGTTTGATATTCATTGATTGTTTGATTGCTTCATATGCACTTGCTTGCCTGTATGTTATGCATTCATCATCATCAATTGCCATTAGTGCATGATCATATCATTTGTCTGTGAGACTTTTGTTATTGTTGATTGCCCATTGAGGACAATTGTAAGTCCATTGCTTTGGCCTTTGCTCCTGTGATATGGAAGGATAGAGTGTAAGACCTCATTGGTCACTCATATCTTGTGTTGCTCTGTGTGTATGTGAGGATACAGTTATAAGTCCCTGTAAGTTGGCATCTGCTTTCCTGTGATCATAGTTTGTTCATCTGTTTGTATGAGAGGTTGCAATTATAAGTCCCTGTAAGTTGGCATTTGCATACCTGTGATCATATTGTTGCTTTTGTTCTTGTATGTGAGGATCCATTGTAAGTCCCTGTGATGTGGCATTGGATCTCCTGTGAGCATACTGTGGAGTTAACCTAAGTCCAGATAGATTGGCAATTAACTTCCACTTCTCATCTTTGTTTTTCTTTTGAGGAGATTGGTGTAAGTCCATTGAGTGGCATCTGATATCCATTTCTGTTTTAGGAGACTGGTGTAAATCCATCTATTGGTATCCGGTATCCGCTTTTATTTCTTTGCCTGTGGAGATTAGTGTAAGACCATTGAGTGGCATCTGATATCCCATTTTGTTTTAGGAGATTGGTATAAGACCAGTGATTGGCATCCGATATCCGCTTTTCTTTTGCTTTGCTTGTTTGTTTTTATTAATTGCTATTCCAAAGGACACACTTGAATCATCTGCCATATGATTTCAAGAAGTGAACCTTCTAAGAAGTTTTACTTTCCATCTTCATCCA
Organism: Lathyrus oleraceus; assembly: GCF_024323335.1. Lineage (NCBI taxonomy): Eukaryota > Viridiplantae > Streptophyta > Magnoliopsida > Fabales > Fabaceae > Lathyrus > Lathyrus oleraceus. Next base: position 130,993,047 of record NC_066584.1, read on the forward strand.
TTCATCATTCATTATGTCCTAAACCTTTTCACACTTTATCATTCAAACTTGACATAAGTGTTGTGCAAACATCTTCATGTTTTCTAACTAAAAACCTGGACTCATGTCCTTGACCTTTTTTCAAACTTCATTTTCATAATAATTATTTGAATTGATCTTAATTACACTTTGACTCCATTTTCATAATCATAATCAGTAATTTCACTCATTCACTTGTTTTGGCTTTGTCCATTAATCTTTTCATACGTGAGCTATAGGTTTGATTTATCTTAGTGGTTGATGTTAATCTCACCTTCTGTCTTTAGTGATTGAATTGTAAGTCTTCCTTGCCTATTATAGGGTTAACCCCTCCCTGGCAAGTTGAAGCTGTTCTCACATGGTGGACGTTGTTGTTTGTATAAGGTTGAGTTTTCTCCCGTGGATAACGTAAGACCTAGGGTTTGTGTTTAAAATTGAACCTAACCCACTTTTGGAAATCTTTTAGCCGAACTACGGCGTTCTGATCCTTACCTTTGATGGAAGGTACGTAGGCAACGGGTTCATCCGTTCGAACCCAATAACAAATAAAAACTTGTATATTCTTTTCTCATCATCCCAATCATGTTTGCACAATATTTATGTCATAACAAATAACAATATTATACAACAAGTGTGAAAAGGGCTCCCTAGGAGTACCTAGGACGTAGTGGGTGCCTAACACCTTCCCATTGCGTAATTTACCCCTTACCCAGAATCTCTGATCTTTTTATTAGTTTTCTACGTGTAAAACTTCTTAGGCTTTTGTTCGCTTTTTAGCCAATCCTTTGGATAAATAAAAGTGCGGTGGCGACTCGAAATTTCAACGTATCTCTTAGCTTATGATTTAATCGATAGATCATATAGCGACGAATACACCGCTACAGGTATAAACATAAAAGTTGTTTGGAATGTAATTTAGAGTAACTTTTCTCTTGTAATAATTTTCATATGGTGAAAATTATAGGAGATAGGGTCTAGGGAGACCCAGTTTTGATCATATGAATTCATCTGGCCAAGCACCATCAACCAACTTGCTAACTTCCAATTCTCTTGACTTTTTAGGCTCATGGTAGATCATATATGCATAAGATGATGAAATTTTAAGTGTCCCTTGAGAATTTTGATCAATTGGTGAGGAAGCTTGTTGAAGAAGTTACTCAAGATACCCAGATAAACTAGGGTTTCCAAGGCAAACTACCTCCAAACTCTTGAAGAATACTTGATCAAAGTAACATATGAAGATCATGGGGACTCGCATATGATGCTTTGAGACATTGTGGATCCATCCTTGGTTGTGCTTTTAGCCATGAGGGTCTTAAACCCTAGATATGAGCTTGCTAAATCAATGGGGATCATGCCCTACCTACAAAAGAGTTAGGCAAATGCAAAGACATTATTTTGGTATTTTGGTTAGTAAAATGATAATATACAAGTATGATACAATCACATGGTGCTTGATGATCTTTCCTAAAACAAACCCAATGAAAGAGAGGTAAGGAGGATGCTAAGGTATGATCCCAATGCTAATGCATATGATGAAGTTGCATGAGGGATCTTAGGGTCAGAATTGGGGTCTTACACTACTTAATGTCCATTTTTCACAAGGTTAGAAGTTTCATTTAGATTTGACCTCAACATCAGAGTTGCTGGGCATCATCTCCTATCCACTTTGGCTTCAAACATTTTCCTATTTGGTTACTTAAGGAGCAAGTTATGGACATGGAAAGCTAGATCATCAGAATAACCTATATTTGACACTTTGACATGCAATTCCAAGCAATCATCTTTGTGCCTACTTTTGAAGGAGCTCAAGGTTCTTTTTCAAATTTCTTCCAACACCAAACATGTTCCCCTCTTTCCAAAATGCCATATCTCACTCCATTTGGCCAAGAGGCCATGAAGTTGTATTGACTTGAAGATGACATGTTTTAATCTCCATTACCACACTTATTGATTGAGATTGTGCATGATGATGCATTTCCTTGAAGTAGGATCTGTTTCACATAACCAACACACATTCTCTTTTCCTTGAACAAACCAACAACGCATGAATTATGTGCTTGCATATCATGCCCATATTTGGTCAAAAGAGGGAATGTTTTGTTGCTCTTTTCCTTTCTCTCTCCACTGCCTCCAAGTCACACAATGCTGAGCCCTTTTCCATGACATTTCCAACTCCCTAAAACGACACAAGGCATGCACTCCTTACACAAAAAATGCAGCCTTGCATGCCACTCTTCAACTTTGCACAAACTAACCAACTTGCCCACCAACGGTTCTATCCCAAAGAAAAGCAACACACCTCAACACAAGCATGGTATTTAAGTAAACATTAACCTAATTTTGAGGGGGGATCATTGAGGAAAGAGAACTTGGAGGTTGCAACATTGAAACTTAAGGATTAATTTTTCCATTTCTGAGTTCATCTTCACCATTCACTCTGCTTCATCCTGCTTCCTAGAAGAACACCAAGCTCTATTAGTCTTGTTTTTGCAGCTACTTCAAGCTCAAGAAGTAGTGGATCTTCTCCACTAGGTAAGTCATTCTCTCACAGCACCTCTTCTGTTTTCAAGATGCATATGCTATGAACTGCTTAAGAGTGATGTTTGAAGTTGGCCCAACATTTTGTTTTCGTCTGATTACTTGAATATATGATGTTTGAGTTTGCTGAGATTTTTTAAATAGTGTATTTTCCTTAACTTTCACACCTTATTTCTCCATGATCAATCCATGTTTTTAAGTTTTGTTTGAGGTATTGTTGTACTACTCCATGATATCAAAACTTTTTTTTATTCCATTCATTTTTATGCATTGTGGTAAGAGTTGTTTGGATTAGAAGATAGCATGTTTAGGTCGGGTTTAGGGTTTGTGTTTGCATGATCAAGAAGTTGAAGACGAGTGTTGGCAGCGTGTGATTGGCTGGGCTTATTTTTTGTCCTTTTGTGACTTAAGTGGAACATGACCGATTAAGGTCATGTTCACATGTTTTTGTTCATTTGATTATTTATTTCAATGTCATGCATTTTTTTAATCAAATTTTAAGTGGTTTGGATCATGGGCCTGACACATTTTCTCCTCCCACCCCCTACTTTAGGCCCATGCTCATATTTTAAACTAAACTCAGTTCATTTCCTTTTTTACTCATGCACCCCCTTTCTATTTTTACATACATATATTATTTCATTTCATTTAATTTTATTTAAAATACTTCCCTCACTCTTTAAATCTGAATTAATTCATGTTTGACATTTGGAATATTATTTAATTTTTCATATTTTTATTTTGATTTTTGATTTATTTTGTTTTTTTTCTTCCAAATATATATGTTTAAATTATGCTAGTTTATTTATTATGGTTTTGTTTATTAATTTCCCATTTGATTTTTGGCCCAATATTTTGTACACTTTTAAACATATGTACATAGGTTATTTGGATTTTAATTTGACATGAATATTAATAATTTTAAGTTATTTTTTAGTCATATTTTGAAGTTGGTTTGGTTTGATCAACTATTGATGCATTACTTGAATGATAGTTTTGTTTGAACACTTGTGCATATAATTTTGAATAGATATTTGGGACTTTTAAGTTTATGGTTTCATCTTGCTATGCATAAATTTTCATATTTTTTCTATGTTCTTAACCATTTTTCTTGAATTATCCAAACAAGTTTGTTTATTTGTGATACACTTTGCATCTAGTTGATTATTTTGGAATGCACTTGTGCAACCATGTGGGATCTCTTTCTCATTATCTCTTGACCTCATCAACATCATTTAGAGGTCTTAAACTCATCCATGTGACCCCTTTTAAGTATTTCCAATTGATGTTTCTTTTCTTGATTACCTTGAATTCTATTTGCTTGTTTTTGAGATCATAGTTTGGATTGTGTCTTGTGCATTCCAAGTTGAGTACTATGAGTCCAATTGAATTTGTTTCCTCTTGTCTATGTTTCTGACTTCATTGAGCTTGGTACCCTTATACCTTGCTCTTATGATTCTTTGAATAGTATTCCATTGCCACTTCATCATGATGACATATTAAAAGCTACATTTTTCTCTTCTTGACCTAATTTTGAGTTTAATGAACGGTGAAGCTCTTAGGAGCCTGGAATCCATGTTTGGATATGTTTATCATTTCATTTATTCATGTCTCAACTTCATTTTGCATTACACATTTACTTTGGTTAGGCAAAGGACTCCTTACTTGGATGATGCCCACCCTTTTGATTTGCTAGTTATGCATGAACTTTGAGTTTGTTTGCTAGTTGGTGTAAGACCCTAATTTTTGACCCTAAGATCCCTCATTCTATCTCATCATTTGCATTGCCTTTGGGATCACACCTTGGCATCCTCCTTACCCCTCATTCATTGGGTTTGCATTGGGAGAGATCACCAAGCACATTTGATTGTATCATACTTTTTTTTTCATTGTTTACTAACCAAAATGCAAAAAATATGTCTATGTATAGCTATATTTCTTTTGTAGGTAGTGTGTGCATCCACCCATGCCTCATCAAGCTCACAACTAGGGCTTGAGACCCTCAGTGCAAGAGATCAATCAAGATATGGTTCACATGGGTTATAGACCTCATATATGGATCCCCATGTTCTTCATTTATCATTTTTATAAATAATTCATCAAGAGTTTGAAGCTTGTTTGCCTTGTAAACCCTAATTCATCTGGGTATCTTGTGTGACTTCCTCAGCAAGTTTCTTCAATAATTGATCAAATATTTCAAGGGATAATTCATATTACATCATCTTATGCATATATGATCCTCCATGAGTCCCAGAGGTCAAGATAACTTCAAGTTTGCAAGTAGGTTCAAAGTGGTTGACCAGAGAAAGTCAACTGGTCAAAACTGGGGTTCCCTAGACCCAATTTCCTACAATATTTGTCATATGAAAATGATTCTAATATCAAAGACACTCTTTATGAAATTCCAAACAACTTTCATGTTGACATCAAGAGATAGTTTTGCTTGGAAAGTCATTTTTTATGGTGAAACATTATAGGTCATTTTGTTTGTGCCCTAGTTAAGAGGTCAACTTCCGAGGACCATAACTTGCTCAATTTTCATGAGATGAAGGCCATCCAAGTTTCATTATAAATTTCAAGATGTCCTATCAAACTTTGATTCTTTGAGAAATGTCAAATTCAACTTGCAAGGGCATGTTCCAAGAGGAAACATTATAGGTCATTTTGGGCCATTACCATTGAACAAGCAATTTTCCTCAACTTCTAAAATGCATAACTCCATTTGAAAGATCTACAACATTGATGAAGGTACTTTTTCCATTTGAAGCTCATAGAAAACATTATTCAAGGTGGAATATTTCACTTGAAATCGAGTTTCAAATCTCCTTCTGTTTTGAGATTGAAACTCCAAGAATCCAAGCCTCTGTTTGATCCATTTCACTTGCTGGAAGCTTTTAGAGTCAAGCCAAGCCAAATTGGAAGCAAGATCAAGCTAAATTGAAGCTACCCAAAGGTGAAATTTCATAAACTTCTCTTCTTCGATTTTCCCTCATTTCTCAACTATTTTGATTGATTTTTGGTTAGTTGACGTCCAACCAATATAGGCAACAAGATTGAGTTGCTTTGAGGTTAAATCGAAGCAACTCAGATCACGAACCTCAAATTTCAAATACATGTATCTTTTAATATACTTGGAATTGGAAGAAATGGAGGTCAGATTCGTGCTCCTGAGCATTTTTACTTTAAAACCATGTCCTCACTTTTCACTTTTGTGGTGGTTTATGGTGGACCAGTCCGGTGAGGTCCACCAGAGAAGAAGACCGAAGCTAGGGCTCCGGTGGTACATTGACACCTTCCCAACCACTTGATCATGTTTAAATGTTATAATCAGGACCTTTGATTTGTTTGACTTTGTTTGCAGTGCATTGACCTTGGTGCATTGTGTTCCCCATGCGCCTGGCCATCAGATATGCCACCTCAATTAATGAGGGAGATCTGATGGCCCTTGTTTTTTTTTGTATTTTCTGATTTTTCATTTAATTGCCTTATCTTGTTTAATTTATAATAAATCCATTTTTAATCCAAAAAATATGGGACTTTCACCAAAAATCTTTAAATATTTTTCTCTTTCATATTTTGAATTAAAATTATTTTTTGGATTGATTTTGGCATTTTCATGAATTAAATGTTTTTGTATATATTTTTAATTATTTAAAAATACTTCTGACTTTCTAAAAGTTGTGAAACTTTTTGTCTAAGGTCCTATGATGTTGTTTGACCTAGGATAAATCCCTTGGCCATTTATTTGGTGTTTTGAAGGGATTTTAGGTTTTGTCCAAATTAAAATGTATTTTAATTCATTTTTAATGTGATGTTTAATTGATTAAATGTTTAAAAATTATGTTCAGCCATTTTTATGGTCTTGTGATGTTTGACTTTCTGTTTGGACCTTAGTCATGGTTGGTTTGACTTTTGTTGGATCAAAACCTTTGGATTTAGGGGATTGATGAAATGTACATTTCATCTCCCAAAATGAATGAATGGTTTTGATCAGATGAAATTCCTCTCATGATCAATTTGTATTTCTATTTCCCCTTCCCTCTTCATCTTCATCCCTATTCTTCCCAATCCCTCATTTGACCAATGAAATATTTAATGTCTAAATGCTAATTGATTCATCAACGACCTTGTGTCAGATGAATCAATACAAGTATGACTGAGATATGCCCCTCCCATTTTCTTTTAGTGTATGGTATATTTTAGAAGTTTGGTTCTTTGTACCAAATCTCTAACATGCATTAACACCTATATTTTTATTACTCGACCTCAGATAGTTGTGACTTCTACATAAGTCCAATTACGATTGCTTAACATAGAGCTAAATTTGACCCTTAAGGCATAACATTCTAGTAAGTGAGATTGTAAGTCTCCCATACTTCATGGCACTGTATGGAGACTTGACCTTTTTTCCTTTCATGGGAGCTAGTGGCATACTTATTGAATTATCCAAGTTGGAGCCCTTCTCATGGAAGATGTCTTGGTACAAGGATTCATACTTGTAAATGCATGGTTGAGTATTCTCCAAAGAATGACTTAATCAATTAAAACTCAACACTAACATTTGACTAACTCTTATTAATATTTCTCTACTTTCAAGTCATTTACTTTATGCAATTTAAATTTCAGTCCTTTTTGACTTTGCTCATTTGAGCCATATCTTGTGATTGTATATATTGTTTGTGTATTTTGATTTTGTTTGTGGTCTTAGGACCATAAAACACCTAATAATAACAAAAACCCTAAAAAATATTTGGTGGACTATTGGAATTTGATCTGAGCTTTGGACTTAGAATTAGATAATATTCCCTATGCTAAAGGACTTGGCCAATGCCAACATTTTGAGACTGAGCTATCTTTGACAGTGACTTTCATCTGATGCAAGACTTGAGGATATTTTTTTATTCATCTGCTACTTTGTCTATGTGCTTAATTGTTATTTTTTTGTCTATGTCTGATGCTTTGTTCTGAGTTGATCAAGGAATATTTCATTTGTTACATTGGAAGACAATGAAGAATGCTAGCTATTGGAGTGCTTGCTTGGATGTGGCTATCTTTATTTGATGCCTTGATCTTCATGATGTATGGATATTTCTCATTGCTTATTGATTATTTCTTGTTTAAAGTCCAAAGAAAAATGGGTTTCTATATGACATTCTTGTCCGATGGATTGCATCCCATTGGTCTGATCTTTTCAACTCTTAACTTTCAATTTTATGCTTAGGATAGTCTCTTCATCTCCTCCCACTTCTTAAATTTCAAAATCTCTCCCCCTTTTCAAAAACTTTCTTTGCTTGTGATTTCAAACTTATAAAATTGTTTTAACAATTAGAAACTTTGGCCTTATGCCATTGAAATTTCAAACCTTTTCTTAAATCAAATTTGTAAATACACTTAATTATATTGACTTAAATTTCAAAATACAAAAATAACTAATAACCTCATTTAAATGTTTGGCCTTTTGGTGCCCTCTTCTAAAACCTTTGTTAAAATCACTTCATAAACTCATTTGAAATTTTTACCACGAACTACGAGGTTTTGATCCCTCATTTTTATATTGGTATGTAGGCACAAGACCGAAGGTCTTGTGAAACACAAAAATATAATCAATGAATTCTTTTCTCATCTCCATACTCTTTATTTTATCAAACATCTTTTATACCAAAAACATATGCACACATAAAAAGGGCTCCCTAGGAGTACCTAGGACACTTTGGGTGCTAACACCTTCCCTCTGTGTAACCAACCCCTTTACCTGCAATATCTGACATTTTATTAGTTTTTATTTGAAAACTTATTATCTTTGGGTTTTGTTCGTACTTTTCCCTTATCCGTTGGAAACAATAAAAGCGTGGTGACGACTCTGGTTTATTGACGTTAAGCTTATCCATAGCTTGATGGTCATGAATTTACCGCTACAGAAATTAAGTAGCGACTCTACTGGGGAGTAGTCCTCAGTGGGTTTAGCCTATTTTTTATATGTATATATTTGTATATTTGATGTTTGTATATGTTGTTTGTGTGATATAATCTGTCTGTTGTGCTTGGTGATCTCTGAGGGGTGAGATAAGTTATAACCCGAACTTGAGCGCAATTAAGATAGGAGGATGGTATATTCATGTTCAACTTGTGTGGAGTAGTCCTTAACAAGTTGGCTTGAGACCCATCTACTCTATGAAGACCTCTTAGGAGTTACTGATGTCACACAAGTTATTTGTGGATAGGCATTACTTTCTCTGATTTTGGGTCTGAGAAGATGAGGACCTTAGAACATTTACCCAACTTGACCTATTTAGGACGTAGTGCGGAGACTGTTCAAGTGTAGACTTGATAACAGTTGTTACGTGATACTACACTCAGATGAGTTTCTCTTGAGAATATTATGGGTTGATGAGTCAGTCATCCTAACCTATAATATCCGATAGATGGGATTAAGACTCTAGGAACTTCTTAGAACACGATCTATAGGTTTTTATCCTTAGTACACTCCTTTAGGATGGTTCTTAACCTGACTCCACGCTCGTAACTCAAAATAAACCCTTTGATTCTCGGTTGATCCGATCAAGTCTTGTCAATATCAATGGAACTTGGGTGTTGATAAGGTGTAAACCATAATCCACAAAATGGATGATTGATATTGATGATGACTTAATCCATCCCTTGACCCTTTTTGTGTTTTCCTTGTGTATGATCTCTTGTTTATGATTGTTGCATCCATGCATACATACGCATCATAACATTCATCACAGAAAAATAAATTTCAAGGAAACTAAGGTCTTATTTGCAAATATTTTTAGACCATGGATTATGGACGAAGGAACACTAAGAAGTACAGTTTCATATGTCTTGATTTGAAAGATCTAAGGAAGTTGTCAACCTTTGTACTAGATCCCTTGGACTTTAGGCAACATCATGGGAAGCTCTAGTATGTGTTATCTACTGATGTGGTTGAAGGACTTCTGAGTGTTTTGATTCAGTTTTATGACCCTCTCTACCAGTGCTTCGTTTTTCCCGACTATCAGCTGGTGCATACATTCGAGGAGTATGCCCATGTCTTAGGTATGCCCGCATCTAACAAAGTACCTTTCAGTGGATTAAAGGAGATTCCCATATCTCATGTCATAACTGAAGCTCTTCATTTGAAGAAATCTGAGATTGATGCTCATTTGGTGAAGAAAGGAGGAATTCTTGTGTTGACTTATGAGTTTCTCATTGGTGGAGCTATTGTTTTTGCTCAAGCTGGTAGCATGGATGCTTTTGAAGCTATCCTGATAATGCTCATCTATGGCTTGGCCTTGTTCCCTAATATTGACGGTTTTATTGATGTTAACGCCATTAGAATTTTCATGATTGGGAATCCTGTTCCAATTCTGTCGGGTGACATGTATTTCTCTTTACATTTGAGGAATTATAAAGGTGGTGGGACGATTATATGTCGTGTTTCTCTTCTGTACAAGTGGTTTATTTCGCACTTGCCGCAGGCACCTGCTTTCCTGGAGAACCGAAAATGTCTACGGTGGTCCCAGAGACTTATGTCTCTCACTAATGATGATATTATTTGGTATGATTCTGCACTGGGTAGCTTGGATATTATTGATAGTTGTGGTGAGTTCTCTAACATGTCTCTCATTGGTACACAAGAAGGAACAAACTACAACTCAACTTTGGCCCATCGTCAACTTGGGTTCCCCTTGAGAGGTAAGCCTAATAATGTTCAATTAGAGGGTATATTCTATCAGGAGGGTAAAGATCCCCAACATTTGAAGAAAATGATGTTACGTGCTTGGCATAATATGCATAGTAAAGGAAAATCTGAGCTCGGTCCATGGAACTGTGTAGCTTTGGAAGCTTACACCATTTGGGTGAAGAAGAGAACTTTAGAGCTCAAGATGTTGTATGCTTGTGAAAGACCTATATCTGTGGTTGTGGCTGATTCATCAACTCTCCGTAACCAAGATATAGAGGAGTTGGAAGACGCACTTGCCAAGATGAAACAAGAGAGAGATATATGGGAAGAGTGATTCCATGCCTTGAGCTGAAAGCATGAAGAGTCGCAGCTTGAGTCTAAGGACAAGGATGCACTTATTGAGATTGTTGAAGACCGTGCAGTGAAGAGACAGAGGGATCTAGAGGGTTTAGTTGCCTCTGGTATGCCTCAACCTTCAAGTTCTTGGAAGAAGATTGTTGATCAGCTTGTCCTCGAGAAGTCTCAGATGAAGACATCCTTTGATTCCGAGGTTCGATGCATCCGAAGGAAGTATGCACCCATAGCCAGATCATCTGATGCAGTTGTTAGGGATCCTTAAGATGATAGTTTCCTTTTCTCTTGGATTTGTATTTTGGTTTCTGAAATTGTACTCAGTGTAATCCTTCCAAATTATATGAATAAAAAGAGATTTTATGGTCAATCGAATTGTTATTATTAAATGTTATTATATATATTTGCAAATGAGACTTCATATATTTCTTGAAATTAAAAACAAATCAAAACATTACATTACATGCATCATTTGCATGATAGGTTTCTTCCGCCAGATGTCTTATCAGTTCTTTTTCCATGCACTAGATCAACCGAAGAGAATGAAGCATCTAGATCAAGAGAACAAAGAGATGAAGGATGAAATCTCCAGACTTATGATGCTAATGGAATCCATGATTGCTTCTCAAAATCAGCTGTCACTGTCTCCTGCAACTTCTCCTCCTCAGAGGACTGTCATTTCTGAGATCGTTTCATAAACTATTCCTGTTGCTGCTGCCAGCCAATCCATTCCTGCTATGCCTGTTGGATTCCCTTGTAGAATGCCACCGAACTTCATACCAGAGGGGTATGTGCCCACATCTATTTCTATGTCGGAATCTAGCCCGGCCATGTCAGTGCCTCCTCCCATCGTTCATACTCTGCCGCGTGTTGAGGAGACTATTTACCATTATGAGTCGTCTGAAGGTCGACATATCTATGAGAAGATGGATGAGATGAAAGACCAATTCCTTGAGCTGCGCAAAGAATTAAAGACTCTGAGAGGGAAATATTTGTTTGGAAAGAATGTTGCAGAACTTTGTTAGGTTCCTAACATTAAAATTCTGGTAAAATTCAAGGTACCAGACTTTGAAAAGTACAAGGGGATTACTTGCCCACTGAGCCATCTTGTTATGCATGTCAGGGAAATGTCTACTCAAACTGATAATGATCAGCTGTTGATTCACTATTTCTAAGACAGTTTAACTGGGGCTGCCCTGAGATAGTTTATGGGCTTGGATAATGCTAGCATTCATACTTTCAATGACTTAGGCGAGGCCTTTGTCAAGTAGTATAAGGACAACGTTGATATGGTGCCTGATAGAGATCAATTGAGGTCTATGTTTCATAAGGATAGGGAGACATTTAAAGAATATGCCTAGAGATGGAGAAAATTAGCTGCTCAGATCAGTTCACCTCTTGAAGAGAAGGAGATGACTAAGATCTTCTTGAAAATGCTGAGTTCGTTTTACTACGAAGGCATGATTTCAAGTGCCCCTAATGATTTTACCAAAATGGTAAACATGGGGATGAGGCTAGAAGAAGGAGTTCGTGAAGGACGTTTGACTAAAGAAGAGTCGTCAGCTAGCAAGAAATATGGTGGAAGTTTCTCTAAGAGGAAGGAAGGAGAAACTAATTCAATATTAGTAGGGAGGCAGAGGAAGCCTCATGTCAGGAAAAGCTCTCAACCCCATCAACATCAGCACCAAGTTTCTTCAATAATTCCAGTTTTTTCCAACAATTCCAACAACCAATCAGTTCCAATTTAGCAACAACAATATTAACAACAACCGCAACAAAGAACCAACTATAACAACAACAATCATCAGCAAAATTTTGAGAGGAAGAAGGTCTCCTTTGACCATATTCCTATGACATACGCTGAGTTGTACCCGTCCTTGGTAGTAAAAAATCTTATTCATCCGAGAAACCCTCCGCGAATTCCTGAGCCACTGCCATGGTGGTTCAAGCCTGATCTTTGTTGTGCTTTTCACCAGGGAGCCCCTGGTCATGATATAGAGAATTGCCATCCGTTAAAGTATGAAGTTCAAAAGCTTGTGAAAAGTGGTATGGTGTCCTTTGAGGATAGAGCGCCTAATGTGAAAGCCAATCCGTTGCCTGCTAATGGTAACACTTATGTCAACATGGTGGACGATTGTCCAGGGAATTTCAGAGTTTTTGATGTGAGGCGTATCCGTAGATCTCTGGTGGAAATGCCTAGAACTCTGTGTTTAATCAGTGATTGTGAACATGACCATGACGGCTGTGTCATTTGCAGTGTGAACCCCCATGGCTGCATGATTTTCAAGAGAGATATCCAGAAGTTAATGGATGAGAATGTAATCCATATTCAACAGTTGAGGGATATGGGAGATGATGTGAATCTCATTGTACCAATATTCAAGACCCCTGAGCGGGTAGTATTCAATTTGATAGCAACAACAACAGTAATGTCAATAGATCGATATCTCTATTGGTTATCCAATTAGCGGGCCCTATCCCCTATACATTCGATAAAGTTGTGCCATACTTGTATAATACCACTATGATAAAGAACGGTCAAGAGGTTCCTCTACCAATCGCAAACTCAATGGTAAATATTGCAGATATTGCGAAGGTGACTCGTAATGGTCGTGTGTTTAGTCTCTGTTTCCAAAGGTTGTAGAAGATGTTTCCGAAGGTAAGAAGGCAAAAGTTCCTGTAGTGAATCCAATTAGTGCTCCAATGTGTCAATCTGGTGAATCCATTAAATTAAAGACTAACAAAGATAATGAGATGTTAAGATTAATCAAAAGAAGTGAATTCAATGTTGTGGAGCAACAACTCTAAACATCGTAAAAAACCTATGTGGTATCATTGCTAATGAATTATGAAGCGCACAAAGAAGCATTGCAGAGAGTGTTGGAACATGCCTATGTTGAACATGATCTTACTGTGGATCAGTTTGACCAAATATTTGCTAACATCATTTCTTGTAATAATCTGAGCTTTTATGATGAGGAGCTTCCCTAGGAAGGCATAAATCACAATTTGGCACTACACATTTTGATGAATTGCAAGGAGGATGCTCTGTCTAATGTACTGGTTGACACTGGGTCATCGCTGAACGTGTTACCAAAATCAACTTTGTCAAGACTCTCATATCAAGGCGCCCCGAGGAGGTACAGTGGCGTGGTTGTTAAAGCGTTTGATGGTTCTCATAAAACTGTCATTGGAGAAGTGGGCCTTTCGGTGAAGATAGGTCCGAGTGATTTCCAAATTACTTTCCAGGTAATGGATATCCACCCGGCCTATAGCTGCTTGTTAGGGAGGCCATGGATTCATGAAGCTGGAGCTGTGACGTCTACTCTACACCAGAAGCTAAAATTTGTGAAGAACGGAAAATTTTTCGTTGTTGGTGGAGATAAGGCATTATTAGTAATCCATTTGTCATCTTTCACGTATGTTGATGCTGAGGAGGAAGTTGGAACATCGTTCCAAGCTTTGTCCATTTTGGATGAATTAAAGAAAGTTGGGGCATCCATGTCTTCTTTAAAGGATGCACAAGAGGCTATTCAGGCTTGCAACATTGATAAGTGGGGCCGTGTTGTGGAGGTCGCTGAGAACAAGAACAAAGTCGGGCTAGGATTTCAACCAGGGTCATTCAACACCAATGTCAAGGTTATGCAACCAATTTTCCGCAGTGGAGGGTTCATTCATGATAATGATCAACACTCAACTGTCATTATTGAGGACAATGGTGATGAAGACGAAGCGTGTGACAACTTTGTGACGCATGGCCAAACTTGCAAGAATTGGGTTGCTTTTGATATTCCTATTGTCATTCACCGTTCTAAGTAATTTGTTTTATTATTTTTAGAAAATTCCTTCTCCTATGCCTAAGGGATAAATGAACATTGTTGGCCATTTCTATTATTATCATCAATAAAATACAATTGTATTCATCCACATCTATGATGTTTTATTTTTACTTTTTGCTTTTTCTGAAAATGGTAATCACAAAAAACATAAAATAAATAATAATCTTTCCATCTGCATAATATTTATTTGTACTCCACTTCTCTAAAATCAAAATATCAAATAATTATGCAGGTTGGTTCTCAAACCCATTGAATATAATGATCCTACTCCCTCTCCAAACTTTGACTTCCCTGTGTTTGAAGATGAGGAAGATTTTGATGATGAAGATGTATCTGATGAGTTATCATGTTTACTTGAGCACGAGGAAAAATCCATTTAGCTGTTTGCAGAGCAAATTGAATCAATCAACTTGGGTTCTGAGGATGATGTGAAAGAAGTCAAGATTGGGTCTCAACTGTGTCCAGAAGCTAAGAAGGGGTTGATTGATCTTCTTCGAGAGTATTATGATGTGTTTGCTTGGTCTTATCAAGGCATTCCTGATTTAGATTCTGAGATTATGGAGCATAGATTGTCGCTGAAGCCAGAATGCCCTCCGGTCAAGTAGAAATTGAGAAGAACTAATCCTGATATGGCAGTGAAAATCAAGGAGGAAATGCAGAAGCAAATTGATGTTGGTTTTCTTGTTACCTCCGAGTATTCGCAGTGGGTGGCCAATATTATGCTTGTTCCGAAGAAAGATATAAAAGTCCGCATGTGTGTTGATTATAGAGATTTGAATAAAGTCAGTCTGAAAGATAATTTTCCTCTACCACACATTGACATATTGGTAGACAATACAACTAAATTCAAAGTGTTTTCGTTTATGGACGGATTTTCCGGTTACAATCAGATCAAGATGGTACCTGAAGATATGGAAAATGCCACATTCATTACACCTTGGGGAATATTATGTTATAAAGTGATGCCTTTCGGTTTAAAGAATGTTGGTGCAACGTACAAGAGAGCTATGACTACTCTTTTTCATGATATGATGCATAAAGAGATTGAAGTTTATGTTGATGATATGATTGCTAAATTAAGTGATGAAGAAGAGCATATTGAGCATTTGTTGAAGTTATTCCAGCGTTTGAGGAAGTACAAACTCCACTTGAATCCCAATAAGTGTACTTTTGGTGTTCGTTCTGGTAAGTTGTTGGGCTTTATTGTTAGCGAGAAGGGTATTGAGGTTGATTCTGCCAAGGTCAAAGCAATACAAGAGATGCTTGCACCCAAAACTGAGAAGCAAGTCAGAGGTTTTCTCGGTCTCTTGAACTATATCTCAAGATTTATATCGCATATGATTGCCACATGTGCACCAATATTCAAGCTTCTTCGGAAAGATTAGTCCTGTGATTGGACCGAAGATTGCTAGAAAGCTTTTAACAATATCAAAGAGTATCTGTTTGAGCCTCCAATTTTGTCTCCGCCTGTTGAAGGAAGACCTTTGATCATGTATTTGACTGTGCTAGAAGAAAGTATGGGTTGTGTCCTTGGTCAGCAAGATGAATTAGGAAAGAAAAAATATGCAATTTACTACCTCAGTAAGAAGTTCACCAACTGTGAGACTCGGTATTCTATGCTTGAGAAGACATGTTGCGCATTGGCTTGGGTTATGTTGAATCATACTACCTGGTCGATATCCAAAATGGATCCAATCAATTACATTTTCAGAAGCATGCTTTAACTGGGAGGATTGCCAGTTGGCAGATGTTGTTATCTGAGTATGATATTAAATACCGATCTCAAAAATATATTAAAGGTAGTGTCTTGGCCAACCACTTGGCTCACGAACCTATTGAAGATTATCAGTTAGTGCAGTATGATTTTCCAGACGAAGAGATTTTGTACTTGAAGATGAAAAATTGTGATGAACCATTGCTTGAGGAAGGGTCACAACCTGGTTCTCGTTGGGGCATGGTATTTGATGGAGCTGTTAATTCATATGGTAATGGCATTGGGGCAGTGATTATTACTCCTCACGACACCCATTTTCTGTTTACAGCTAGATTGACCTTCAAGTGTATAAACAATATGGTTGAGTAAGCTTGTATTATGGAGCTTGGAGAGGCCATTGATCTCAGAATCAAATATAATGACGTCTGTGGAGATTCAACTTTGGTTGTGAATCAAATGAAAGTTGAATTGGAGACGAATCAACTCGGTTTGATACCGTATAAAGACTATGCAAGGAGAATTTCAACTTTCTTTACAAAGGTTGAGTTTTATCATATCCCTCGAGATGAAAACCGGATGGCAAATGCTCTTGCAACGTTGTCTTCTATGATTGTGGTGAATTTTTGGAATGAAGTTCTTAATTTAACTGTGATGCATCTTGATAGGCCAACTCATGTGTTTGTTGTTGAAGAAGTAAAAGATGAAAAGCCTTGGTATTTTGACATCAAATGTTTCCTCCAAGGTCAGATCTACCCGTCTGGGGCATCTTTGAAAGATAAGAAGACTTTGAGAAGACTAGCTGGCAACTTCTACCTGAATGGTGATGTGCTTTACAAGAGAAATTTCGATATGGTTTTGCTCAGATGTGTTGATAGATATGAAGCAGACCTATTGATGACTGAATTCAATGAAGGTTCCTTTGGTACTCATTCCAATGGACATGCTATGGAAAAGAATATGTTGAGAGCATGTTACTATTGGATGACAATGGAATCAGACTGTTGCAAGTTTGTGAAGAAGTGCCATAAGTGTCAAATTTATGCAGATAAAATTCATGTTCCTCTGACACTGTTGAACGTCATTTCCTGTCCATGGCCCTTCTACATGTGGGTAATTGATATGATTGGCATGATTGAGCCCAAAGCTTCAAACGACGATCGTTTCATTTTAGTGGCTATTGACTACTTTACAAAGTGGGTTGAAGCGACATCATATGCAAATGTGACCAAGAATACTATGGTCCGATTTATCAAGAATCATATTATATGTTATTCTGGTGTTCCAAGTAAGATCATAACCGATAATGGATCGAACTTGATCAATAATATGGTGGAAGCTCTTTGCAAATATTTTAAGATCGCACATCATAATTCTTTTCCCTACAGACCTAAGATGAATGGGGTTGTTGAAGCTGCAAATAAGAACATCTAGAAGATCATTCAGAAGATGTTTGTAAAGCATAAAGATTGGCATAATATACTCCCATTTTCTTTGCATGGGTACCGGACATCCATCCATACTTTAACAGGGGCAACCCCTTTTCTCTCTCGTTTATGGCATGGAAGTTGTACTCCCCGTGGAGGTAGAGATCCCATCATTGTGTGTTCTGATGGAAGCCAAGTTGACAGAAGCTAAATAGTGTCATACCAAATATAACCAGCTAAATTTGATTGAAGAGAAGAGATTGACTGCCATGTGTCATGGTCAGTTATATCAGAAAAGAATGAAGAAAGCTTTTGATAAAAAGGTCAAGCCTCATATGTTTAGAGAAGGTGACCTCGTGCTCAAGAAGATTCTATCTTTCAAACCTTATACTAGGGGCAAATGGACTCCTAATTATCAAGGCCCATATGTTATGAAGAAAGCCTTTTCAGAAGGTACTTTGATTCTTACAACTATGGACGATGAAGAGTTCACGCATCCTGTGAATGCTGATGCAGTTGAGAAATACTTCACCTAAAAAGAAAAGAACACCTCGCTAAGTTGAAAACCCAAAAGGGAGGTCCAGGAAAAAGTTAGAGACATAAAACAGAAAATTTATCCTGGTAGATTGATTACCCCACCTTGGGGCAATCTAGGCATAAATTAGGGATTATGGCAAGTAACTGCATTCGGCTGATCCTGATCTTTGAAGTAGTTTTGAGCAGTCATTTAAGTTCTGATTCATCATTCTCAACCAAAGGCAAGAGCACATCGGATTTCAAAGTTGGTAGGGATAGTAGTGATCATTGTATTCAATGTAGCCCTTTTCTATGTAAATTACCATTCTCAAACTTTGTAAAGGTCCATGGAGTCCCGCCATTCGCGGACTACCATTGTATTAAATAAAGTTGAGCTTTTATCCAATTATTTATATTCTTATTTACTTTTGTAAAATAAAATTGAAGTTTCATGATGATAATTTTGATATAAATCAATGAATAATTATATTTCTTAAAATAATAAAAGCATTCACTTTAAGAATAATCGATTTCAGCAAGAAATATCAACAACAATCTAAGGACAAGTAAGTCTGGAAGTGTGAAGCATTGTTGGTCTTCCCCAAGAAGTTGGTTTGGTAATTATTTTCCTCCCCAACAGTTTTTCATTTATCCCTAGCTTGGTTGATGAGTTTCTCCTGAGTAATTTCTCATCCTCAGTAGAGTTGGGGGTCTCATCTCCGGTTGAGCTAATGATCGGTCCCATGTGCAAATTCATATTCCCCATCTAAAGTGTTCATGTTTTGTATTCCCCAGTTTGTGATTTTGACGATTGGACCATGGGTATCCCAAAACCTTTATTTGGTCTCCAGATCCCCATTTGCACTTGTTTATGTCGCATAACCGCGGAAGTTTCTCCCATGTGTGAGTTAGATCTTGTTATCTTTGCCTTGGAATTGGTTTATTTCGTAAGAAGAATTTGATGATTATTGAGAAAGTTGATGGTCTTTGGTTTGTTCCAACAAGTCACAACATCCCCAGCAATTTGCTCGATTCCTCATTCAGAGTTTTATCTTTTGTATTCCCCAGAAGAATTCATCTTCTGATAGAACATCCCTCGTTCCCAGCAGTATTGGATTCTGATCAGTATTTAATTTCGTCCTCTGCAAGGTTGTCTCCCATTTGACATGGTCTGGACTTAAAATTCCCCGCAGTGTTGACAATTTGGATCCTCGACGGATCCTTCTCTATCCTTAGCATGTTTGGTTGATCATCCTTCAGTAGCGCTCTCTCCCTGCAGAGTTTGCCGTGATTGATTGGAAGCATGTTCTCCGCGTCTTTCCCAAACCAGAGTTGATTTATTCAAAGCTAGATGATTTATTTTCATCCCTAGCAGATTCTCAAGTTGGTGTTTTCATCTTGTTGAGGTTAGCCGAATGTTTTAGTGATGATTCAAATCTTCGTTATTTGTATCCTTTGTGTTGTTTTATAAGCATAATCATAATCATATACATGCATATTGATAACACTGAAATTCACCGTATTTTCGACTTCAATTTCGCATGCATTTTAGTAGTTTTATTGTCATTTTATTATGTTATTACTATGTTTCTCTTTGTTTTCAGTTTTTTACTTTAATCGGAGCCCCGATCGAGAAAAGGAGTGAAAAAGAGCTAAAAACCCTAAAATTCAGCATTTTGTACTTGTGGCTTCCACTGTGGCTTGCGCCATAGACCCTTCCATGACGTGTCCCAACTCAACTTCCCTCAACTGCCATGTTCCCCACTACTTCCACTAAGGCGCCTCAAATTGGCCTTGTGGCGGGTGCCATGGCCTTGTGGCGAGCGCCACAAGAGGAAAAGTTTTCCCTCCCATTTTCAAGTTGAAGGGCATCCTTGTCATTTCCATCATTTTACTCTCCTATAAATAGAGACTCGAAATCACTTATTCAATCATCCAAACTTAGAGCAGAGGCAAACTTAGAGCAAACTTTGTTTCACTTAGGCATATATTCAATATTTTAAAGTGGTAATCGCTTCGCATTGGGGTGTTACCACAATTGTGTAATCGAGTTTTGTGATCAAGTCTGTAATCGAGTTTGGAGTACTTTGGAAGGAAGTTAATCCTGCCGCCATTTTCATTTCCGCTTTGCATTTTATTCAACCCTGCGATTGGAGCAGGTTTTTATTACTTTGCCTTTATCTATTTTATTTTTCCGCACTCGCTTTACTTTATTTATTTCCCGCACTCGCTTTACTTTATTTATTTCCCGCACTCGCTTTACTTTATTTATTTCCCGCACTCGCTTTAATTTATTTATTTCCCGCACTCGCTTAACTTTATTTATTTCCCGCACTCGCTTTACTTTATTTATTTCCCGCACTGGCTTTACTTTATTTATTTCTCGCACTCACACTACTTTTATTTACTTTCCGCACTCGCACTACTTTTATTTAAATTAATGCACTTTTACTTTACCATGTCTAACTAAATCTATAAGGTTAGAATGTGAGGATCGTAATTGAACCGATAATCCATACAATTGTTTGTAGAAACACTTAAGGGCTATTTTAACTTTCAACTTAAGTTTTCCCGCACTTTAATTTCTGTTGGGTAAGATCGAAAGTCGTCCAACGTCTATTTAAACTTAATTGTTTTTAACTATTTCAAAAACAGCGAAAGCGCTTTGTTTAGTTCATTAGGAGTTTTAACTTAAGAAGAAAAGAGATTTTAAAACTATTTTCGGTCGCGTTTATAAGTTTAGAGTCTGGTTCGTGAGAACCTCTTTTGGTTAAGAAATCCAGGTTAAAATACTTTTCAACTTAGTCAAGATACTATATTTCTTAAAAATAGGTTTACTACTCTAACGCAATGCGCGCCTTTTTATAAGTGATAATAAGAGGGTTTGATTATGGAGTACAACTCGGTTCTGAATACGCGAAAGCGACAGTTCCTGTTAAATTAGTTCTTTTCAAAGTAGGAAACACTGCCCATAAGTAGCTCTATTAGCAAGTACTTGGATTATTAATTGATTATGTGAATTACATTCGACCCTGTCTTTATTAATTGAACTTTATTCAACACTTTATTTTTCATTGCACACTCCAAAAAACACCTATTTTGATTGCCTTTGATAAACACCATAACAATAGATAACGATAGATTGAAACTTGGTCTTTGTGGATTCAACAATCTTTTATATTACTCTGGCGCGTTTGTATACTTGCGAAAAACACGCATCACATATTCATGCATAAAACCCAACATCAGATATTTCATTGTGCATCTTATCACATTGATTTTTCTTCTGGTCCTCTGCTTTGGTGATATTGTTATCCTATGCAGATTTGGTGTGTCTGTCCTCCTTCAATTGTAGAGTGTCAGCCCCTTTAAGCAGAAAGAGTTTATCCTTTCTCATTCCCCACTGAGTTATTTCCTTGTGGATGATGATTATTTCAGTTTCCTCCCCCAGTTTATTATCTGGATGGAACTACTCCCATTGAGTTATGTCCTCATTGGGTTGAGTCTTTGTTTTACCGTTTCTTTCTAGTTTTTACCTAGATAGATCTTTTGGTCTCCGAGAGTCTATTACCCAGTAACTGGTAATATTCGTCTTGATGTTGAGTACACTACTTTTGCCCAATACCCAGTAAAATATAATCTACTTCCTTTGTTTTCCTCAGCGGATTCATTTTCACGTTTCCCCATTAAGTTTATCCTTGATATGTTCACCCTAACCGGTGACGGATATTCTTCCTTTTTGGTTTTCTACCCAGTAAAAGGTAGTTGTAATCCCTATTGTTTTTTCCCTCAGAGTTAATCCTTGATATGTTCACTTTAACCGGTGACATATTTTCTCCTTTTTACAGTCTTCTACCCAGTAAGTGGTAGATATAAATCCTATTTTTCCCCTCAGAGTTAATCCTTGATATGTTTACTTTAACCGATGACAATTTTTCTCCTCTTTGCGGTCTTCTACCCAGTAAATGGTAGATACAAATCCCACTTTTCCCCTCAGAGTTAATCCTTGATATGTTCACTCTAACCAGTGACAAGTTCTCTCTATTGTTGTGGTCTTCTGCCCAGTAACCGGTAGTTGTAAATCCCATTTTCTCCGCTGAGTCTATCTTTGATATGTTCATCCTAACCGATGAAGGATATTCTCTATCTTTGGTCTTCTACCCAGTAACCGGTAGTTGTAATTCCTATTTCATCCCGGCAGTTTATCCTTGATATGTTTACCCTAACAGATAACGAATATTCTTCCTCATTCCCCAGGTTGTCTATCCTTGATATGTTCATCCTAACCGATGACATATATTCTTCCTTTGAGTTTATCCTTGATTTGTTCATCCTAACCGATGACGAATATTCTTCCTTTGAGTTTATCCTTGATATGTTCACTTTAACCAGTGACAGATACTCTCTTTTCGATCTTCCGCCCAGTAACATGTAGTTGTAAATCCTATTTGATCTTCTCTCCCCAGTAGGTTATTCTTACCCAGTAACCGGTAATGGATACACCTTTTTTTTCTCAGCGAGTCATCCTTGATATGTTTACCCTAGCCGGTAACGGATTTCCCTCTATCATAGTACATTATCTTCTCATCCAGTAACCGGTAGTAGATAATGCATCTCTTTTACTCCTGTGATGAAGTCCGTTTTTCCCTAGTTGAGTATTGAGCGCGTATTTCCTCAGTGAAATCGCCATCCCCTATTTGGTTTGGTTATTTCAGCTTTGTTCTGATCTATTCCTATCCCCTGCCTATTTTCCTCGTTCCCCAACCGTGTCTTTCCATTGATTTATTTTCATGGAAAACCCCTCGTGTCTCCAGCAATTTTCAAGTCGTAGCCTAGCCTACGCACAACTGTTATCCCCCAGACTCTCTATCTCCACAGTGAGTTTTCCTTATGGAAAGCATTATGCTCCTATGGATTTTCGGTATCTCCGAATTCTTTTCCTTTGTGGCAATATATTCCTCACAAAGATTATTTTAACATTCATATCATATGCATCATGAGGTCTCTTAGGGACCAATTTTTTTTTCTAGATGTTGATATTTAAGTCCATTCTGCTGAGTTTATCCAAAGATTTTAACCTTCACATCCTCAACTAGAATTTCCTTAAATAAGGGCAGCTGTAAGACCCCAATTTTTGACCCTAAGACCCCTCATGCTATCTCATCATTTGCATTGGCTTTGGGATCACACCTTGGCATCCTCCTTACCTCTCATTAATTAGGTTTGCATTGGGAGAGATCACCAAGCATATTTGAGTATATCATACTTTGTTTTTCATTGTTTACTAACCAAAATTCCAAAAATATGTCTATGTATAACTTTGTTTCTTTTGTAGGTAGTGTGTGCATCGACCCATGCCTCATCAAGCTCACAACTAGGGCTTGAGACCCTCAATGCAAGAGATCAATCAAGATATGGTTCATATGGGTTATAGACATCATATATGGTTCCCCATGTTCTTCATTTATCATTTTGATCAAGAATTCATCAAGAGTTAGAAGCTTGTTTGCCTTGTAAACCATAATTCATCTAGATATCTTGTATGACTTCCTTGGTAAATTTCTTCAACAATTGATCAAATATTTCAAGGGATTATTCATATTACATTATATTACACATACATGATCCCCCATGAGTCCCAAAGATCAAGAGAACTTCATGTTTGCAAGTAGGTTCAATGTGGTTGACCAGAAAAAGTCAACTGGTCAAAACTGGGGTTCCCTAGACCCTATCTCCTACAATTTTTTTCATATTAAAATGATTCCAAGATAAATGTTACTCTTTATGACATTCCAAATACCTTTCATTTTGACATCAAGAGATAGTTTTTCTTGTAAAGTCATTTTTTATGGTGAAACATTATAGGTCATTTTGTTTGTGCCCTAGTTAGGAGGTTAATTTCCGAGGACCACAACTTGTTCAATTTTAATGAGTGTAAGGCCATCCAAGTTTCATGATCAATTTCAATATGTACTCTCTAACTTTGATTCTTTACGAAATATCAAGTTCAACTTTCAAGGGAACGTTCTAAGAGGAAACATTATAGGTCATTTTGGGTCATTACCATTGAACAAGCAATTTTCCTCAACTTCTAAAATACATAACTGCATCATGCCAAATCCAATTGAGGTCAAATTTGTGACCAAATTGAATAGGGATGAAATAGATACTAGTTTGATAAAGGAACTTTTTCCATTTGAAGCTCATAACAAAAGTTATTCAAGGTGGAAGAAGTGGTCATTTGACTTGGTACTTCGAAAAATTTCAAATATGTTTGATTTATCAAACTTCCACCTCAAATTTCATCATAATACAATCTTCCAAACCATCAGATCCTTTCAAAACGTTGTAATCCTGACCTTTCTTCCTGATTACCACGCGTTGACTACAGAACATGATGGAAGTGCGCACTTGGTCATCAGATTTGCCACCTGAATTACTGAGGGCGATCTGATGACCCTTGTTTTTTTGTATTTTTTAATTTTTCATTTAATTGCCTTATTTTGTTTAATTCATATAAAATCCATTTTTAGTCCAAAAAATATGGGACTTTCACCAAAAATCTTTAAATATTTTTCTCTTCCCTCTTCTGAATTAAAATTATTTTTTGGAATAATTTTGGTATTTTTCATGAATTAAATGTTTTTGTACATATTTTTAATTGTTTAAAAATACTTTTGACTTTGTAAAAATCATGAAATTTTTTGTCTAAGGTCGTTTGACCTTGTTTGACATAGGATAAATCATTTGGCCATTTATTTGGTATTTTGAAGGGATTTGAAGTTTTGTCCAAATTAAAATGCATTTAAATTGATTTTTAAATTGATTTTTAATTGATTAAATGTTTAAAAATCATGTTGAGCCATTTTTATGGTCTTGTGATGTTTGACTTTCTGTTTAGGCCTTGGTCATGGTTGATTTGACTTTTGTTGGATCAAAACCATTGGGTGTAGGGGATTTGTGAAATGTATATTTCATCTCCCAAAATGAATGGATGGTTTTGATCAGATGAAATTCCTCTCATGATCAATTTGTGTTTCTATTTCCTCTTCCCTCTTTATCTTCATCCCTATTCTTCCTCATTCCCCCATTTGACCAATGAAATCTCTAATGTCTAAATGCTAATTGATTCATCAATTCCCTTGTGTCAAATGAATCAATACAAGTATGACTGAGATTGGTCCCTCCCATTTTTTTTAGTGTGTGGTATGTTTTAGGAGTTTGGTTCTTTGTACCAAATCTCTAACATGCATTAAAATCTAAATTTTTATTGCCCGGCCTCAGATAGTTTTGACTTCTACATAAGTTCAATTACGATTGCTTAACATAGAGTTAAATTTAACCCTCAAGGCATAGCATTCTAATAAGTGAGATTTTAAGTCTCCCATTCTTCATGGCATTGTATGAAGACTTGACCTTTTTACCTTTC
The DNA here is from genome assembly GCF_024323335.1 of Lathyrus oleraceus. Classification (NCBI taxonomy): domain Eukaryota; kingdom Viridiplantae; phylum Streptophyta; class Magnoliopsida; order Fabales; family Fabaceae; genus Lathyrus; species Lathyrus oleraceus. Next base: position 131,018,563 of record NC_066584.1, read on the forward strand.
ATGAGAGCTAGTGACATACTTGTTGAATTATCCAAGTTGAAGTCCTTCTCATGGAAGACGTCTTGGTTCAAGGATCCATACTTGTGAATGAATGGTTGAGTGTTCTCCAAAGAATGACTCAATCAATTAAAACTAAACACTAACCACTGACTAGCTCTTATTCATTATACTTTTACTTTCAAGTCATTTACTTTATGTAATTTAAATTTTAGTCATTTATCATCCATTGCCATTTACATTTCATATAACTTGTTTATGTTTAAGTCCTTTTTCACTTTGCTCATTTGAGCCATATTTTCTGATTGTATATATTGTTTGTGTATTTTGATTTTGGTTGTGGTCTTAGGACCTTAAAACACCTAATAACAACAAAAACCCTAAAAAAATATTTGGTGGACTGTTGGAATTTTATCCGAGCTTTGGACTTAGAATTAGGCAACCTTCCCTATGCTAAAGAACTTGGTCAATGCCAACATTTGGAGACTGAGCTATCTTTGACAATGACTTTCATCTGATGCAAGACTTGTGGATCTCTTTGATTCATCTGCTACTTTGTCTCTGTTCTTAATTGTTATTTTATTTTGGTCTATGTCTGATGTTTTATTCTGAGTTGATTAAGAAATATTTCATCTGATACATTGGAAGATAATGAAGACTGCTAGCTATTGGAATGCTTGCTTGGATGTGGCTATCTTTATTTGATGCCTTGATCTTTATGATGTTTGGATATTGCTTATTGTATGTTTCTTATTGTTTGATTAGAGTCCAGAGGAAAATGGATTTCTATATGACATTCTTGTCTGTTGGATTGCATCCCATTTGTCAGATCTTTTCAACTCTTAACTTGTAAATTTGTGCTTAGGATAATCCTTTCATCTCCTTCCACTTCTTAAATTTCAAAAATCTCTCCCTCTTTTCAAAAACTTTCTTTGCTTGTAATTTCAAACTTGGACATGTTTTAATGATTAGAAACTTTGGCCTTATGCCAATGGTTTTTTAAATCTTTTCTTAATTAAATTTGTAAATAAACTTAATCATATTGACTTTAATTTTAAAAGACAAAAAAAAAGAATTAACAACCCCATTCAAAATTGGCCTTTTGTGCCCTTTTACATAAACTTTTTTTTGTTAAAACCAATTCATCAACTCATTTGAATTTTTTATCACAAACTACGAGGTTTTGATCCCTCATTTTTATGTTGGTACTTAGGCACAAGACCGAAGGTATTGTCAAACAAAAAATATAATCAATGAATTCTCTTCTCATCATCACACTTTATATTTTATCAAACATCTTTTATACCCAACTACATATGCACACAAAAAGAGCTTTCTAGGAGTACCTATGACACTTTGGGCTAACACCTTCCCTCGGTGTAGTCAACCCCCTTATCTGTAATCTCTGACATTTTATTAGTTTTGATTTGGAAATATCTTATCTTTGAGTTTTGTTCGTACTTTTCTCTTTTTCTTTGAAAACAATAAAAACGCGGTGGCGACTCTGATTTTATTGACGTCAAATTTATCCATAATTTGATGGTAATGAATTTACCACTATACCTTTGAATAAATAAATACTAAGGATTTTACCGATTGAAGATACATCTTTTAGAGCATTTTACCAATTCAAGATACATCTTTTAGAGCTCCTAATAACGACACTATTTATCCCAATAAGACTGTTAACCACTATAGGCCGTTCGATTGCCGAGGATGATGGGAAAATAGGTAGAAAATGTGGTGTACTATCTAAGTTTCACATTAAATGATACCGAAACAACATATTCTTCAATTGAAAATTTAGGTTTGGATTTGTATTTATTTTTCCAAAATACCTAAATATTACATGATATCTCGTAACATTTATGTTATGTCAAAAATTGATATGATGAAGTACATGCTAGCTAAACAAATATTAAACGGACACATATACAAATGGATTGTTGCATTGTCATAATTCTCCTTGCAATATGTCCACATGAAATCCTTCATCAACCAAGCAATAGCTAATTTCTTAAATAACCATCCATATGTGAATACATAAATGGTGACACTTGTTCGAGTCAAATACTGGTGACTCTGTTTTGATGATTCGAAACATTAAGAAGGTGTAAGTATGTGATTATTAATATCCCCTACGGAATATCAACCAAGTGTATTATCCAATTAAAGTACAAATGTTTTAACCATGAGGCTGAGTATGAAACATTGGTTTTCGTCCTACGAATACTATTGAAAATTGAGGACATAATTGTGAAGGTGTTGGTATAAATTATAGAGGTCAATGATTTTATACTTGAACTTATAACTTCTATTACTAATTACTTATAATAATAGATTTTACTTTATTATATTTGTTTTAAAGTAATAAAATATCTAGAATAGTTAATCAGTTTAATAGAGTGTTAAGTGAATTTCTTTTTAAAATAATTATTTTTTAAAAAAGAAAATAAAAAATATATCAAAGGAGGCGGCAATGCATGAGGAGACGCCAATAGCATTGACCCTCATGAGGAGGCGCCAATGCCCCTGGCGCCTGAGTGGTGCATGTGATGTATGCGTCAATTCATATGACGCATCACCCCTTGTATTATTATTATTATTATTTTTAATTTTTTTAATTTTTAATTTTGTTTATTTCATAAATAAAAATGAATAATGTAAAAAAAATAATTTATTCATCTGGTAATAATTTGTTACATTTGACTAACAATAAATTAATGACTGCTCCGATCAAAGCGTCTCCTTGTTCCACATCCAAGTATGTTAGTTTGACTCTGAGGTCTCCCACGATTTGCTTGGGATGTTTGAGGTCTTTGTGTGCTGACCTGATCGAACGATGGCTGGTGGGAAGATCCGGCGGAAGTTTCAGCTGTATTTGACAGATGTGTCATCATTTGTTCCCAATATTCGGAGGGGTTCTGGCCAACCACGCTTCCGAAATGGAGTTCGGTGCACATGTCGTCGTAGTTAGGTCGTTGGGGTTGAGTGGATTGGAGACGGTATAGTTGCCTAAATTGGACCATTGAATCGTTTTGAAAACGAAGCAATGGTTCCTGGGGCGTACTATAGTTAAACAATGGTTGTGTGTTTTGGTGATGGGATGTTTGAGTGGTCATTGGTAGGGGGCTACGATGAAGTGACCCATATGAAGCATCTGGGCTATAGACGGTTGTGGTTGCAGGGTTTGATTCTTGGTTTTGTGGTTGGGTGGGTGGTATGAATGGATTGCGACGTTGGATGGTTGGTTGTTGGGTGAATGACATGAACGAGTTGCGAGGTTAGGTGTTTGGTTGTTATGTGTATGTGGTAGGTTGATGTTGTGAGGTTGGTTGTTGGGTTTTAGTGGTTTGACATTGGTGTTGGGTGGGGAATTGTTGTGGGGCGTACGATGACAAAGTTAGTTGGCGTGGATCCATCAAATACCGCGGCTCAGATACGAATTGTTGAGTTGTTACCGGCGTAAACTATGTCATATATTGTTGAGTTGGTCTTGCATCATGGATGACTGGTTCATTTAAGATGTGTTGTCGTCGATTCCTCCATTGACGACACGTCTCTTTTGCAAAGTCTCTCCAGTCAGAATAATCTCATTGTGCATCAACCCTTTTTTGATGCCAATTCTCCAAACACGTGGGAGGTTCTAGAATCTGTTGTTGCATGCCGAACTGCAGTTTGACCTGATCACTCTGGTGCATTTCCACCGTAGTAAACCGGATAATCGGTGTCTTCGTTTTCCAAACTACAACATCGTCATGGTTCACATCATGATCAAGACCCAGATATGGCCTCCCGATAAACTGTAAAACAATACAAAACGATTAGATGAAAAATAATTTGATAAGTATTTTTAAATTAAAATATAGTTGTGTAGGAGTATTACATCGTCATGTCCAATGTGGTCCAATAGATTGCGATAGACTACAACAGCGTGTTTCAGACACCTATTATAGTTCATCCCCCTTACTGACCACCTTAGATAAAAAAAAGTGAAAAATATTATTTACTGTTAATTGTAATATAAAATATAATTAACTAAATCGTAAAATGTTAGACTTACTTAATTGCAAACGGGAACATGAATGAGTTCTTGTTTATCGGGGCGAGCGACGACATTCTTGACCAACCCCAATCTTGTAGCAAATACGCACATGAAAAAAAGTACATGTATTCTTTTTTGCAGTTTTACACATTACACTATATAGATGGTCCAACACAGCTGAACCCCAACTATACGTGCTTACCTTATTAATGTTACGTAACAAAGTTAAATACATAATATTTACTGAACCACCTGTACTTTCTGGAAATAAAAAACTATCAAATAAAATCATAATATAACACCGAGCTTTAATTATTTTCTCGTACTCGGTTGAATCTTTAGACAATACTATACTGGCATAATATTGTTTAAGGTATTTTAAATTTATACCTTGCCCCCTTGCTTGACCGAATGACTCTCCCTCAGTGTCGTCGTCGAACAAGGGGGCACCCAATAATTCATTGCAGATAGAGTTGTCTTGGTTAACTATACCATTCACGGCCTTTCCATCTATACGAAGACCCAACGACATGTATATGTCCTCAAGTGTAACGGTACACTCACCGATCGGAAGGTGAAATGTGTGGGTCTCGGGTCTCCACCGCTCCAACAAAGCAAGAATGAACTTGTAATCCACCAAGTACGAAACAATGTTGAGGAGATTTCCAAATCCACATCCTCTAATATATGGTTCTATCAAAGGATCATGGGGTACATATTCATGTACACGGCATCTAAAACACTTCGGGTCCTAATAACAAATAAGTAAGAAATTCAATAAGAAGAAGAAATACATAATATAAACATAGATAACAAAGGTATACGACTTAAAAACGAAATAAGTAAAAAGAGAGTGATAACATACAAATGTCGAGATATTCTCGAGTGTTCCTCTGTGTTCATCACCCATAGTTAAAAAAGACATAATTTGATGTTGTAGAGCTTGAGTGTGGTAGAGAAATAGTGTGGCAAAAAAGAGTATAAATGAGTAGTGTTGGAGATGATTTGATATTGTGATTTGGAGGTTATTTATAGATGAATGAGTTAGTAGGTTTGTAACCTACGAAGCATGGGATTGGTTGCATGCAATGACAAAAGTAGACTAGCATTTATCTTAAGCGCATGCATGTGAAGAATCACATGCAAGGAAGATGCGCCCTTCCTCTTGGCGCCTGCATGTGATTAGTCACATGCAAGGAAGAGGTGCCCTTCCTCTTGGTGCTTTGGTGTAAATGAATGGAAGGGGCGCCCTTCCTCTTAGCTCCCATGTTGCTTTATGGAGCCTAGGGAATGGACGCCTATTTGGAATATTAGGGCACAAAGATTCCTTGCTTTAGAGATTCCCTGGGCGCATGTGTGTTCTTGTCATTCTTGTCACTACATGTTGATTATTTTCACTGCATGCATGGTCAAGTCTGTACAGACGAACCAAGTGATCAATGCGTTCAATGTTTACGCTATTTAGGATGTGCAGATGAATAACTTAGCGATGCATTTAATTTCAGTAAAGAAAAGAAAGTTAGATTTTAAAAAAATGTCTTCTACATAATATTACATGATCAATGCCCATATTGAAGATGAAATATTTGATCATCAGTTCTTCGATTTTTGTTTTCGAAACACAGAGGTAACTCAGTTTACAATAAATCGACGATCAAATTTTTCACATATGAAACAAAGAATAGAAAAGAAATTGTAGTGCAGTAATGTGGGTCAAATCATCTATAAAATCCGGTTTGGTTTGTAGAAAACCAGGTGAAGTTTTATCAAAAGAAGATTCGAGATGATGATTATGTTCAAAATATGTTTGTCAGTCACAAACAATCCAGTTACAACGATATATAGTTGTATATATTACCACATCAACAACAAGTGCCTCAGTTCATTGATCAGTCACAAGTGTTTTATGAAACTGACGTCGAACAAGCAAGGTGAATGTTCCAGATGATGAAGAAGAAGAAGTCGAGATCATGGTTGATTCAATGGTGAACGCTGATGAGGAAGAGGAGCTAATACCAGCTAGTCATGTATATTGTCCACCCCAACACATGACAAGGTTGAATTTGGGTTCCGATGAACCTTCATCAGATATATGGTACAATCCTTATGTGTAAATGCAAGGATCTATGAAACAAGGAGACACATTTCGCAGAAAAGAGGAATGTGTAAAAGCCATTAAGAAATTACACACGCAACTATTGGCTTATTTCAGAGTTGACAGAACTAACGTATTGAGGTATAAAGTTTATTGTCCGAATGAGCACTGCCTTTTTAGGTTGTCAGCTTCGTATCGGAAGAGGAGCGAGTCTTGGGAGATTAGATCAATGGGTCCAGATCACACATGCATCCTGACAAACCCAATGCAGGAACATCGAAAATTAAGCTCTCAGCTAATATGCGATGAAATATTGTCTTTCACTAGCGACAATCCGTCGTTAAAGGTGAGTACAATAATCTCGCATATTAGGGCAGAGTACGAGTACACACCATCATATAGGAAGGCATGGATAGCTAGGACAAAGGATGTTGAAAAAGTCTTTGGAAATTTGGAGGAGTCTTACAAACAACTTCCAAAATACCTGTTGGCTCTAAAACAATATTCTCCCGGGACTATTGTCAAGTTGGAAACATTGCCCGCGTATACACCATACGGGGACGTATGCTGTTTGGAAATGGAATATTCCACCATCTCTTATGGGCATATCAACCATGCATCATAGGTTTTTCTTTTTGTAAACCAATCATACAAATTGATGGTACATGGATGTACGGGAAATACTATGGAACGTTACTGATGATAAGGGCACAAGATGAGAACAACAACATTTTTCCAATCGCTTTTGCCCTAGATGAAGGGGAGACTGCTGAGGGATGGAGCTTTTTCCTAAGAAATATATGATTGCACATTGCACCTCAGCCTAACTTATGTTTGATCTCTGACAGACACCATTCAATCATCAGTGCATATAATAACACTGATAATGGCTGGCAAAATCCTCCTTCGACGCATGTGTTTTGTATTAGACATATTGCTCAGAATTTAATGTGGGAAATCAATGATAAGACATTGCGGAAGAAGGTTGCCAATGAAGGTTATGCATTATCAGAACCTTCTGTCAAACACTACCGTGAACAAATAAGATTGTCAAACGAAGATGCAGTATGGTGGATCGATAGTATTCCATTGTGTCATACCCTAATTTTGTCCCTACCCCGATACAATTTTCATCTAATCCATGACCCTACTGCACATGCATACATTCATTATTTAAAAAAAAAATAAAAAAAATTGGGTAATCGATTACCCTAATCAGGGTAACCGATTACCCAGACCAAAAACTGATTTTTTGGCCATTTTGGGACTGTGTAACCGATTACCCTAATCAGGGTAACCGATTGCACCTGCGCAGACATCAGAAATAGCTCTGTTTTTTACAAAGAGGACCCTTTGGTTCACCCACTTCAACCCATTTGTTTCCCCTATAAATAGAGCACTATCCTCACTCATTTTTCAAGCTTAAAAGCCACAAAACCTCTGTCCAAATCACATTCAAGCTCCCTCTTTTCAACTTAAACCCTAACTCACCCAAACCCTATTTTCTTCTTTGAACCACCCAACCACCATGTAAAAATCCATAATCTCCACACAACCAAAACAGTAGCAAACTTGTAACCTTCACTTACATAATCATTCACCACCACCACATAAACATATAACTTTCTTCCCTTCCATTTTTCTACCACAACAACCATAGCCACCCTCTTCCAAGCTTTTTGCTTCATTCTCAAACCCAAACACAACAACAACCTAGTTTTGACACCACAATCTTGGTAATATTTTGGACTCAAACTCCTTGATATTTTTGGTTTTGTTTTGTGTTTAAAAAATGGATTTTTACTCTTGGGTTGTATTTTGAGAGATATTTGAGTCAACTTTGAGACAAGTGGTTTTTGTTGGATTTACACCCTTTTGGGGATTTTTTTGCTCTTATTACTTTTTATCCACCATTTTAAATCAAACTTTGTTTCTTGTTATCATTTACATTTATTTGGTTGATGAGATCTATTAGATCATGACTATGGTTGTTTAGAGTTGATAAAACCTTCAATGTTTCAAACCTATTAATGATTGATCAATAGATCCTTCATGATACTTTGAGGCATTGATAGGTTGCCTCTATTTCAACCATGTTTGGGTCATTTGATACAGAGATGAAACCATTTCCTTTAAATTGTTTCTTGTTATCATTTAATATTTATTGTTGACTTATTTTCATATTTATTTAGTTGATGAGTTCTATTAGATCATGGCCAAGGTTGTTTAGACTTGATTAAATCTTCAATGTTTCAAACCTATTAATGGTTGATCAATAGATCATTCATGATACTTTGAGGCATTGATAGATTGCCTCTATTTCACCTATATTTGAGTCATTTGATGCATAGATGAAACCATATTCTCTATAGTAACTTGCTAATCCATTTGCTTATTATTATTCTACTAACTACTAACTACTAACATTTATTGCACCTTAATTCCTTGCAATTTATTTTATTATTACTAACCATTAACTACTAACTTATAACATTTACATTATTGCACTTTACTTCCTTGCAATTTATTTTATTGTTCATTTACATTCACTAAGCATTATTATTGTGACATTACCATTCTTTATCTTGTGATTTACTTTTATGTCATTACCTTGTAATTTACATTCAAGTACTCATTATCATCATCATTGTACAAACTCATCATGCATGTTTATTTACTTGTTATTTATTTTATTGTCATCATACATTAAAAATAACAAAAACATGATAAAATGATAAAGACCAAAAACATTCACTCCACTCTTAATCAACTTGGACTTAGAGGATTTCATCTTAGGACCTTTGCTTGGAAGTCTTCCTTTACTCTTTGTGATATTTTGTAAACACTTGGATTTTCATCCGTAACTTACATGCATATTGTAAGAATGGCATCATGGCACCACCTTAGGGGGACATGTTTGTAAGACCATTATCCTTTTGTTTAACATAGGTCACTTTAGCACACAAAAGGCTTTCTCTTGGGCTACCTTACAATGAGACTCTTTATTTTCTTGTTGGTTATTTTGCATTCACGTTGCATAAGCTAAAATTCATAAGCAATCTCATTTTGATACCATTTTCGTAATTCAATTCATATGCACATGTAAATACAAACCTCGGTCAATATCGAGTGCGCTTTTTCCAAATCAATTCAAAACACCCTTGTAAGTCGATCGCTTTTAAAGCATCGCCATCAACCTCACATAGCTTACTCTTTGACTTTCTTACAATGAGACCTATTCGATTTTTATCGAGTAGAAGAGCAATACACTAAATAAATTCACTTCATTCAAACCACAAATCTAAAACCTCGATCCAACGTCGAGTATTTTCTCTCAAACTCAATTGAAATACCCCAATTAAATCAAAACATTTTTTTACAACAAGTTGAATGAAAAAGGAGTTGACTTTGAGTTTTCAACTTCACTCCTCAATTGGACGAATACGAGTTCTCTTACTCGGTTAGTCGAACAATTGACATTTTTTCCGCAAATACAACTTAATCAAATCACTTTCATAACAAATTATACGAAAAGGGAGATGGTCTTGAGCCTTCGATTCCTCTCCTCAAATGCTTGGATATGAGTTGTTTTACTCAATCGTTCAAGTACTTGTCGTTCATTCTAAAATACCTCAACCATATATAACCTTATTTTCGTAAATACTCAGATGAAACAGAGAGCGGTTTAGAGTCTTCTATTCCCTTTCTCGGTTATTAGGATACGAGTTGTCTTACTCGACTATCCGGGTAATCGTCATCCAACCAAAAATATCTCAACACATCAAACCTATCTTTTCTCTCCCCCGTGCGATCATAACCAATCAAACGAAACACCCAACATATTAACTCAATTTGTCACCCCCGTGTGACCAAAACTCTTTTCAGAAAGAACACTGTTTAATCCTTTCTAGTGCGCACAACAAACTAATGCTTAAGCCTCCGCCGAGAGTAGACAAGCCAACGTTTAGCCTTTAGAATGGGATCTAAACAGTTGTTCATTAAAAAACACCAACCAGCTGTAGTTCCCCGAACTACGAATGCTCTGATTTCCTTATTTAAGGACACGTAGGCAGGAGATTGTTGTATCTTCGCGAGCACACTAATAAAAAATCTCCCCTTTCTCCTTTCTGAGGTTCTCATCCATTTCTATTTTAATAATTTTATAACTTAAAGATAACAAACAAACATAGATTAACACTCGAAACGCACATTAGAACTAAAAGGTTCCCGTTGAGTACAACGGACGTAAGGGGTGTTAATACCTTCCCCTTACGTAATCCACTCCCGAACCCGAATATGGTTGCGACGACCATTATTCCATTTCCTAAAGGTTTTATCGATATTTTCCTATTCCTTCATTGGGATAAAAAAAGTTCGGTGGCGACTCTGTTCAAACGTAAATTTTTCCGCGACCATTGTGAGGAATCGTATTTTTCGAGATGCGACAGATGGCGACTCTGCTGTGGACTAGCTCCAAGCAAAAGAGAGTGAAGCCTAATTTAGTTCAGTTTCTGTATTGTGTGTTAATCTTGTTTGTTTATCTGTTATTTTTTTTTCTACTATTATTATTCTGTCATAATTATTATAGTGTGAGTTATTGACTATGTCTTATTGGGGGTTCTCTGGTTGGTGATACTTCGTGAGATAGGTTCTCTACCCGAGTCTGAGAAAAACCATAAGTTTAAGTTGGTGGTTGCGTAGTGGACGCCCGCAAGGAGTCTTCCTTGTTGGGAAGATACGAAGACCCTGCCTAGAGGAGATTCTCTTGAGATATTATTGCCCGACGAGTCTTCGTCACGACGATAATATTCTCAAGTTGGATCAATGACTATAGGGACCTTTTAACCCACTCTATCCGGTGATTATGTAGTATCGACCTGAAAAGTCCCAAACTTATTGGGTTAATACGAAAGCCCCAATCAGATGATATCCCTTGGACGTATTATCACCTTACATTAATATTTCCATCCTCGACCTATGACTCTGAGAACCTTGTTAGAACCATGGACTCGAGATTCGTGTAATAGAATCCCCGTGGAGCCTTCCTTGTTGGGACAATACGAAGACCTCACCTAGACGAGATCTTGTTAAGGATATTATTGTCCGACGAGTCTTCGTCACGGCAGTGACGTTCTCAGGAAATATCCGTGACTCTAGGAACCTACCAACTGTAGAGTCCACTCATGAGGTTTCCATTAATCAGAGATACCCGTTATTTACTCGTTATTCTGATCTATCTAAAAACACTTTGAACCTGTGATCCTGAACATGTCACTACACTCATACACATATCATTGCATCTGCAATCGTCATGCATTGCATATCATTTTTCACCAAAAAAAATAAATACAAAAAAAAACTCATCCATCCTTCGTCCATAACCTGCAGTTGATTTCCCAACACTTATATCAGACTTAAAGTAGCTCTTGAAAAACCATGGATCCATTGGAGCAAAATCAAATTGCATTAAGAGGAGATGTTGACTCGATAAAAAACCAGGTAGACCAACTTGTGGAGGCTATGATAGCTTTAGAAAAGAGGGAAGACAACATTCAGCAGACTGCAGTCGTAAAGAATGTTATTCCAGCTCCAGTAAATGGGCCTACCCAACCTCTACCCACCTGGATATGATCCTGATGTGCAATGTGGATATCATGCCGGAACAATAGGGCATTCAACCGAAGACTGCAATGCTTTCAAGGCTAAAGTGCAACAATTGATCGACAAAAGGTACATATCCTTTTCAGAAGGAAGCCTATCGGTGCACGTAAACCTCTCGTCAGAATGAGTTCAAACATTTCATAGAGTATCTCCTAATGCCAATAGTTCAGACAGGAAGACATCCTCAACACTAGCAATCGTTGGACTAATTTGTTTCTATTTTTGCGTTTGTAGTTTATTTGTTGTTAAAAGCTGCTTGTGTTTAAACATTGTTTGTTTTTAATGGTAATATTGATGAAGTAATTATGCATGTTTTGAATTAATCATCTCGCATTCGCGCATTTTTCTTCTCTTATATCAAAAACAAAAAATACATCAGTGTTTCTCCCATTCACTTTTCTTTATCATAACTTTTGTTTTAGCAAAGATTTGAGGGAGGATGACGAAAACAAAATACCCATAATTGTTGACTGTATGCTTTCGGATAAAATCCTACTGATGATGTACATGCATTGTTTCAAATCCCCAAACACTGGAGAGATAAGGAGTTAATCCCTAGTCAACCACTTCGAGCCTAGAAGTAGGAGTTTCTTTCGGATCTACAAAACCCTTACGCTTAACCTGGGGTCGGGTAGTGTTCAGTTAATCTGACTATGCGTTCAAATTACAAGATGAAATATCCCGTTTGTGGATCAACTACATGCCATTCTTCGCACACATCCTAAAGTGTCGAAGGAACCTTGAAAAATCTAAAAGTTATGGCGTTTGTTCTTCAATGACCATTGACTTGGCAGTCACAACCTATCAAAAACAGAATCAATGAAAAAGCCCACTAAGTCGATACCCCAAAAGGAGACTTAGGCAAAAAACGGGGCGATCCCGATGGACTAAAGCTTCAAAAAGCGGTCCATGCAAAAGTCAGGGATCAAAACAAAAATCAAAGGAGGTCACGAAAACCCTCAACAAAATAAAAACAAGATTTAGTGACCACCATATCAAGAATCAAAGGGTCACCAATATCCATGAAGAGCAAAATAAAGTGTCTGTTATTTCAAGAGATCTTACACCTGCAAACTCTCTTAAAAGTTGAATGTGTATGTTGAATTAACTGAGCATAGGATTGGAGTTCATCGTGAAGAATGGGTGGGTTAAAACAAAATTTGAACCTTACATCCTTTGTTTCAAAAACCATGAACCAAGCCACGTTACAACCCTCAAATGACCTAATTGAGGTAGGGTTATTTCCGAAAGCATACTACAGCAAGGTTGCGTAAACTGACTCCTAAAGATTTGCTAATATTCAACATCGATGTCATTATTCTCGCTGTGTCTTTCACACTTTAAATTGCTAAATCAACATTACATTTGGACTCATGGTCCACTCGTCACATACTATCACATCATTCCAATAAATGATTCTTTTTCAAAACTTGCATGAATATCGCATTAAAATTACCATTTATAAGCGAACAATTTTAATTGCAATTCAGTACTCGATATCATTGAAATTTCGACAAAGAGCAACCAGTGGAACTTGATCATTCACCAGAATCAAGACTACCTCCGAACCTATTAATCTGGTGCATGCCACCCAAAACATCAAGTTGATCATAGGAAAATTACTCCAGGAATTGGTCAGTCTTAAACAGTCTCCAACATCTGTTAATAAATGTGGAAATCATTTCAAGAATCAGTTGATCCAGAGCAAATCATCTCAGGACTCTATTAACTAGGGGCAAATCACCTAGAGGTTCTGTTGGCCAGAGGCAGGCCCCTTCAATGTTCAGTTAGGGTGAGTTTAAGTCGCTTCAACGCTCATACCGGGGCAAGCTACCTCAAGAGCACAAAAGAGTCAACCACTCCAACAGTCGGTTAACCAAGGATAAATCCTTTCATGGATCAAAATTCTGGGGCAATCCATCTCCAAATTATGGTACAATTGCTTTCAAAATCCTTTCGAGGTAAACATTTTGCATAGACCCATCACATTGGGGCAAGATTGAGGCACACAAGAGCAAGTCCTCTCTAGGTTTCCAAGCAGTTCAAGCAAAAGTTTTTTTGCAAGTCAGCAAATGCAGAGTTCAAGATGAGTGTCGAGGAATCATGCTACCACCCCATAAAATAACCTTTTGATAGATAGAAGTCTTTCTGGAAAGAACCTTCTCTTCCAATACCCACGCAAGGGCATTTTGAAAACCTGTAAATCATTATATAAATCATCATCATGAATTAGTCATGTCACTTTGCTCTAAGATAAAACCATGCATATCATAACATTCATCGGGCCTAATCCCATAACATGAACCTGGCATCAAAAAGCCTTGAAACACAAAATCTGACACCAAAGCCCAACATCGCTTGGCCATTTTAAAGTTCAGTTCTCGTCTGGAAATTTATTTTAAAAACCAGTTCCCGTCTGGCAATTTACTTCAAAGCCCAGTTCTCGTCTGGCAACTTATTCCAAAGTCCAGTTCCCGTTTGGTAAACTATATCAAAAATCAGCTCTTGTACGACAAATCATTTGCCAAATACCAGTTCTCGTCTGGTAAATTATCTCTTAATACCAGTTCTCATATGGTAAATTATCTCTTAATACCAGTTCTCGTCTGGTAAATTATCTCTTAATACCAGTTCTCGTCTGGTAGGTCACCTATTTCAATACCAGTTCTCGTCTGGTAGTCAATTATTTTCACCAGTTCTCGTCTGGTAGCCTACTTTAAAAATCAGTTCCTGTCTGACAAACAAAAATAAATTCAGTCCCGTCTGACATTTCAATTATTTTTACCATTTCGCGTCTGGTAACATATCCTTCAAGTGTTGTTCTCATCTGGCAGTTCAATCTCCTTCACCAGTTCTCATCTGGCAGTTCCCATTTAAAGGCCAACCTCATTGGCAATCAAGAATTAAACCCTACAAAAACATCCAATTACCTAGTTGCATTCCCACATGCATCACACGAATCATCCATACATGGTTTTCCTACCAAATAGAAAATTAAAAAAAAAACAAAAAGACAAAAACACAGTCATCTCAATCATCAACATACTTATGCATAACCTTATTCAAAATAAAAGTCATTCGCATTTCTACATGCATAGCCAAATATCCCCAGAAATTGCATAGTTACATGCATCTCATGCATCATCCCATGCATGGTATTCCCACCTAAAGTGGAACATCCTACGATAATCAAACATAAAATATCAGGATCCAAGGCCATTCATGTGTATCTTGGATATTTCTCATATCCAAATGAAGTTATTACCCTGCATATGCTCGTGGGATTATTTCTCAGCAAAACATTTTTTCAACTTTATGATTTATAATGATATTCCCAGCATTTTTCTTTACAATCATTGCTACCGAAGCAGAGGTTACCCTAAAAAGCCTCTTATGAGCTTTTCCCCCTGCAAAGAATTTCTAGTAAATCTCCCTCAAAAGGAGTCCTTTCTTAAAAATTTCCCCCAATAGACGAATATTCGAGATACTGCTTTATTTATCCGAAGAATCTCATTTCTCTGTTTGAGATACTGCTCTAATATCCTCGGAGAGTTGTAGATTCAATTAAGGTATTTTTCCCTTGCTGGAACATCTTAATTCTATCATATAAGATGCTGCTTCGACCCGATACAGAGAATCTCACTTTTACTGTTTGAGATGCTGCTTCATCAATATGAAGAGTCTCATTTCAGATTTTTTTAGAGATACTGCTCTAATATCCTTGGAGAGTCTTAGATTCAATTAAGGTATTTTTCCCTTGTTGGAACATCTTAATTCTATCATATAAGATGCTGCTTCGACCCGATACAGAGAATCTCACTTTTACTGTTTGAGATGCTGCTTCATCAATATGAAGAGTCTCATTTCAGATTTTTTTAGAGATACTGCTCTAATATCCTTGGAGAGTCTTAGATTCAATTAAGGTATCTTTCCCTTGCTGGAATATCTTAATTCTATCATATAAGATGCTGCTTCGACTCGATATAGAGAATCTCATTTTTACTGTTTGAGATGCTGCTTCATCAAAATGAAGAGTCTCATTTCAGATTTTTCTTTAGAGATACTGCTCTAATATCCTCAGAGAGTCTTAGATTCAATTAAGGTATCTTTCCCTTGCTAGAATATCTTAATTCTATCATATAAGATGCTGCTTCGACTCGATATAGAGAATCTCATTTTCACTGTTTGAGATGCTGCTTCATGAATTTGAAGAGTCTAATTTCAGATTCTTTTAGAGATATTGCTCTAATATCCTCGGAGAGTCTTAGATTCAATTAAGGTATCTTTCCCTTGTTGGAATATCTTAATTCTGTCATATAAGATGCTGCTTCGACTTGATACAGAGACTCTCATTTTTACTGTTTGAGATGCTGCTTCATCAATATGAAGAGTCTCATTTCAGATTCTTTTAGAGATACTGCTCTAATATCCTCGGTGAATCTTAGATTCAATTAAGGTATCATTCCCTTGTTGGAATATCTCGATTATATCATGTAAGAAACTGCTCCGTTGATCCCCAGAGAATATCATGTTTTCTGTTCAAGACAATGTTCTGCTAATTTTCAAAAAGTCTCAGATACCATTGAGGTATCGTTCTATTGTTGGAATATCTCGATCATGGCATCCAAGATGTTGTTATGATAATTCCCAGAGAGTCTTGATTGTTTTATTTTACCTTTCGATAACCTTTTCTTACTGTATGTCTCACTGCATTTTGTTTCCGCATTTCTTCCTTACATCTCAAAGGATAAAATTCGGGTCTTTTAAGTATTTAATTATCTTGCACCGCGAATGTACGAAGAATGTTGTCATTCGTATTTTCTGGTTCAAGGTAATTAAATAGGGGCAGCTGTCATACCCCAATTTTGTCCCTACCTTGATACAATTTTCATCTAATCCATGACCCTACTGCACATGCATACATTTATTATTTCAAAAAAAAATGGGTAACCGGTTACCCTAATCAGGGTAACCGATTACCCAGACCAAAAACTATTTTTTTGGCCATTTTGGGACTGTGTAACCGATTACCCTAATCAGGGTAAACGATTACACCTGCGCAGACAGCAGAAATAACTCTGTTTTTTACACAGAGGACCCTTTGGTTCACCCACTTCAACCCCTTTGCTTCCCCTATAAATAGAGCACTATCATCACTCATTTTTCAAGCTTAAAAGCCACAAAACCTCTGTCCAAATCACATTCAAGCTCCCTCTTTTCAACCTAAACCCTAACTCACCCAAACCCTATTTTCTTCTTTGAACCACCCAACCACCATGTAAAAATCCACAATCTCCACACAACCAAAACAATAGCAAACTTGTAACCTTTACTTACATAATCATTCACCACCACCACATAAACATACAACTTTCTTCCCTTCAACTTTTCTACCACAACAACCATAGCCACCCTCTTCTAAGCTTTTTGCTTCATTCTCAAACCCAAACACAACAACAACCTAGTTTTGACACCACAATCTTGGTAATATTTTGGACTCAAACTCCTTGATATTTTTGGTTTTGTTTTGTGTTTAAAAAATGGATTTTTACTCTTGGGTTGTATTTTGAGAGATATTTGAGTCAACTTTGAGACAAGTGGTTTTTGTTGGGTTTACACCCTTTTGGGGATTTTTTTGCTCTTATTACTTTTTATCCACCATTTTAAATCAAACTTTGTTTCTTGTTATCATTTACATTTATTTGGTTGATGAGATCTATTAGATCATGACTATGGTTGTTTAGAGTTGATAAAACCTTCAATGTTTCAAACCTATTAATGATTGATCAATAGATCCTTCATGATACTTTGAGGCATTGATAGGTTGCCTCTATTTCAACCATGTTTGGGTCATTTGATACATAGATGAAACCATTTCCTTTACATTGTTTCTTGTTATCATTTAATATTTATTGTTGACTTATTTTCATATTTATTTGGTTGATGAGTTCTATTAGATCATGGTCATGGTTGTTTAGAGTTGATTAAATCTTCAATGTTTCAAACCTATTAATGGTTGATCAATAGATCATTCATGATACTTTGAGGCATTGATAGATTGCCTCTATTTCACCCATATTTGAGTCATTTGATGCATAGATGAAACCATATTCTCTATAGTAACTATAAGACCCTAATTTTGACCCTAAGATCCCTCAAGGCATCATATCATTGCATTTTGCATTTGCCTCAAGGATCATAGCATCTTGGCTCTTTACCCTTGGGGTGGGACTTGTGTGAGTTGGTTTGATACCACCAAACATGTTTGAATTTTATATTATTTCTTTTCTTATTTTGTTTACTAACCAAAAGCACAAAAATATGTCACTAACTTGTTTTGTTTTGAAGCTTGAGCAATCATGTAATCCAAGGCTCCTAGGAGACCCCTATGCTCAAAGAATGGCCAGGTGAAGGTCAAAGCAAGCATGACAATGGTTCAAAAGGATATAAATCATCATATATGCCTCCCAAGTATCTCAATTTTTCAATTTGATCAAGATAAACCAAAGGGCTTGAGGATTGTTTCCCAAGGAAACCCTAATTCAACTGTGCATCAACTATGCCTTGCCCATGAAGCAACCTCAACCCATGATAAAATACAATAAAGGGAAGTTCTTTAATTCATCATTTCATCCATATTTGAGCTTATTTTAGTGTCCTCAATCATCAATTCATCAAGATTTGAAGTTTGGACTTGAGAAGTTGATCAGTCAATTCATCTGACTATTTTGAAATCCACTGAGACCTAACTTTTGATGTGTTTGTCAAATGGATATGACCCCAAGATAACAAATGTTATTAAGAACCATATTAACAACTTTCATGTTCATAAAAAAGGGATTTGAAGCTTGGAAGGTCATCATCTATTTCAAAACATTATAGGTCATTTTGACTGAAACCCTAATTTTGGGTCAATTTCCCAAGGACCTAACTCACTCATTTTTTTTATGATTTTGAGGTTGGATCAAATGAATTGGAAATTTTAAAATGTATAATTAATTTTTTATGTTGAACAAATTTTCATAATCCTAAAATAAACATGTGTGATAATGCAAAACATTATAGGTCACTTTGGACCAAAGTCATTGAAATGTGAAAAAGTCCAACTTCAAGTGCCCATAACTTTCTCATAACAAATCCAAATTATGAAACATTTGAGTCCAATTTGATTTTCTTGAAAAGATATACAACTTTGATGTTCAAGGTTTTGTCATTTGATGCTTGAATAATTGAAACATAAGGGCTTGAAGTTGGTCCATTTTGGCTAAATTCTCATGCACATGTTTTGCACCTTGAACTTTATGACCAATTTTAATTAATTTCCCAACTCCAAATGGATTTTTTTTCAACATAACTATTGTTCCTCATGTCAAGACCTTTCCAACCATTACCCACAAGGCCATGTTTCATTTTGGCAAGAGGCATTTTCGAAGAGGAGAAGATTCATGTGCATTTTTGGAAACATTGTTAAAACTTCATGCACACTCCAATTCAATTACATGTACACGTCCATTTCAGCTCAATTACATTTCAGCATGCCAAATCAATTGCATTTGGGCCCTCCATGCGCCTGTACAGGCCCATGCATGGAGGCCCTCACTTCATGCACACATGAGATTTGCCTTGCTTCCATCAGCATTTGCTATAAATAGAGGTGCTCAGCTTCATTCCAATCCAACCTCAAGGCGCCTTATATGCTGCAGAACTCGATCCAAACCTCACTCAAAAGGAATTTTGCAATTTCATTTCCATTTTTCAGATCCAATTTTCAACTTCCTTGGTTGATTATTGGACTCTAATTCCTTAGCCTAGCCCTATTTCCATCTCAATAACGAGCTGCTATCAAGAATTGGGAGAGATCGTGCTCCATAGATCTGTATTTGAAAGGTTGATATCCAAACTTTTTCAATTCGAAACTCATTAATTCTTGATCATTTCTTGTGTTTCTTGGCTCCTCTGAAGTCCTCTCATAAGAGGCAATTGAATTATGCATTTAATTTTGTAAATCCATCAAGTTGAGTTTGAACTCCATTATTTTCCATCTCTGATTTCTCTTCCTATGAGGATCTAGAGTGAAAGCCAATGGCACAGGGGTGATGTACATCACCCCAGCTTTCCAATGACATGAGGACCGCTTGTTTTGGTTGAGTTTTTCATACATGCAAGTCTGGCCGGAGTTCATGTACTCGCCGGAGAAGACGGTGGTGTACACCACCGTCCCTTTGCCAGATTGATTATGGACCGTTTGATCACATCTCCAGATCTAATGACAACCTTCCATCGTTATGACTTTTTTTAATTGTTTATGTTTCTCATTTGACTCTGGACTATGGTGAGCGCGCGCACGAGGACCTCTGGATCTTCCATGTTATTTAATGAAATAGATCCTACGCGCTAGGATTTTTGTTATTTCTGATTTAATTCATTTTATTTTCTTAATTCCATTTTATTTCAAAAATTCATATCTCTCTCATTTTAAATCCAAAAAATATGGGACCAATTGCATTATTTTTATTTTTAATTCTAGTTTCTAAAAATGATTTTTAATATTTTTTTATTTTTCCATTTGATATTTTTTGTGAATTTTCTCTTCTCAGGTTATTTTTAATTCATTTTAAATAGTTTCCAATATTCAAAAAATGCAAAAATATTTTCTTAACCTCTTTGAATGATGATGAATCTATGAAAAATATTCTCATCAATTTATTAATTGATTTGAGATTTATTTGAGTTTTAGTTCAATTAGGTTATTTTTTATTCATTTTTAATTGTTTAAAAATAGTTTCTGGTTTCTAAAAATGCTAAAAAAATTTGTCAAACTTTGTTTGACCTTGTTGAACTTAGGATGATCCATTTGGACTTTTCAAAGTTTATTTGAAATGGATTTGAAGTTTGACCTTTAATTGTTTATTTTAATTCAAGTATTATTTTAATTTTCAAAAATACCAAAAAATATTTTATTTGTTTCTTGACTTCTAAGTTTCATTTTGCTTCTGTTTACTATTGTTTGACCTTGATTCCATTCATCTTTGGTCAATGTACTTTGCTTATTTCATTTGAATTCCATTTATGTACATTCTTATTCATCTTCTTCTTCATCTTTCTTTTTTCTTTTTGATCAATGAGTTAAAGATTGATGGTTAGCCTTGACATATGGGAGGCTTAACCTTCCTTGATTCAAATCTAATTCATCTTGATCAAAGATCAAGTGAATGGCTTTGCATTAAGGATAGGTTGCTTCTTGGTCAAGCAAAAAACCTAAATCAATACAAGATCATTCTTCTTTTCTTTTGGCATGGCAAGTTGTAGGAGATTGGCTTACTAGTCATGGTCTCTAACTTGTGTTTGTTGCCTATAGTTTTATTGACCGGCCTCAGATAGGTGTGACTACTACATTAGTCCACTTACGATGGCTTAACATAGCGCTAAATTGCCTTATGGCACACTAACATTGACTATTAACACTAACTTTTAATTCAAGTCTTTAATTCCTGCAATTTACTTTAATGCAATTTAATATTCTTGTACATTAATTCATTTGCTTTTGCCCTTTTCCCACTTGAGCTCATGTTTATGTTAATGCATTTTGCCTTTTGCTCACTTGAGCACATTATTGTGTATATACTATTGTGCTTGTTTTGTTTTGATTGTGTGAACCAAATGCAAATGGACAAAGGACTTAGATTTTAGGACCTTACCTAAGCTAATAGAGTTTGAAGAGCAACTATGCCTCATGCCTTTAGAGTGCTTAAAATGTCAAAGAGCAACTAGGCCTCATGCCTTTAGAATGCTTAAAGCTTGAAGATGAACATTGAAAGGACCAAATTCTAAACTCCCTCTTGTCCATTCTTTATTTGTTTTATGGAACT
The DNA here is from genome assembly GCF_024323335.1 of Lathyrus oleraceus. Taxonomy (NCBI): domain Eukaryota; kingdom Viridiplantae; phylum Streptophyta; class Magnoliopsida; order Fabales; family Fabaceae; genus Lathyrus; species Lathyrus oleraceus. Next base: position 131,040,230 of record NC_066584.1, read on the forward strand.
TTTTGATTTGTGTGTTCTTGTGCTAGGGATTCCAAAACTTGCCAATTAGAAGAACCATTGTCATGAGCATCCAAAGTGAGAGATACAAAAGCCATTGGAAGATTCCTAGGAGCTTGATTTGTGTGCTTGATTGCTTGAGATATTTGCTTATTGCTTGATAATTCCAAAAGATGGGAGCTACTTGGATCATTACTATGATCTCAAGAAGGGAACTCCATTAGTGGTTTTATTTCTCTTCCTTCATATTTGTATGTTTAGGACTTAGCCATTCTTCTTCTTCCCTCCACTCTAACCCAAGCCAAACTTTTGTGTAAACATTAACATTTACTTTCAAATATTAGAAACCTAAGCACTATGCTTTTGATTTTCCAAACTTCTTTTGATAACACTTATTTTGAATTGAATCCTTAAGTCAACTTTGACCATACTTTGTGAATAATTTTCATTTGTAAATGCAACTCACTCAATTGTTTTGTGGTTTCAATGGACACTTTTGCCAAAGCTTTTCATAAACATTAGCTATTAGGTTTGAGTTATCCTTGAGGTTGATATAATACTCACCTATATCCTTAGTGATGGACTATAAGACTTCCATGCTTATTATAGGGTTAACCCCTCACTAGCATGTTGAAGCTCTCCTCACATGGTGGATTTGTGGTTTTAGGTTGAGTTTTCTCCCTTTGATAACAAAAGACCTTAAGGATTTTGGACCAATCAATTCACCAACTTCTTTTGAGATTTTTACCCCGAACTACGAGGTTTTGATCCTAATCTTTTTTAAGATGGTATGTAGGCAATGGGTTTATCCATTCAAACACAAAGTTGTAAATAATTTGTACATTCTTCTCTCATCTCCCCAATCATGTTTGCACAAATATTTTTCACAAATACCAACCTACCTTACAACAATAGTGAAAAGGGCTCCCTTAGAGTACTAAGGATGTTTTGGGTGCTTTAAACCTTCCCATTGCATAACCAACCCCCTTACCCAGATCTATGACATTTTTATTAGTTTTTGATTTGATAAAACTTCTCGATTTTTGTTCGCTTTCTAACCTTTCCTTTGGATAAATAGAAGTGCGATGGCGACTCGAATTGTATGATTTACTTTTGATTTAGTCAATAAATCTAAAGGTAACGAATACCCCGCTACAGAAAAGTGGCGACTTCACTGGGGATGATTTGCCTAGTGGGTTTTGCCTACTTTTCACTTTTGTTGTATTGAATTGTATATTACTTGTGACATATTTTTGTGCAAATTTGGGATAACTGTATTGATTGTAATGTATGAATTAGTTGATATATATTAATTGCTTGTGGGCTTGGTGGTCTCTTGTAAGATGAGTTCTATACCCGAACTCGAGTGCACTTATGATAGGAGAATGGCATAGTCTTGTTGACTTGTGTGGAGTTATTCCTTAGCAAGTTGACTTGCAAGCCCATTCACTTGGTGGAGGTTATGTTGGGATAAATAATGTCACACGAGTAGTCGATGTTAGGCATTACTCTTTCCAACATATGCCTTAGAAGCCAATGACCTTAGTTTACCAAGCCCATCTTGGCCTATTTTTAGGACGTAGTGTGAAGGTCGTTCAAATGTGAGATTTGATACGATTGTTACGCGATACTACGCTCATAAAAGTCTCTCTTGAGAATATTTTTGGAATACGAGTAGTCGTTTATCCGATAATATCCGAAAGATGAGATGATGATTATGGGAACCTCTTGTAGAACATGATTGTCAGGTTTAACCATAGTACACTCCCTTTGGATGGTTCTTAACCGAGACTCCATGCTCGTGACTTGCAACAAACCCTTGATTCATGGTTGATCCGTTCTTGTACATCCTTAATATCAATGGAACTTGGGTGTTGATAAGGTGCAAACCATAATCCACCAAAATGGATGATTGATATTAAGGATGACTTGATCCATCCCATGACCTTTGTGTGGTGTGTTTTGCTTGATCCTTGAGTGTGATTGTTGCATCCATGAATTCATACACATCCATATCATCAACAATGAGAAATTTTCAAGGAACTTAAGAGGTCTATTTGCAAATTTTCAGACATGGATAAACAAAGAAGGAATACAAAGAAGTACAATTTCAGACAACCCGACTTGAAAGAGTTAAGGAGTTTGACATCCTATGTATTAGATCCCTTGGAGTTCAAGGCTCGTCATGGAAAGCTTCTGTCTATTCTTGCTACTCAGGTGGATGAAGGTTTGATGAGTGTATTGGTGCAGTTCTATGATCCCTTGTACCGTTGCTTCACTTTTTCGGATTTCCAGCTTTTGCCTACGCTTGAGGAGTATGCCTATCTTGTGGGTATACCTATTCTAGATCAGTTGTCGTTTAGTGGCTTGGAGAGAATTCCTACTTCTTAAGAGATTGCTGATCTGTTGCATATAAATGAATCTATTGTTGGTGCTCATATGACTACCAAAGGTGGAAGTCAAGGTCTCCCATCTGATTTCCTCATTGCTCAAGCTATTTTGTATGGGAAGGCCATGAGTGAGGATGCCTTTGAGGCCATATTTGTACTTCGCATCTATGGGCTAGTGTTATTCCCCAACATCGACAAGTTTGTGGATGTGAACGCTATTAGGATTTTCTCTACTCTTAATCATGTTCCTACTCTGTTGGGTGACACTTATTTCTCTTTGCATATGAGGAATGCAAAGGGTGGTGGTACCATTGTGTGTTGTTTGCCTCTGTTGTACAAGTGGTTTATTTCGCACTTGCCACAGACGGTCGCCTTCAAGGAGAACAAAGGATGTCTACGGTGGTCCACGAGACTTATGTCTCTCACTAATGATGATATCTTTTGGTACAACCGTGTATATGATGGTGTGCAGATTATTGACTCTTCTGGTGAATTCTCCAATGTGCCTCTTCTTGGTACATGTGGTGGGATTAACTACAACCCTATTTTAGCACGTCGTCAGCTTGGGTTCCCCTTAAAGGATAAACCTAATAACATTTTATTAGAGCGTGTGTTCTTTCAAGAGGGTAAAGATCCCCAAAACTTGAAGGGCAGGATGGTTCGCGCTTCACGCAAGATTCATAGGAAGGGAAGGAAAGAGCTTGGTCCGAAGAATTGTATTGCTTTGGAACCCTATACCTCATGGGCGAGGAGGAGAGCTTCCGAGTACCTTATGCCTTATGACTATCCAAGACCTACACCTATGGTTATGGCTGGGCCTTCAACCATCCCTGACCAAGGAGTAGAGGAGTTGAGAGACGAAGACCGTTCGCATGCTTGGATCCGTGAGCGAGAGGAGCTACTTCAGCAGCTTAGAGATAAGGATGCATTGATAGAGTGTCTTGAGCATCAGGTTATCGATGAGCATGATGATGTGGTGACTTCTCTTCTTCCTCAGTCTTCCAGGTTTTGGAAGAGGAAGTATGATCGACTCGCCAAAGAGAAGGCAGATATGGAGGCAGCTTATGAGAGAGAGGTGAAGAGACTTCGTGCAGCTTATCTTCCGGTCTCGAGAGCTTTGGACGATTTTTTCTAGGGTCCCATAGGATGTTCATTTTCCTTCTCTCTTATTTTTCTATTCGGTTACCAAGACTGTACTTCTTTGGTGTAAATTTTTTCCAGATGTTATTGATATGATTATTCTATATATGACTAAATGATTAATATTTCCAAATATTTGCAAATAGAACTCTAAAGGTTCCTCTGATTAAAAAAAATAAATCATGCGCATAAGCATTGCATGCATCATGTGCATAAGCAGGTTTTGCTCCAGGCTTCTTGTTCAGTGGTCTAAACTCTATGTTCTTCATTTATTTTAAAGACAAGCTGACGCACCGGTATTACACCAGAGCCAACTCGTCAAAGCTAATGGATCACCTTGAGCAACAGAACAGAGAATTGAAGGAGGAAGTGGCAAGACTAACTGCCCTGATGGAGTCTTTCTTGGCCGCCCAAAGCCAGTCTTCTCCAACGCCTTCAACTCCTCCCTAGAGGACAGTCATTTCTGAGATTGCCTCTTCAACCGTGCCTGCTGCTAGTGCCTACTTTGCGCCTACTGCTATGCCAGCCGGGTTTCCCTGGGGGATGCCTCCCAACTTCGTCCCAGAGGGTCTCGCCCCAACTTTTACTTCTCTGTCGGCATCTAGCCCGGTCCTTGCTGTGCCACCTCCAGTCGTGCATACTTTGTCGAGAGTAGATGACACCATTTACCACTCTGAGCCATCTGAGGGCCCATACGTGTATAAGAAGATGGATGCTATGAACGATCAGTTCCTTGAGCTGCGCAAGGAACTCAAAAACTCTCAGAGGGAAGGACCTCTTTGGCAAATCTGCAGCTGAGCTTTGCCTTGTTCCTAATGTCAAGATTCCTGTCAAGTTCAAAGTGCATGACTTTGAAAAGTACAAAGGAAACACTTGCCCGCTCAGCCATTTGGTTATGTATGCCCGCAGAATGTCGACTCAGACCGACAATGATCAACTCCTCATTCATTATTTCCAGGATAGCCTGTCCGGTGCCGCACTGAGATGGTACATGGGTTTGGACAGCGGGAATATCCGCTCCTTCAACGACCTTGGCGAAGCCTTCGTCAAGCAATACAAATACAACATTGATATGGCTCCCGATAGGGACCAGCTGAGGGCCATGTCCCAGAAGGATAAGGAAACTTTTAAGGAGTACGACCAGAGGTGGCGAGAATTAGCTGCACAGATTGTGCCTCCGCTGTAAGAGAAGGAAATGACCAAGATATTTCTGAAGACCTTGAGTTCATTTTATTATGAGCGGATGATTGTTAGCGCTCCTTCTGCTTTCACCGAGATGGTGAATATGGGGATGCGTCTAGAAGAAGGAGTCAGGAAAGGGTGCCTGACTAGAGAAGAAGGCTCTTCTGCCAATCGTTATGGGTGTTTGCAAAGAAGAAAGATGGTGAGGCACATGCTGTGACCTCCCATGTTAAATCTAGAAGACCCTCTATGAAGAGGAAGACCGTGCGTCCCGCCGATAACCAGCACCAGGTGGCTCATATAGCACCTGTTTTCAGAGAAAATCAGCAATATCAGCATCATAACTAGCAACAACAACATCAACAGTATCAACAACGTCAGCACCATCCTCAACAGCAGGCTTCCAGCCTCGAAACAACAATCATACCAGTACAAGCTATGATAGGAAGAGGGTCAGTTTTGATCCTATTCCCATGACCTATGCAGAGCTATATCCTTTTTTAATAGAAAGGAAACGGATCACTCCACGTGACCCACCTGCTATACCTACCAACCCTCAGTGGTGGTATAAGCTCGAGCTTCATTGTGTTTATCATTCCGGTGCTCCCGGACATGATGTGGAGAACTGCTACCCGTTGAAGACCAAGGTTCAAGACCTTGCGAGAAGCGGTATATTATTTTCAAGGATGTAGGTCCTAATGTCAAGAAGAACCCATTGCCCGAGCATGGGAAATCTGCTGTCAACATGGTTCAGGGTTGCCTTGGAAAATATAAGGTCCGATATGTCATCCATATCCGACAATCTTTGGTCGAGATGCACAGACTGTTGTGTGGATACAGTCACTATGAGCATGACCATGACAGTTGTCGTGTTTGCACTGTCAATGAGAGAGGATGTCGTCAAGTTAGAAAAGACATCCAAGAAATGTTGGATCAAGGTGTAATAGAGATACTTCAGAATCGTGATGAGGATGATGAAGTTAATGTGATATCACCAGTATTTAGGATACCTGAACCTGTTGTCATCCGATATGATGGCAGCAAGCAGAAGGCTTCTCCTACTCTCATAATTAAGCCAGCTTTCTCTGTGCCATATTCTTCTGACAAAGCTGTTCCCTATCGTTATAATGTTGTGGCATTGGAAGATGGGAAGGTGGTGCCTCTACCCTCCACTTCTGTTGTTAATATCACTGATGTTAGTGGCCTGACCCGTAGTGGTCGTGTTTTCTCGGTGCCGCCGAAACCCCAGGCTGACACCAGAAGAGTTGATACTGCTGATAGTATCGTCCGTCCGGTTGGGAATTCTTCTATTTCTCCGAATCCGGCACTTGCTGTTAATAGACCTGCCGCCGCTGTTGCTAAAACTCATGTCCCTGCTGGCCAGAATGGCATGATGAAAGAGGATTGTGATGATATATTGAGGCTCATCAAGAGGAGTGAGTACAATGTTGTAGATCAGCTTCTACAAACGCCTTCAAAGATATCTATGCTATCTTTATTAATGAACTCTGAGCCACACCGAGAAGCTCTGCAGAAGGTGTTGGACGTGGCATATGTAGATCATGACGTTACAATAGAGCAATTTGGTAGTATTGTTGCGAACATTACTGCTTGTAACAATTTGAGTTTCTGTGATGTTAATCTCCCCGAGGAGGGAAGAGACCATAATTTGGCACTTCACATCTCCATGAATTGCAAGGATGATGCCATGTCTAATATGCTGGTAGACACTGGATCATCGCTGAATGTGTTGCCCCAAAATCCACTCTGGCTAAACTTTCATACCAGGGGCCTCCTATGAGGCAGAGTGGAGTGGTCGTGAAAGCTTTTGATGGGTCTCGCAAAACTGTGATTGGCGAGGTTGAACTCCCAATCAAGATTGGACCTAGTGATTTCCAGATCACTTTCCAGGTCATGGATATCCAACCATCATATAGTTGTTTGTTGGGAAGACCATGGATTCACGAGGCAGGCGCTGTGACATCCATCATACACCAAAAGTTGAAATTTGTCAAGAACAAAAAGTTGGTGGTAGTAGGGGGAGAGAAGGCTCTCTTGGTAAGCCATCTGTCTTCCTTTTCTTACATTGATGTTGAGGACGAGGTTGGGACGCCGTTCCAAGCCTTGTCTATTGCTGAGCCTTCTAAGAAAGGAACTTCTTCATTTGCGTCTTACAATGATGCGAAGTTGGCCATTGAGCATGGCGCAACTACTGGTTTAGGACAAATGATCGAGATGGAAGATAATAAATCTCGGGCTGGCATAAGGTATTCTTCAGGAACTTTCAACAAGCATGGGTTGTTTCAGAGTGGTGGTTTCATCCACACGGTTGAAGATCAAGAAGTTGTTGCTATTGTGGAAGAGGATGCAGAGGAAGATTCTGGCAACTTTGTCATCCCTGGAGGAGTCTGCAATAATTGGGTCGCTGTTGAGGTTCCAACAGTTGTCCATAAGTCCACGTAATGTTCAGTTTATTTAAAAACCCTTCTCCAATGCCAAAAGGAGAAGTGATGACATTGTTGGCCCATAAATACAATGATATTCATTCAATAAATTCATGTTAAATGTTTGTTTTTCCAAATTATTTTCACTTTTTGCTTTTTGCATGAAATTGGTGATCACTTAAAACCCTAAAAATAGAATAAAATCAATCTTTTCATCTGCATAATGATTTGCCTTGTTTGAATTCTAAAATCTCTTTTATATCCAAAATCATTATGCAGGTTGATCAAACCCATTGAACATAATGATCCAACACCATCTCCCAACTTTGAGTTCCCTGTAATTGAGGCCGAAGAAGATAATGTTGAAGAGATTCCTAATGAGATCACCCGTCTTCTTGAGCACGAAGAGAAGATCATTCATCCACATCTTGAGAATCTGGAAATAGTCAACTTGAGGTCTGAAGATTGTGTTCATGAGGTGAAGATTGGGGCACTCCTGGAAGAATCTGTTAAGAAGGGGTTGATTGAGTTGCTACGAGAATATGTCAACGTCTTTGCTTGGTCATATGAAGACATGCCTGGTCTAGATACTGATATCGTACAACATTTCCTGCCTTTGAAGCCTGAGTACGTGCCTATAAAGTAGAAGCTCAGAAGAACTCATCCTAATATGGCAATGAAGATTAAAGAGGAATTTCAGAAGCAAATTGATGCGGGGTTTCTGGTGACTTCTACATATCCTCAATGGGTGGCAAATGTTGTGCCTGTGCCTAAGAAAGATGGAAAAGTCCGAATGTGTGTGGACTATCGAGACTTGAATAAAGCTAGTCCGAAAAATGATTTTCCTCTACCACACATTGATATGTTGGTAGATAATACAGCTAAATTCAATGTCTTCTCATTTATGGACGGATTTTCCGGATATAATAAGATTAAGATGGCACCCAAGGATATGGAGAAGACAACATTCATCACACCTTGGGGAAAATTCTGTTATCGAGTGATGCCCTTCAGTTTGAAGAACGCCAGAGCTATGTGTGAACGAGCTATGACCACCTTGTTTCATGATATGATGCACAAGGAGATCGAGGTGTATGTTGATGATATGATCGCAAAGTCGAGAACGGAAGTTGAACATGTAGAGCACTTGTTGAAGCTTTTTCAGCGTTTGAGGAAGTATAAGCTTCGTCTGAATCCTAACAAGTGTACATCTGGAGTCCGTTACGACAAGTTATTGGGCTTTATAGTCAGCGAGAGAGGTATTGAGGTTGACCCCGCCAAGGTCAAAGCAATACAAGAGATGCCTACGCCCAAAATTGAGAAGCAAGTCCGAGGTTTTCTTGGCCGCTTGAATTATATTTCCAGATTTATATCCCACATGATTGCCACATGTGCGCCAATATTCAAGCTCCTCCAGAAAGATCAGAGTCATGATTGGACCGAGGATTGCCAGAAGGCCTTTGACAGTAGTAAAGAGTATTTATCTGAGCCTCTGATTCTGTAATCACCTGTGGAAGGGAGACCCTTGATTATGTACTTGACTGTTCTTGAAGACTCTATGGGTTGTGTCCTAGGTCAGCAAGATGAATCAGGGAAGAAAGAATATGCTATCTATTACCTGAGTAAGAAGTTCACTGATTGTGAGTCTCGATACTCAATGCTTGAGAAAACATGATGTGCTTTGGCTTGGGCTGCTAAGCGTTTACGCCAGTATATGTTGAATCATACGACTTGGTTGATATCCAAAATGGATCCAATCAAGTATATCTTTGAGAAGCCTGCTTTAACTGGGAGGATTGCCCGTTGGCAGATGCTGTTGTCTGAGTATGATATTGAGTATCAAGCTTAGAAAGCTATTAAAGGTAATATCTTGGCTGATCACTTGGCACATCAACCAATTAAGGATTATCAGTCAGTTCAGTATGACTTCCCAAATGAGGAGATTCTGTATTTGAAAATGAAAGATTGCGATGAGCCTACGCTTGATGAAGGGCCAGAGCCTGGTTCCCGATGGAGCATGGTGTTTGATGGCGCTGTAAATCAATATGGAAATGGTATTGGGGCAGTGATTATTACTCCTCAGGGCACACATTTTCCTTTTACAACAAGGCTAACTTTCAAATGCACGAATAATATGGCGGAGTATGAGGCCTGTATTATGGGATTGGAAGAGTGTATTGATCTTAGGATCAAGCATCTTGATGTTTATGGTGATTCGGCCCTTGTTGTTAATCAGATCAAGGTTGAATGGGAGACGAATCAGCCTGGCCTCATCCCATATAGAGATTATGCGAGAAGGATTTCAACTTTCTTTACTGAGGTTGACTTCCATCATATTCCTCGAGATGAGAATCGGATGGCAGATGCTCTTGGTACACTTACTTCGATGATTGTGGTGAAATTCTGGAATGAAGTCCCCAATATCACTGTGATGCGCTTGGATAGACCAACTCATGTACTTGCAGTTGAAGAAGTGAAAGATGATAAGCCATGGTATTTTGATATCAAGTTCTTTCTCCAGAGTCAGATTTACCTGCCTGGGGCATCTGTTAAAGATAAGAAAACTTTGAGGAGATTATCTGGCAGTTTTTACCTCAATGGTGATGTGCTCTATAAGAGGAATTTTGACATGGTTCTGCTCAGATGCGTGGATAGACACGAAGCAGACCTGTTGATGACTGAAGTTCATGAGGGTTCATTTCGTACTCATTCCAATGGACATGCCATGGCAAAGAAGATGTTGAGAGCAGGCTACTATTGGCTGACAATGGAGTCTGACTGCTGCAAATATGTGAAAAAATGCCATAAGTGTCAGATTTATGCAGACAAAATTCATATTCCCCTGACACTTCTGAATGTGATTTCATCACCATGGCCTTTCTCCATGCGGGGAATCGACATGATTGGCATGATATAGCCGAAAGCGTCCAACTGTCATAGATTTATTCTCGTAGCAATTGATTACTTCACCAAGTGGGTTGAAGCGGCATCGTATGCAAACGTGACCAGGCAGGTGGTTGTGAAGTTTATCAAGAATCAACTCATATACCGTTATGGTGTGCCAGAAAAGATCATTACTGATAACGGATCTAACTTAAACAACAAAATGATGAAAGAGCTATGTAGCGAGTTCAAGATAACACATCATAACTCATCTCCTTATAGACCCAAGATGAATGGGGCTGTTGAAGCTGCTAATAAGAACATCAAGAAGATTATCCTGAAGATGGTTGTTACGTACAAAGATTGGCATGAGATGCTGCCATTTGCCTTGCATGCCTATCGTACATCTATCCGCACTTCAACAGGGGCAACCCCTTTATCCCTTGTATATGGCATGGAGGATGTGCTCCCCGTGGAGGTTGAGATCCGATTAATGAGAGTCTTGATGGAAGCCAAGTTGACTGAGGCTGAATGGGTTCAGAGTCGTTATGACCAACTGAACTTGATAGAAGAGAAGAGATTGACTATCATGTGCCACGGTCAATTATATCAGCAAAGGATGAAGAAATACTTTGATAAGAAGGTCAAGCCTCGTGTGTTCCGAGAAGGTGACCTTGTGCTCAAGAAAGTCTTGTCTTTCGCGCCCGATTCCAGGGGCAAGTGGACTACAAACTATGAAGGTCCATATGTTGTCAAGAGAGCCTTTTCAGGCGGTGCTTTGATACTTACAACTATGGATGGGGAGGATTTCACTCGTCTTGTGAATTCAGATGCAGTCAAGAAATACTTCTCCTAAAATAAAAACAGAATAGCTCGCTAAGTTGAAAACCCGAAAGGGCGACTTAGGCAAAAATGAGCGTCTTGGTGGATTGAAAACCCGAAAGGGTGATCCAGACAAAAGTTAGAGACATAAAAAATATATATCCCGCTAGATTGAGTACCTCACCTTGGGGAAATCTAGGAAAAAATTAGGGATTTGGCAAGTAACTGCATCCTGACAAGACATTGTTCTACAATCGTCATTTGTTAGAAATTCTCGCTCAGTCATCGTCAACTGAAGCTTCAAATACATTGGATTCGGAGTTGGTGGAGAAATGGTCATTATGTTCGATGTAGCCCTTTTCCAATATATATCACCAATTTCAAATTTTGTAAAGATCCATGGAGTCTTGCCATTTGCAGACTACCATTCCATCAAATAAATTTGAACCTTTATCCAATTCTTTGCACTCTTATTTGTTTTTGTTCAACAAATATTTGCCTGTTTTAATTGATGAATATCATTGTTTTAAATAAATAAAGTTTTTAAACTGTGTTTAAACAAAGTGAACATTCACAATGACAAAAAGGATAATTGGGACATCTTCAGTGCTCTCCCAAGGATATTATGATCTCCAAAAGGGTAAGACATTTGTTCATATTCCTAGTATACTTGTATCCTCTTCATTATCTTTCAGGTTGTCTCCTCCGCGAGCGCAGAAGAAGATTATGCATCACCAAATTCCCCAGAGAATCTAGAGCTTTGGTCCTATTCTATTTAGAAGAGTATATCTCGAACACCCCACCAAACCCCAGAGAGTCTGGAGTTTGGTCTTAATCTTCTTGCTCCCTAGTTGCAGCTGGATCTAGCATTCGTGTTATCAATTATATGGTTGTCATCCCTTGTGTGGATTGACCTAAAATCCCTTATAAATTGATAAATTGACATGCTATCTTTTCGAGGAAGTTGGTATTCCCTCATTCGGATTGGAATTCTCCTGCAGAGTGAGCAAGAAATCCCCAGCATGAGTGGAATTCTCAACAATTTGGTTTGTAGCTTATCCCCTATGGACTCGCCTACATTAATCTCTGGCAGGCCTGCCTCTTGATTCATCCTCAACAGGGTTGTTCATCTTAGACTTCCCCAGTCTGGTCACCAGCAGGTTATCTGCAGCCCAGCGCCTACAAGTTGTTCCTGGTTCAGCCCTCAACAACTAATCCCCAGTAGAGTTGTTTGATCGGAATCTGATTTGCTGCTGGTTCCTCCTTCTTAGGTAGTTCTCCCTTTAGCAGAGCGGGTGACGGAAATGTTTATTTTCCTATACCCAGTGGAGCGTTGTTACCTCTCTCCTCGGCAGAGATTGTTTCTCCAGCTTTATGAGGAGTTGTGATGTTTTTCTTGGAACTCTTGTTTGGTGGTTGTTCCCCATAGAGCTTCATCTTTCTCTCTGATAATTTCCCCAGTAGAATTATTTCTACAGCGGATCTTATCCATGCTTAGTCTCCCCAGTTTAGGTTTTGCCTAATGTCGGTTTGGCGTTGGAACTTCGAGGAAGATGTCTTGATTCCTTCCCCACGGAGTGACTGGTTCCTTTTCTCCATAGCAGAGACATTTCCTTCCGTGTTTAGAAGTGAATGTTGTTTGGTGTGTGTCGCATTACGTGAAAAACCGGCGGGAAATGGAACAACAGAGCCGCCACCGTGCGTTATTTATCCCAAAAGAGGGAAAGGAAACGCTCGAAGTAAACCTGGAAAGAACATGGTCTCGCGACCAAAGAGAATGGGATCGGGAGTCGGTTATGCGAAGGGAAGGTATTAGCACCCCTACGCATCCGTCGTACTCGACGGGATCCACGCACAAAAGGAAGGAATATGGTTGCTAAACACTGCTCAAACACATCAAACACTGGCTGAAAGAGACACAGGAAACAAAAGAAACTAACTCGGAAGGATGTCGCATCCTGGGCCTACGTAGTCTATCAGGCATAGACATCAGAGTCGACGTAGTTCGGACGGGGAACAACGTGCTCGCTAGGATGTCGCATCCTATACATACGTATCTTCTCGGACTAAAGAAGAATCAGAGCACTCGTAGCTCGGCTCACGCACGCCAAACAAGACCACACAGAAAATCGACTGCCAATCGCTGGACTTACGTCAAACTCCACACAAAGCAGGCAATCCTGGAAACCGAATGCCAATCGCTGGACTTACATCAGATTCCGAACCAAACAAACACACACTGGAAACCAAATGCCAATCGCTGGACTTACATTGGACTCCAAGCACACAACAAGAGGATACGGAATGCCAATCGCTGGGCTTACATCCATCTCCTAACACACACAAAGACAAAACAAAAAAAGTGCCCGGAGAGATCAGCTCATCTCCTGCCTACGTACCTCATCTGGTATGAGGATCAGGGCGACGTAGTTCCCCTACGCAGGGACAAAGGACTAGCCTAACCAGAGACTAGGAAATGACAAACTAGAAGGGAGACTAACTCGAGCCTAATAGTTATCATGTTAATTCACCATGGTCCTAGGTTGAGGTTGCTATCTAACTTGCACAGGGAGCAAGCTATCCTAAACAGCACAGGCAAAGCAAACACATCACACAAATAGCACACACTATATACACATAAAGTGGGCTCACACAAAGGTTAGGCTGTGAAACACAAGCCAACTGGAATCGGGTGATGTTAGCTCTTAACCCTAACATTGAGAGTTTGGGTGAAGCAGATGAAATTGGAAGTGAAGATGAGACTTCACAGCTCTTATCCCTGGCCTAGGAGAGCTTTAGACAAATGAATGTGTGGGTTCAGAAAGTGGGAACCCTTCTACACATATGACTGACACAACTGTGATCTTGGGTTAATATCCACAATGCATCAACACAAGGTGTGTGAGCAAAGGGATGACTCAACTGAATAGCAGGAGATGGATTGCACATCTCTTGTATCTGCCAATTGCCTTATCAAAGGTCTTTTCCTGCTTGGCACAAATGTAAATAATCACAAGCATTGCCTCTTAAGGAGGACTTCAGACAGGTGCCTGGCCAAGTAACAGGCCAGGTCTTCCAGACTACATGGAGTTAGAGACATTGTACCTCAATGCTCAAGCTATCAAGCAAAGCAAAATCAAGTTCACAAAGGAACTATAGCAACTAAGGTACCTGAAAACAATCCAACACAATCAGTATACAATTCAAACAAAAGTCAAACAGACAGTTACAAGTCAACAGACAACTGTACATAAACAGACAAACAAGCATCAATGCACAAAGGTGCAAGCCACAAGGCCTAGGCTTAAGTCTCAAAGCCTACAAAACAAACTCAAAGTTAGTCATCAACAAGCAATGGATCAACTCCAAATGAGTGAACCTCATCAAGCATGGCAATTGTGCTTTTTAACCTGAAACAAAGCTCAAATGTGAGAGGCTAACCACTAGGACAAGGCCTAGGGTCAAAGAGGGAGCAATAAACCAAAACAGAACATGAAAATTGGCAAGAATCAAGTTTAATCAAATAAGAACAACATCCAAGTGGTCTCATATCAATAGCATCAACCAATTGCATTCCATATAGCAAACATGGCAAGGCATGCATTTCAAAGCTCATTGAAGCAAACAGAATGAATCAATCCTCATCAACTCAAAAACAATTCAATAAATCCCAAGAAAAATCATGGCTAAACAGCATTCATCACATGGTCATCATACCAAAAATCAAGTCATTTGGACAAATGGAAGCATGTCAAATAAATTCCCTAAGGCAAGGCAAGGCAAAACAAACTCAAACAAGACACAAATTGATGCATCAAGTTCACACAAGCACAAAACAGAATTGGCACATGATAAATGCATCAAACCAAAGCCATGGAAAACTTCAAAGTGTCTAGAACACATGTGCAAAATTCCAAGTTCATAGGATAAACATCAACCATTTCACAAATCATCTAAGTGCATGACTATCCAAAAGTCCAAACATGACCAATCAACAAAGAAAATCTCAAACAAATAGGAAATGCACTCAAAATTTCTACAAAAATTCACAAGCAATCCTAACATCCAGAAGTAGTATAATGCAAAAATTCACATCAATTGGCATTTGAATGGCATGGCAAATAAAATCCACAAGTCAAGCAAGCAATGGTGTGACACACTTTGTCACACCTCCATTGATCAGCTCATATCTCAACAACCAAGCATGCTAAAAATACAAACTCAAAGCCAAAATATCAATCAAAGTGTCTAGTTTAAGCATGCAAAATTTCACAATCATAGGATCAAAACTCATCATTTCATGATCAAAATGGCAAGGCATATCAAGAAAACACATGTATGAACATTCCCTAGCCAAAATAAAAATCCAGGCGTGCACAATTTTTGTAAAAATCACCAAAAAATAGTAGAGATCATGAGGAACATCATGCAAAAAATCTCATCTCAATTGGACAATTTTTTTTGGAGTTATGGTTTTTTGAATGGAGAGAAAAAATAAAAAAACATGGAAAGGCATAGCATGATCATGGAAGCATAAATGAATTAAAAATGCAAGGCCTAATGTGAAAATGATCCCGCTGAGGATCGAACCATGTTGAAAATCAAATTGAGGCGCGCTCAATGAAACGCGTCGTTTCATTAAAGGTGATGTGGCGCAGGGAAGCAATCACGACCAATCGTTCTGCCACGGTGCGTACAAATGGACCAATACATGGCAAGAAACAAGAAAACTCATGCATAGCGCGCTCAAACAGATCAAACCTCTTTCTGGAAACACAAACCCTAAACCTTCATCGTGTTCTTCACCAATTTTCCAAGGGATGAAACATTTGTTCCAGAAATCAACAAACAACATACCATTGCACTCGTCCTTCAATGTACAACAACATGCTAACATCAATTCAACCTAATTCTAACTAACATGCACGGATCGATCAAAATAAGTTTCACTCGTCAATCTTAAAATCACAATAACTAAGTCATTTCTTGATGAAAATCAAAAGTACAAAGCTCAGCATGTTCATGGATCAAAGATCTACAAAACGCACATCATGATTTCAGGAATGGTGACATTCGAAAACTAACCTTCAAGAGATTGCAGAAGTGAATTCAGTGTTTTCAAGCTTGGTAAAGCGCGAACAGAAGCTCCTCGAGGCTCAGGTAGATGAATGGATGAAGGAATGTTGCTCAATTGTCCTTGATGATGCTCAAATTTCCAACTGCCATTGATGATGCCACTTGTAACAGTTCCAGAATCTGCTCGAAATTCTCTTGATCCTGCTCCAGTTCAACTCCAAAATGCTTGTGGATGATGGAACAATCAAAGATCAAGCAAGGTTTGTGAAGAAAATCGAAGAAAAGTTGAGAGAAAAAGTTTGTGAGATTTTGCAATTTTGATCTAGATCTGAACCAAATGGAATGTTAATGCATTTTCTATTTTGATTATCCTTATATATGATGCACTAATGAGATTTGTTAATCATGATTAGCCAAATGCCAAAGATTAGTGGAAATGCAAGTGTTATGCAAAATTGGTCAATTCACCTTATGTGCATGGAATGATTGCTACAATGCACGGTTTTTTTGAGCCAAATACACTCCAAATGTTGTTTAAGACCAAGTGCAAGTGGAAAAACATGAAAACAATGCATATTTTTCAAATTGCTACTTTCCCTCCAAAATTCAAAATGGAATTCAAGTGAAATGCCAATATTTTTGTGATGAGAATTGATGAAATATAATGCATGATTTGGATAGAGCATATCAAGATGGAAATGTTGCAAAAAGAACCATTCCATTTGGCCTTTTGGTTCAAAAGTTATGCTAGCTTGAAGTTCAAAATTGCTTGGCAATGATTGATCCATAACTTTCCAACCACAAATGATAAATTCATGTTCTTTGACTTTTTGGAAAGGTGAGAGCAAGATCTTCAACTTTCATGTTGGACAAAATTTGATTTGAAGCTTTCTTGATGATGTAAACTTGAGGAGAAGACCTTTCCATTTTTGGCAGTTTGAAATTACAGGTCACTTACTATTTTTGGAAACTTTTCATCTGACCTCAAATTCTTCATTGTTGATGTTTGAAATGTCAAATGAGACTTGTATGGACATGAATGAGGCCTCTATAACCATCTCACACCTTCAAATCCATGGTTGAATGCACAATTGACTTTGGTTGACTTTCTAGGGTTTCAGATGAATTGCAGCTTGACTGTTGAGCTTTGATCATCCAATCTTGGGCCAAACCAATTCAAAATGATCCTTGAATCATATGAACTCATTATACCAACCCTAGGGCTTTGCTTCAATAGGAACTGCACTTGCTTGCTTGCTTGACTGGATCTCTTGACCAGTCTTGACTGATGAACTTGCAATGGACAATGCAATGCTATGCAGTGGACAATGTTAATGTTATGACCTAAAATGAAAATGTATATACAAAATGGGAGGTGCAAATTTGAGGTGCTACAGCTGCCCCTATTGAATCAACTAGGAACCCGAATGGATGAGAGCAGCGGCTGTCAGACTTTCAGGGTAAACAGGGATTGAATACCAAGAACCGTAGAAATTTGCACAATGCGGGGATCCAACAGTAACTTCAACTGGGATCTGATGTTTATTGGGGATTTTGCTTCTTCAAAGGTACAGCCACATCCAGACATCGAGACGATGAATGGGAATAAAAATCACAACTAGATGCCGACGGACAACTAGGAAAAACTCGACGTTTATCGAAACCAACGGAGAGGTAACCAGACATTAATGAATGACTGGGAAAGATACAACCATACGTCAACGGACGTAGTGGGAAAAACTTAACGTTTACCAAAACCAACGGAGAGGTAACTCTACTGGGGACGACCAGGAAAAACTCGACGTTTATCGAAACCAACGGAGAGGTAACCAGACATCAACGGATGAATGGGAGGACTCGACCAGACGTCAACGGAAGAACGGGAGAATCTCGACGTTTATCGACACCAATGGAGAAGGAGAAGACTCGACCAGACGTCAACGGACGAATGGGAGAAGCTCGACGTTTATCGACACCAACGGAGAAGGAGAACACTTCACTAGGGAAGGAAAACAAATACCCGCAACCGGAAACCAAATAGGACGTTCACCGACGACTCTACTGGGGATTCTGGCTGGGAAATCAACCAGACATTAACGAATGACTGGGGAATAGGATATACAATCAGACGTCAACGGACGAATGAGAAAAAATCAACGTTTATCTAGACCAACGGAGAGGTAACTCTTTGGGGAAGGGTACAACTATACGTCAACGGACGAATAGGAAAAACTCAACGTTTATCGAAACCAACGGAGAGGTAACTCTTCTGGGGAGAGAAAATATAACTCAACCAAACATCAACGGACGATCGGGAAAAACTCGACGTTTATCGACACCAACGGAGAGGAGACTCTGTGGGGATCAACAACCATTATCAAATGATCTGTAGGGATTAAGCAATTATACGTCAACGGACGCATAGGAAAAACTCGACGTTTATCGACACCAACGGAGAGGTGAAAAACTCGACATTTATCGACACCAACGGAGAAGGAGAACACTGGGGAAGATACATCTAGATGTCAACGGACAACTAGGAAAAACTCGACGTTTATCGAAACCAACGGAGAGGTAGCTCACTGGGGATCAAGGTCACAACAGGGAGCAGACAGGAAGGAACACCAAGAATACCGGGTTGTAGGCATGAAACAGGTGACCGACCAAAGCGTGAATTGGTTTGTGTTCCAAAACACTCATCATCCTGAAGAGGGCTAGAAAAGCGATCTTGTTAAAGGATGGACATTCGATTCCACAAGGAATACGAATCTTACTCTGCAGGAGAAAACAATCAAAAGATTGACCAAAGAGTGCATGAGATATATTATCTATAGCCGTCAAAACATAGATAATATACTCGCATGGAAGATTATCCATAACCGGGTTGTAGGTTGTTAAATGGATAAATCGACCGACATCATCCTGAAGAGAGCGAAAGCAAACTTGTTAAAGGATGGACATTCGATTCCACAAGGAATACGAACCTTACTCAACTGGGGAGGACGACTTCGACCCAGGAGCGCATGAGATATATTATCTATAGCCGTCAAAACGTAGATAATACACTCGCATGGAAGATTATCCATAACCGGGTTATAGGTTGTTAAAGGATAAATCAACCGAAGAAGAAAGGCATCGGGATACCAGGACCAGGTATGCAAAGATGACCAATCAAAAGGGAAACCACCAACATTACCAGCAAACGGTGAATGAAAGAGGACCCGCTGGGGATAAAGTTGCTTACTCGGAGCAAATATCCGAAAGGTGAAAGGAATATCAATACCAACTGTATAATGATAACCACAAAGAGGGGATTACATCTACCAGTTCGTAGGTAGAAAACCGCGGAACAGCAATCGTCATCACTAGGATGAGCACAAAGGGTTAACTCCACCACAGGGGAAACATGGAGTTTACATCTACCGGTTAGTAGGTAGAAGACCACAAAGATAGGACTTACAACTACCGGTTCGTAGGTAGAAGCCAACAAACAGTCTACTGAGACAGAGTGAGAAAAAAAAAGATTTACAACTACCGGGTAGTAGGTAGAAGACCGCAAAAATCCGCCAACAACCAGAATGAACCACAAAAGTTACCTCTGCTAGGGGGTGAAAGTGGGATTTATAACTACCGGTTAGTAGGTAGAAAACCACAAAGATAGGACTTACAACTACCTGTTAGTAGGTAGAAGCCACTGATTCCGCTGAGGATAAAATGAATGAGTGCCGGTTAGTGAGCAACTATGCATTTATACCACAAGGAAGCACAAGAGACAGCCACAAGGAAGCCAGTTTAGGATCGATCCGAAAAGGCATACTGAATCAAGACTCATCCTAATGAGGAAAGAACTCAATAGGGAAAACCCATCCCATTATGTGTGGGGAGGGAACGGAAACAACCGTCATCCACGAGGATATAACTCAGTGGGGAGCTGCAGAAGGAAACGACAGACACTTTCTGCTAAAGGGGTCAACTCTATATGGAGAGATCAGACACACCCACACCTGCTAGGGGAGAATCCACTGGGGAGATCTATATCACCAATTAGCAGGAGACAACCATCAACAGATACACGGCAACAAATGCCCCATGAGTACCTGAATGTTATGATTATGCATGTATGCATTATGCATGAGAAATGTATGATGAATGCTGACAAACAGACATGCTAGCACACATAGGTCCAGGAATCAACCATCCGGTGCTACTCTTCTTCCATAGGGAAGGCCAAAATCACGAGAGAGCAAACGCGATCTGCTGGAAACCGGGATATCAGGGAACAACACCTTCCTGCAAGGGAGGAAGGCCACCAGAAGCTTCCGGAGGGATCATCAATCACAACCGGATGAAAGAGTTCAATATACAGGCAGACACGCCACAACCACAACTCATGCTGGAGATCAGAGATAACCAGATCTCTGATGAAGATAGATAGGCATTGATAAAGCTCATCATGCCAACAACTTCGCTGAGGAATCTATCCGAGGGAACGCCGGATTACTGGGATATCAATCCATCCAGTACCGAATTTTCCAAAGAAAACCACCCATGCCGGGGAGAGGAGAAGACTGCTCTGCTGGAGAGAGGAAATTTGAAGTCTTCAATAAACACTTTGCTTGGGAACTGGCCCGCAAAAGTGTTCCAACAACAACCTTGCTGGGGATGCCCCACAATAGGGCTCAAACAGCACTCTACTGGGGATGCCCCACAATAGAGCTAACAGGGAATTGGAGGAAGAATGTTGCATTGCCGGGGACATGAAGATGAACAACTTCAACCAACACTGCACTGAGCAACCTCGCTGAGGAGAAACCATAAGAGGTTCTTCAGGAAAAAGATACAGTTATGCTCGAGATACGAACAGATGTCCTACCTGTTGGTAATCATACCACCCTTGGGAGAGCACTGTGGATCTCCTAAGTATCCTTCCATCATTGTGAATGTTCACTTTGTTTAAGAACAATTTGTGAAAAATTTGTTTATTTTGAAAACAATGATACTTTATCAATTAAAACATGCAAAACATCCGTTGAGTCGAAACAAATAAGAGTGCAAATAATTGGATAAAAGCTCAAATTGATGTGATGGAATGGTAGTCTGCAAAGGGCGAGACTCCATAGATCTGTACAAGTTTGAAATCTGTGATATATATTGGAGAGGGCTACATTGAACATAATGACCTTTCCTCTACCATTCCGAATTTCGATGTATCCGGAGCTTCAGTCAATGACGAATCGAGAATCCCTAACGGATGACAGGTGTAAAACACAGTCTTGTCAAGATGCAGTTACTTGCCAAATCCCTAATTTTTGCCTAGATTACCCCAGTGTGAGGTGATCAATCCAGCGGGACGCAAATTCTTTTTTTCAATGTCTCTAACTTTTGCCTGGATCGCCCTTTCAGGTTCTCCACCGAGACGCTCATTTTTGCCTAAGCCGCCCTTTCGGGTTTTCAACTTAGCGAGCTATTCTGTTTTTCATTTGTATATACTCTTTTTTTTTAGGCAAAGTATTTCTTGACTACATCTGGAATTCACAGGACGAGTGAACTTCTCCATCCATTGTTGTAAGTGTCGAAGCACTGCCTGAAAAGGCTCTCTTGACAACACATGGACATTCATAACTTGGGTTCACTTGCCCCTGGAATCGGGCGCGAAAGACAAGACTTTCTTGAGCACAAGGTCACCTTCTCGGAACACGCGAGGCTTGACCTTCTTATCGAATGAGTTCTTCACTCACTGCTGATGTAACTGACCATGACACATGGCCGTTAATCTCTTCTTTCGATCGGATTCACTTGGTCGTAACGACTCTGAATCCATTCAGCATCAGTCAACTTGGGACTTCGAGGGTGCTATTTTTCTTTTGTTTCTTTCTTTCTTTTTCTTTCTTTTGATTTGGATTTCTTTTGATTTATTTGGATTTTGCACCCTCTTCTTTCCTCTTTTTTTTGTGTTGTTTTTTTTTAATGCCCCAGTTGGCTGTTCTGCTGATTCTCGAGATGCAGCTGAGTGATCTTCTTTTCTTGCTCAAGAAGTCAGGAAATACCGTCAGGAATCCCTTCAACATCATCCTCGTCCGCTTCGAATACAGGGAATTCAACATTGGGAGATGACGTCGGATCATTATGTTCAATGGGTTTAAGAAACAACCTGCATAATGATTTGATATGAAAAGCTTTTTGGAAATCAAACAAGACAATCGTTATGCAGATGAAAAGATTGCTTTTATTCTTGTTTTTAGGGTTTTTTGTGATCACCAACAATTTCATGCAAAAAGCGAAAAGGGAAAACAATTGGAAAAACAAATGTTTAACATGCATTTATTTGAATGAAAATATCATTGCTCAAATGTTGCCAACAATGTCATCACTTCTCCTTTTGGCATGGGAGAATGGTTTTTAAACAAAGTGATTATTACTCTGACTTATGAACAATTGTAGCAACGCCCACAGTGACCCAATTGTGATAGATCCCTCCAGGGATGACAAATGTCAGAATCCTTTGCATCAGCAGCTTCTGCTTTTGAACAACTCTTTTCGTTGAAGACCTCAGAAGAAAAGCCACCGCCAGCCCGGGGCTTGTTATCTTCAAGCTTGATTAACCCTGGGACCTAAGTCCTCAAAGCTCAGAATTCCTGATCTCACAAGGTCCTGCACCTTAATCTTCAACTGAAAGCAACTTTCCACATCATAACCAGGAGCACCCGAATGATACACACAATGCTGATCAGGCCTATACCACCACCGAGGGTTGACGGGTATAGCCGGCGGGTCTCTGGGAGTAATCAAGTTCCGCTCTATCAAAGAGGGATACAGTTCTGCATACGACATAGGGATCGAATAAAAAATGATCTTCTTCCTCTCATTACTTGTGCTGGCTTGATTACCATTGTGAGGTTGGTAAGCCTGCTGCTGAGGACGAGGTTGTTGATGTTGATATTGCTGAGCTGGTCTTCTCTGCTGTTGGGGTTGAGTAGCTGGAATAGTCACAGCAGCAGCCTGACGATACTGTCCTTTGTTCATATTCCTCCGACGGTGCACAACATTTGTTTCACTCTCTCCCCTTTTGGGTGCCCCAGAGTATGTCTTTTTAGAACTCGAAGAACTTGAAGAGCCAGGATCTTGAATCTTTCCTGCTTTAATGAGACTCTCAGTCCTCTCCCCACAGACAACAACGTCAGAAAAGCTACTGAACGGGCAACTTCCCATGAGGTCCATGAACACACCTTGCAAGGTCCCGATGAACATGTCAGTCAGCTCTCTTTCCAACATCGGAGGTTGTACTCTCGCGGCTAGCTCACGCCACCTCTGGGCGTACTCTTTGAAGCTTTCGCTTGATTTCTGACACAGGCTCTGCAGTTGGGTTCGGCTCGGAGCCATGTCCATGTTGTGCTTGTACTGCCTCAGAAAGGCTTCACCCAGATCTTTCCAGCTTCTGACTGATTCTTTCTTCAGATCCATGTATCAGTCCAAAGACGCTCCAGACAAACTGTCTTGGAAAAAGTACATCCACATCTTCTCATCATCAATGTATGCTGAGATTTTCCTGTAGTAAGCCTGCACATGAGTGCGAGGACAAGAAGTGCCATTATATTTGTCGAACGAGGGTGCTTTGAATTTGTAGGGAATCCTCAGCCCATCAACCAAACCCATATCGGTCACATCGAACCCCAGAGAGTTCTGACACTCCATGGCACGGATTTTCTCAGCAAGGGCATCCACTTTTCTATCCCTCTCTCCAGTTCTCACAACTTCATCATCATCACTGAGCAGAGTGAACATGTCCTCTTGCCTATCAACAAGCGGAGCAGGATGACGAACCGGAGCCCGGGTAGCTCTAGCATTGACAGTCTCTGTAGCAAGAGGCTGTCCGTTGATTCTGATACCCCTCAATTCATCACCCACAGCATAGTTGTTGACGGGAGCAACAACATTAACATTCTCATGAACAGGTACACCCACTGGCGACGCTCGGTTGGACTGCGGAATCACGGTCTCTTGTCTCTGAACCAAGGCTCGTAGTTCTTCTTGACCTTGCGCAACCCCTTGCATCATCGTCATAAACTGGGCCATGTTTGCCCTCATCTCAGCCAACTCCGTCTGAACTTGATCCATAATTCTCTGTTGATTGAGTCTGGTTGAATAACGGTGTGGTCTTCGATCAGCTATCCTGTCTCAGTCAGGAACCAAAGTGAGAAGTCCCTCCCAAGCATGTCTGTAATGCAAGGATGCTATATGCATGATATGCATGATATACTATTTTATCATGAATGATCCTGATGAAGGATATGCGTATGCGAGTTAACTTTTTTCTTTATGCATTATGATTTTTTTGAAAATAAACATGCTATGATGCAAATGATGCGAACATGACTGGTCAGGCTGTGCATCTCAAGGCACAGGGTCAGAGCTTCGGCTTGAATTCTGGTATCACAAATCCATCTGAAACCCAAAGTCATCTGAGACCCAAAGTCAGAACCAAATCACCATCTGAGCGAGTACCCACAAATTCAGCCCCAGGGATCCGAAATAAACGGAACCCTCTGATCAATACCAGGGTCAAACCTCCGGCGTCCAGAAATAAAGAACACAGCATCACTGGCAGAAACCTGTACTTGCAAGAATCAAACCCTCCCCTCACAGGTGAATTCTAACAAGGTCATCCTAAGGCGGACAATGGTCTCGACAATCGGGCGAAGATACTCAACGGGTTTGCCCTTTCGGGTGTGCCGTTGTAGCTTCTCTTAAGATCGTCTCAATCAAAGATCCGAGAAAGAACGGTCACCGAAGTCAATAGCCCAAAAGAGATAATCCGACCTAAGCGGAATAACTCCGCCCGGAAGGACTCTCTCAAATGAACCTCGTCTGGCTGTGGTGACACGTCTCCTCATCATGTCGTACAACATGTGAAGAAACATGAGACCACGCTAATCCTAGGTGTATGCTCAGGCCTGGGTATTGGGCCTCACTCAGAACACCCACTCCAATCAGAGGAACCACCTGTACAGGAGACAACATGATGACAATATGATGCATGCAAACAGATATGTACATATATACAACATGATAATCATAAATGCAATAAATAGAGCAACACAAGCAACCTAAACCCTATCCTAGAGAGCGCTAGGAGAGACTCGCTTAGGGAAGATGGACCAGCAAGAGGTCAACTTCTCCTATTCCCGAGCAGAGTCGCCAGCTGTCGCATTACGCGAAAAACCGGCGGGAAACGGAACAACAGAGCCGCCACCGTGCGTTATTTATCCCAAAAGAGGGAAAGGAAATGCTCTAAGTAAACCTGGAAAGAACATGGTCTCGCGACCAAAGAGAATGGGATCAGGAGTCGGTTATGCGAAGGGAAGGTATTAGCACCCCTACGCATCCGTCGTACTCGACGGGATCCACGCACAAAAGGAAGGAATATGGTTGCTAAACACTGCTCAAACACATCAAACACTGGCTGAAAGAGACACAGGAAACAAAAGAAACTAACTCGGCAGGATGTCGCATCCTGGGCCTACGTAGTCTATCAGGCATAGACATCAGAGTCGACGTAGTTCGGACGGGGAACAACGTGCTCGCTAGGATGTCGCATCCTATGCATACGTATCTTCTCGGACTAAAGAAGAATCAGAGCACTCGTAGCTCGGCTCACGCACGCCAAACAAGACCACACAGAAAATCGACTGCCAATCGCTGGACTTACGTCAAACTCCACACAAAGCAGGCAAACATGGAAAACGAATGCCAATCGCTGGACTCACATCAGACTCCGAACCAAACAAACACACACTGGAAACCAAATGCCAATCGCTGGACTTACATTGGACTCCAAGCACACAACAAGAGGATACGGAATGCCAATCGCTGGGCTTACATCCATCTCCTAACACACACAAAGACAAAACAAAAAAAGCGCCCGGAGAGATCAGCTCATCTCCTGCCTACGTACCTCATCTGGTATGAGGATCAGGGCGACGTAGTTCCCCTACGCAGGGACAAAGGACTAGCCTAACCAGAGACTGGGAAATGACAAACTAGAAGGGAGACTAACTCGAGCCTAATAGTTATCATGTTAATTCACCATGGTCCTAGGTTGAGGTTGCTATCTAACTTGCACAGGGAGCAAGCTATCCTAAACAGCACAGGAAAAGCAAACACATCACACAAATAGCACACACTATATACACATAAAGTGGGCTCACACAAAGGTTAGGCTGTGAAACACAAGCCAACTGGAATCGGGTGATGTTAGCTCTTAACCCTAACATTGAGAGTTTGGGTGAAGCAGATGAAATGGGAAGTGAAGATGAGACTTCACAGCTCTTATCCCTGGCCTGGGAGAGCTTTAGACAAATGAATGTGTGGGTTCAGAAAGTGGGAACCCTTCTACACATATGACTGACACAACTGTGATCTTGGGTTAATATCCACAATGCATCAACACAAGGTGTGTGAGCAAAGGGATGACTCAACTGAATAGCAGGAGATGGATTGCACATCTCTTGTATCTGCCAATTGCCTTATCAAAGGTCTTTTCCTGCTTGGCAAAAATGTAAACAATCACAAGCATTGCCTCTTAAGGAGGACTTCAGACAGGTGCCTGGCCAAGTAACAGGCCAGGTCTTCCAGACTACATGGAGTTAGAGACATTATACCTCAATGCTCAAGCTATCAAGCAAAGCAAAAGCAAGTTCACAAAGGAACTATAGTAACTAAGGTACCTGAAAACAATCCAACACAATCAGTATACAATTCAAACAAAAGTCAAACAGACAGTTACAAGTCAACAGACAACTGTACATAAACAGACAAACAAGCATCAATGCACAAAGGTGCAAGCCACAAGGCCTAGGCTTAAGTCTCAAAGCCTACAAAACAAACTCAAAGTTAGTCATCAACAAGCAATGGATCAACTCCAAATGAGTGAACCTCATCAAGCATGGCAATTGTGCTTTTTAACCTGAAACAAAGCTCAAATGTGAGAGGCTAACCACTAGGACAAGGCCTAGGGTCAAAGAGGGAGAAATAAACCAAAACAGAACATGAAAATTGGCAAGAATCAAGTTTAATCAAATAAGAACAACATCCAAGTGGTCTCATATCAATAGCATCAACCAATTGCATTCCATAAAGCAAACATGGCAAGGCATGCATTTCAAAGCTCATTGAAGCAAACAGAATGAATCAATCCTCATCAACTCAAAAACAATTCAATAAATCCCAAGAAAAATCATGGCTAAATAGCATTCATCACATGGTCATCATACCAAAAATCAAGTCATTTGGACAAATGGAAGCATGTCAAATAAATTCCCTAAGGCAAGGCAAGGCAAAACAAACTCAAACAAGGCACAAATTGATGCATCAAGTTCACACAAGCACAAAACAGAATTGGCACATGATAAATGCATCAAACCAAAGCCATGGAAAACTTCAAAGTGTCTAGAACACATGTGCAAAATTCCAAGTTCATAGGATAAACATCAACCATTTCACAAATCATCTAAGTGCATGACTATCCAAACGTCCAAACATGACCAATCAACAAAGAAAATCTCAAACAAATAGGAAATGCACTCAAAAATTCTACAAAAATTCACAAGCAATCCTATCATCCAGAAGTAGCATAATGCAAAAATTCACATCAATTGGCATTTGAATGGCATGGCAAATAAAATCCACAAGTCAAGCAAGCAAGGGTGTGACACACTTTGTCACACCTCCATTGATCAGCTCATATCTCAACAACCAAGCATGCTAAAAATACAAACTCAAAGCCAAAAGATCAATCAAAGTGTCTAGTTTAAGCATGCAAAATTTCACAATCATAGGATTAAAACTCATCATTTCATGATCAAAATGGCAAGGCATATCAAGAAAACACATGTATGAACATTCCCTAGCCAAAATAAAAATCCAGGCGTGCACAATTTTTGTAAAAATCACCAAAAAATAGTAGAGATCATGAGGAACATCATGCAAAAAATCTCATCTCAATTGGACAATTTTTTTTGGAGTTATGGTTTTTTGAATGGAGAGAAAAAATAAAAAAACATGGAAAGGCATAGCATGATCATGGAAGCATAAATGAATTAAAAATGCAAGGCCTAATGTGAAAATGATCCCGCTGAGGATCGAACCATGTTGAAAATCAAATTGAGGCGCGCTCAATGAAACGCGTCGTTTCATTAAAGGTGATGTGGCGCAGGGAAGCAATCACGACCAATCGTTCTGCCACGGTGCGTACAAATGGACCAATACATGGCAAGAAACAAGAAAACTCATGCATAGCGCGCTCAAACAGATCAAACCTCTTTCTGGAAACACAAACCCTAAACCTTCATCGTGTTCTTCACCAATTTTCCAGGTGATGAACATTTGTTCCAGAAATCAACAAACAACATACCATTGCACTCGTCCTTCAATGTACAACAACATGCTAACATCAATTCAACCTAATTCTAACTAACATGCACGGATCGATCAAAATAAGTTTCACTCATCAATCTTAAAATCACAATAACTAAGTCATTTCTTGATGAAAATCAAAAGTACAAAGCTCAGCATGTTCATGGATCAAAGATCTACAAAACGCATATCATGATTTCAGGAATGGTGACAATCGAAAACTAACCTTCAAGAGATTGCAGAAGTGAATTCAGTGTTTTCAAGCTTGGTAAAGCGCGAACAGAAGCTCCTCGAGGCTCAGGTAGATGAATGGATGAAGGAATGTTGCTCAATTGTCCTTGATGATGCTCAAATTTCCAACTGCCATTGATGATGCCACTTGTAACAGTTCCAGAATCTGCTCGAAATTCTCTTGATCCTGCTCCAGTTCAACTCCAAAATGCTTGTGGATGATGGAACAATCAAAGATCAGGCAAGGTTTGTGAAGAAAATCGAAGAAAAGTTGAGAGAAAAAGTTTGTGAGATTTTGCAATTTTGATCTAGATCTGAACCAAATGGAATGTTAATGCATTTTCTATTTTGATTATCCTTATATATGATGCACTAATGAGATTTGTTAATCATGATTAGCCAAATGCCAAAGATTAGTGGAAATGCAAGTGTTATGCAAAATTGGTCAATTCACCTTATGTGCATGGAATGATTGCTACAATGCACAGTTTTTTTGAGCCAAATACACTCCAAATGTTGTTTAAGACCAAGTGCAAGTGGAAAAACATGAAAACAATGCATATTTTTCAAATTGCTACTTTCCCTCCAAAATTCAAAATGGAATTCAAGTGAAATGCCAATATTTTTGTGATGAGAATTGATGAAATATAATGCATGATTTGGATAGATCATATCAAGATGGAAATGTTGCAAAAAGAACCATTCCATTTGGCCTTTTGGTTCAAAAGTTATGCTAGCTTGAAGTTCAAAATTGCTTGGCAATGATTGATCCATAACTTTCCAACCACAAATGAGAAATTCATGTTCTTTGACTTTTTGGAAAGGTGAGAGCAAGATCTTCAACTTTCATGTTGGACAAAATTTGATTTGAAGCTTGATTGATGATGTAAACTTGAGGAGAAGACCTTTCCATTTTTGGCAGTTTGAAATTACAAGTCACTTACTATTTTTGGAAACTTTTCATCTGACCTCAAATTTTTCATTGTTGATGTTTGAAATGTCAAATGAGACTTGTATGGACATGAATGAGGCCTCTATAACCATCTCACACCTTCAAATCCATGGTTGAATGCACAGTTGACTTTGGTTGACTTTCTAGGGTTTCAGATGAATTGCAGCTTGACTGTTGAGCTTTGATCATCCAATCTTGGGCCAAACCACTTCAAAATGATCCTTGAATCAGACGAACTCATTATACCAACCCTAGGGCTTTGCTTCAATAGGAACTGCACTTGCTTGCTTGCTTGACTGGATCTCCTGACCAGTCTTGACTGATGAACTTGCAATGGACAATGCAATGTTATGCAGTGGACAATGTTAATGTTATGACCTAAAATGAAAATGTATATACAAAATGGGAGGTGCAAATTTGAGGTGCTACAGTGTGCTCCTGTTTGGTGGTTGTTCCCCATAGATTTCCATAGCATACCCTGATAGGATCCCTAGTGGATTTCTTTTTTGGCTGATCTTATCCTTATCTCTGCGTTCTGTTGGAAGATCCCTAGCTTTGGTGATTGTGACCCCTTGCTTATTCCCAACAACATTCTCTGGTCCCCGGTGATTCTGCCTGTTTCCCTAGCAGCGATCTTTGTCCCCGGCAGTGACTCTGTTTGATCCTCAGCATTGGCCTTGTTCCCCTGCAGAGATCAGTGTTTCCTGGTATCTGTTGCCCACACCAGATTGGATGTTTCTCCTATGGGCCTGGCCTTCTCTTTTGAGATGTAGTACCGGATGTTTGTCCATTGATTCTTGGACCTGGTTGTGTTAGATATGTCTGTTTGTCAGTATTATCATACATAAAACCACGCATATACAGGCATAATTATAACATTCAGATATTCATGTTGCATTATTTTCCATATATCTTTGTTGGTTGTCTCGTGTTATTTGGTGACATATATATTTCCCAAGCAGATATTTGTGTCTGATCTCTCCATATAGAGTCAACCCCATAGGCAGAAAGCGTCTATCCTTTCTTCCATATTCCCCACTGAGTTATGTCCTCGTGGATAATTATTGTTTCAGTTTCCTCCCGAAATATGTATTGGGATGGAATTACTTCCCTGAGTTATATCCTCACTGGGTTAAGTCTGGTTCATTGTGTCTCTCTGGTTCGTTCCTAGATTGACTCCTCTTGTTATTTTCCCTTTGCACTTCTCCGTAGTTTAGATGAATGATTGCTCAGTAACCAATAATTATCCATTTATTCCCCGGTGGAGTTTCCTGGCCTTCTATCCAGTAACCGGTAGTTGTAAGTCCTATTTCTATGGTTTTCTACCCAGTAACCGGTAGTTATAAACCCCATTTTATCCCCTTGTAGAGTTAACCCTTTGACTTTGTTCATCCTAACCGATGACGATTACTCTCTTATGTGGTTTTCTACCCAGTAACTGGTAGATGTAATCCCCTTTTTGTTGGTTATCTTTATCCAATATTCGGTATTGATATTCCTTCACTTTTTGAGTATATCTCCCAGTAACCGGTGATATATCTCTTGGATAATTGCTCTGGTAAAGCAATTTATCCCCAGCAAGTCATCTTTCATTTACCCTTTTGTCGGTAGTGATCGTTTCTCCCATTTGATTGGTCATCATTTTATACCCAGTATTCGGTATCCCGATGTCCTTTCTTTTCGGTCGATTTATCCTTTATTAACCCAGTAACCGGTTATGGATAATCTTCCTTGCGAGTATGTTATCTATGTTCTGACGGTAATAGAATATATATCTCATGCGCTCTTCAGTCGAAGTCGTTTTCTTCTCCAGTCGAGTAAGATTCGTATTTCCTTATGGAACCGAATGCCAATCCTGTAATTGAGTCTTCTTTTTCATCCCTCCTTTCGGATGACGAGTGCTTTGGAAATATTCCCCAATTCACGCCTGGTTGGTCACCTATTATATGCCCAGTAACCGGTATCCCTGGTGTTCCTTCCTTTTGCTCCCTATTATGACTTTTGTCCCCTATGGAGTCAGATTTTCCTGAGTTGAAATATACCTTTTTAGGTCTTCCTCAGGTGTTTTGGATGATTGATATCTCTCACCCTTATACCGGTCTTGGATATTCATTCTCCCCGAGCGTGTTTTTCTCTCGCCCTTATACCGGTGTTTTGATCACATGTCTCTTTGAGCTTATTACCCAGAAACCGGTAATACCTCATCTGTTTCTTCCTCAGTTGAGTCCTTGGTGGACGTTCCCAGCCTGAGTCCCTTTGGTGGGTTTTCCCCATCCGTGTCCGGATATTTATCTGAGGTATCCTTTGTGGATAGTCTGCTGTATTGCCATATTCCCCAACACATGCACCTTTGCGTCAGCTCGAGTCTTTCCATTGATTTATTTTCATGGAATCTATTTATGTCTCTCAGCAATTTTAAGTCGTGACCTGCTCACGCATTTTATCCCCTTTTACTCCCCATTAGAGTCCCTAGAGTCTCTGCCCCATTTATGAGTGTATTACTCATATGGATTTTCAGTCTCTTGATTTCTTTTTCCTTTGTGGACATATATCCCCACAGAGTATTAACTTTTGCACACATACATTTGCATCATGAGGTGTCTTAGGGACCAAAACTCATCTCTTTGTTATTATTTAAGCCCATTCTACCTCGTCGAGAAGAAGATTTTAACCTTCACTTCTCCGGCTAGAATGACCTTAAATAGGGGCATCTGTAAGACCCTAATTTTGACCCTAAGATCCCTCATGGCATCATATCATTGCATTTTGCATTTGCCTCAAGGATCATAGCATCTTGGCTCCTTACCCTTGGGGTGGGACTTGTGTGAGTTGGTTTGAGACCACCAAGAATGTTTGAATTGTATATTATTGCTTTTCTTATTTTGTTTACTAACTAAAAGCACAAAAATATGTCACTAACTTGTTTTGTTTTGAAGCTTGAACAATCATGTAATCCAAGGCTCCTAGGAGACCCCTATGCTCAAAGAATGGCCAGGTGAAGGTGAAAGCAAGCATGACAATGGTTCACAAGGCTCTCAATCATCATATATGCCTCCCAAGTATCTCAATTTGTCAATTTGATCAAAATAAACCAAAGGGCTTGAGGATTGTTTCCTAAGGAAACCCTAATTCAACTGTGCATCAACTGTGTCTTGCCCATGAAGCAACCTCAACGCATGACCAAATACAATCAAGGTAAGTTCTTTCATTCATCATTTCATGCATATTTGAGCTTATTTGAGTGTCCTTAATCATCAATTCATCAAGATTAGTTTGGACTTGAGAAGTTGATCAGTCAATTCATCTTACTATTTTGAAATCCACTGAGACCTAACTTTTGATGTGTTTGTCAAATGGAGATTACCCCAAGATAAAAACTGTTCTTAATAACCATATGAAAAACTTTCATGTTCATCAAAAGTTTATTTGAATCTTGGAAGGTCATCATCCATTTCAAAACATTATAGGTCATTTTTGACTGAAACACTAATTTTGGGTCAATTTCCCAAGGACCTATACGAGTTGAATGAAAAAGGAGTTGACTTTGAGTTTTCAACTTCACTCCTCAATTGGATGAATACGAGTTCTCTTACTCGGTCAGACGAACAATTAACATTTTTTCCGCAAATACAACTTAATCAAATCACTTTCATAACAAATTATACGAAAAGGGAGATGGTCTTGAGCCTTCGATTCCTTTCCTAAAATGCTTGGATATGAGTTGTTTTACTCAATCGTTCAAGTACTTGTCGTTCATTCTAAAATACCTCAACCATATATAACCTTATTTTCGTAAATACTCAGATGAAACAGAGAGCGGTTTAGAGTCTTCTATTCCCTTTCTCGGTTATTAGGATACGAGTTGTCTTACTCGACTATCCGGGTAATCGTCATCCAACCAAAAATATCTCAACACATCAAACCTATCTTTTCTCGCCCCCGTGCGATCATAACCAATCAAACGAAACACCCAACATATTAACTCAACTTGTCACCCCCGTGTGACCAAAACTCTTTTCAGAAAGAACACTGTTTAATCCATTCTAGTACGCACAACAAACTAATGCTTAAGCCTCCGTCGAGAGTAGACAAGACAACGTTTAGCCTTTAGAACGCGATCTAAACAGTTGTTCATTAAAAAACACCAATCAGCCGTAGTTCCCCGAACTACGAATGCTCTGATTTCCTTATTTAAGGATACGTAGGCAGGAGATTGCTGTATCTTGGCGAGCACACTAATAAAAAGCCTCCCCTTTCTCCTTTCTGAGGTTCTCATCCATTTCTATTTTAATAATTTTATAACATAAAGATAACAAACAAACATAAATTAACACTCGAAACGCACATTAGAACTAAAAAGTTCCCGTTGAGTACAACGGACGTAAGGGGTGCTAATACATTCCCTTTACGTAATGCACTCCCGATCCCGAATATGGTTGCGATGGCCATTATTCCATTTCCTAAAGGTTTTATCGATATTTTCCCATTCCTTCATTGGGATAAATAAAGTTCGGTGGAGACTCTGTTCAAACGTAAATTTTTCCGCGACCATCGCGAGGAATCGTATTTTTCGAGATGCGACACATTGGATAAATGGACTAGGGCATACGACAACGGTCAACGTTGGGGCCACATGACAACAAATCTTGTGGAATCAATGAATTCTGTCTTTAAAGGCATCTGTAACCTACCTATAACCGCTTTGGTGCAGGAAAAATATTTCAGGCTAGGGGCGCTATTTGAGAGTCGTCGTTCCAAATGGAGTTCAGTGTTGCAATCTGGGCAGTTGTACAGTGATGCTTCGATGAAATTCATTCGACATGAAGATGCCAAAGCAAACACACATGTAGTCACAGTGTTTGACCCCACTAAATATTGATATAGTATTGCCGAGTCTATGGATCACAATGAG
The DNA here is from genome assembly GCF_024323335.1 of Lathyrus oleraceus. Lineage (NCBI taxonomy): Eukaryota > Viridiplantae > Streptophyta > Magnoliopsida > Fabales > Fabaceae > Lathyrus > Lathyrus oleraceus. The sequence goes on from NC_066584.1 coordinate 131,074,670, forward strand.
GGCATGCCGATGGGACAGTACCGAGTCGAACTAGATAGAGGTTGGTGTGACTGTGGAAAGTTCCAAGACTTTCATACGCCCTGCTCCCATGTCATTGCAGCATGCTCAAAGGTTCGAAGGGATCCTCCTACTTGCTATCTGAAGTTTACAAAGTCATCAGCCTATCAAATGTTTATAAAATTAGTTTTTTTGTAGTGGCAAAAAAGGATTATTGGCCAGAATATAAAGGGGACATCGTCTGGCACAACGAAGTTATGCGAAGGAAGAAAAAGGGTCGCCCAAACAGTACCCAGATTCAAACCGAAATGGATACGGCGAACAAAATGGTTAGATTATCTAGTTCATGCCGTCAGTCATGCCACAATCGTAATAACTGTCCTAGTGTTGAAACAAGCACAACCAGATAAATTCACATGTACCTTTATTGCAATATATGAAAAACTAAATTTATTTCATGTTAGACGTCTGTGACGAAAGTACCATTACATAAACAATAACACAAAAAATTAAAATAAGTAGAATACAAGAACTATGTGATTACAACCATCAAAACAATTTTGAACATGTAATGCATCATCCTACGAGCGTCTTGGTCGGTCTTAATATCCACCGATTCGCGCACTTCTCCATTTTGGTTGAACGTGGACACAAGCTATTGTATTCTTCTAATCCTTTCACCCTCTCCAATTTCTCCCTCTAACCAATTATACAACTTCCGATTAAGACGTTCAAACATATTTGTGTTCTAGAGCCGAATCTGTACCGGAGCTGCAACGGCGGAAAATATTACATCGGCGTTTCGCTTTTGAATGTATGCATACATGGTTAAAACACAAAAACTTGAAGGTGAGTGAGTTGAATTAGAGAAAATCTGGTAGTAGGGGATGATTTTGTGTGAAAAATATTGCATCCAATGTGTGGTATTTATGCAGAGTGGACATGAAATGCATGCGCCAAGAGGGCTGACGCCCAAGATGACACAACATGCAGGCGCCAGAGGCATTGACGCCTGCACTTAAGGCACCACTGGCGCCTCCTCATGAGGGCCAATGCATGCGCAAATGCTATTGGCGCCTCCTCGCGAGGAGCCCAATGCATACGCCAATGCCTTGGGCGTTTCCTTTGCTAGCTTTCTTCTAAAAGTGGTTATTTTGATATTTTTTTAAAATATTTTTTATTTTCGATTTTTTTTTAAAATTGTTATTTTAAAAAAATCGTATTAAGTATATTTAAATGTGAGACTCTATTAGATAATAAGATGCTACTCTTAAAATACTCATAATTAAGCTTTATTTTTAAATGTGACAATAATAATACATAAAGTATATTATATGAGTAGACAGGTGATCATATATCTCATAAATATTATGAGTTATATTTATAAATGATTAAATAATAAAGAAAATAACATATATCGTGTTATATAAGTGTCATAAGTTATTCTTAAAAGGATAATGATCTATGCCACCATTTCCTTCGAAACGTTTATGGTCATTATAAGAGGAGTTGATCATTTTAGTACCATAAATCATTCTCTATAACAAGACAATTATAAATTAACTGATACTCCACAAGACATGAATGATCTAGGTGAAATTTTTGACTCTTATATATACAAGACCAATATCTTAGAGCTATTTGATCGAGTATGACTGTAAAATGCATGATCATACTGAAATAACTCAATATAGTATATTAACCTTATTTTTTGTTACTAAGTATTGTTGAGTATCAAATATATAATATTGGACTATACAAATGTGACACATATTATGTCTTGTGTTCAATATAGTTATAAGAGTAAAATTATAATTATACACATGATCATTATAAAAAAGTTATGTAAAATCATATGACATTCTTTCCACTTGGGTAATAACAGCAAATTAATTTACTGCGTATTGTTTATATTAAGAAATAAATGATTTAATATTATTTCAAACGTTACGAGAGCATATAAGGTTACACATGTAACAAAATATATACGAGAGACTAAATAAATGAATAAGATTCATTTATGATTCATTGGTGTATTGTTATGATGCATGAGGGAGAGAAACGTATTACATCATAAACTACAATGAACATAAGTGGTTGTATAAATAAAACCATTATACTGAGTTAAAATTCACTCATTCTAATATTATCAAAATGATGGTTGCAGGGGCACGAGTTCAAACCCGCGACATCGCTTATGTTCATCTTTAATAAGGTGGACTACATCCAATAGACTACTTAACCAAGAAAATGATAGTTGCACTAGTATTATGTGTTCGTGTTGTCTCTAAGGCTTCCCTTTGATCATAGCTAGAACTCTCTACAAATGGTTATCTCATTCCAAATTATATTTGTATGGATTGGGTAGAAGCATTGTCATTCATACAATGTTCGTGATCAATATATTTTTTTCTTGAAGTTAAACAATCTTGTGATACGAGAGATAGTCAATAAATCACTAACTCATTACCATTTGTAAGGATCCATCACAAGGGAAATTTATATTTTATCGGTTAAATTTACTTTAATTACACATAATTTCCCTTCGGAATGTTATCGTCGACTCTCAATTATAGTTTAATAGTTGACACATAAATTAAATAAGTTAGTAATAAGTTGGGCAACTATCTCATAAAGGTTGAACATACTTTAAAAGAATCAATGATATCACAATTGAACAAATATGTAGAGAAGACAACTAAGAGGCCAAATATTTTGCTCAATTGAATTCCGATTAAATAATATCTAAAGACGTCATGACTCAAATTATCTAAATATCTCATGGCTCCAATTATTACCAAAGTGGTCAAAAATATTATTTTCAACACCATGGACTCCCATAGTGACAAATGAGTGGAGACAATAATTTAAAGAATACTTAGAGATTCTAATCAACACTTTTGATAAAAAAACTCAAATACTAAGCCACCAATTACGTCATATAAGGAGGAATATTGTATCAAAACAATGTCGAAGACAACTTATACTTGTGTTTAACTCAAGACGACATGTTCACAACCTTTTTAAAAGTTCGTGAATGAATGTGTTTGGCTCATCGGGAAGGAGATAAAATGAAGAGTGTCTGACATAGACAAAATGTATTATTGGTCAACAATGGTGAAGAATTTCATACTTTCTTTTACCAAATCCTACAAAGAGCTCCAAAAATACAAACACATTTAAAATTTCTTAGTTGGCCAATTGCATTCCATATTGAAACTATGTCCTTTCTAAGACTTTGGAAGAAAAGTAAAACAATAAAAGAAATAGAAAGGAGAAATAAAATATAAAAAATGTGATAAGGATAAGGGTTAAACTAATGGTAATTATAATTCACTTTGTAAGTCTTGTACCTAATCCAATAAATGTTATAGCAAAAACGTCTAAGTCAAAAGCACTTCAACGTTCATACAATGAGAGTTAAAATGAATTTTCATTCAATGAAATATTTAGTTTTAACTATATTCCCAAATAAAATAAAATAAAGGTTAAAAGATAAGACAAATCACGATGAACAACTTAAGTCAACAAAGTTTCTAGTCTATGTCAAATGAAGGTTGTCGTATCCCAAATTTTCCTCACCTTTCATATACTTTCTAGTGCCCCTTTATTTCAAATAAATAAAATGGCACAATTGCTAGAATAGAATGTTTAAGGACATACAATGAGGGGGGGAGGGGGGGGGGGAGGTCATGAATCCATCCAGATTCATTGACTTGATCCCTAAGAAACAAATAAGATCAAATCTGAATCAGTCAGGCATCAATCAAATACATTTTTTTTCTAAACAATTCAATCAGACATTCAATACTTGATCTAACTCTACCTTATAAATATGACTCATGTTCTACATTTTTTCCTCATCTACAATTTACATATTCACTATCCTAAAGTTGTTGCTCTTCACATCGAAGAAAAACAATAATAAAACTCCAATCTAAGCTCCAATCATCCCTGCAATTCAAGTTCCGATAAGCATCAAGGCAAAGAGCGGGAAAAGGAGAAAGAAGGAGATTATAGCATGCATATTTGCTTAAAACCAGAGAAATCCTCCTTCCTGTAGGTTGCCCCATCTATTCATGTTTATACATTTGTGATAAGATTTGATTATTGTAGTGTCTTGTTGTCTTAACTTATATATATGACATGTGTGTGTTTTTAGAGATATGTTAGTATCAAATAATGTATTTTCTCAAAACACATAATCATATTCTAAGCATGGTTAAAACTAAAAAACATATATAACCTGTTTTCTTTATTAGCAATTTATAAAAGTCAATTTTGTTAGTAACAACTATTCATGAGTTTGAATCCAACATTTCTCACATTTAGTGTTTTTTCTCTTTTATTTGTGTTTCCTTTAAAAATCACAAAAATAGTAATTTTTAAAATCATTTTATTATTAATTTTCGTATTTTTTATTAATATATTTTTTAAAATATTATTTTTTCTTTAAAATCTCAAAAAAATTAAAATAAAAAAAATCATTTTTTTTTCTTATTAGATTATTTTCATTATTTAAAATAATTTTTTATTCAAATTCACAAAACCATGAATCCATCCAGATTCATTGGATTGTTCCCTAACAAACAAATAAGATCAAATCTGAATCATTCAAATATCCATCAAATACAGTTTTTTCTAAAGAATTCAATCAGACATTCAATACTTGATCTAACTCTTCCTTATCAATATGACTCATTTTCTATATTTTTTTTCTCATCTACAATTTACATATTCACTGTCATAAAGTTGTTGCTCTTCACATTGAAGAACAACAATAATAAAATCCCAATCTACGCTCCAACCATCCCTACAATTCAAGTTCCAATAAACATCAAGGTAAAAAGCGGGAAAAAGGAGAAAGAAGGAGAATATAGCCTGCATCTTTGCTTAAAACCAGAGAAATCTTCCTTCCTGTAAGTTGGTCAATCTATTCATATTTTATACATTTGTGATAAGATTTGATTATTGTAGTGTCTTGTTGTCTTAATTTATATATATATGACATGTTTGTGCTTTTAGATGTATCTTAGTACCAAATAATATTTTTTATTCAAAACACATAATCACATTCTAAGCAAGTTAAAACTAATAAAAACATATATAACCTTTTTTCTTTGTTAGAAATTTATAAAAGTCAATTTTGTTAGTAACAACTTTTTAATGTCATCAATTTTTTTTAATTCATGTATTTTTTAAATATATAATATATTAATTATTTTTTAAAATCTGAAGTAATTCTTTGAAAATTATTATTTAGATAAATTTTTTTATAAAACCTTTTTACTAATATTATATCATTAAACATTTTTAAAAAAATTAATATTATAAATCCTGTAATAATCAGAACCATAATTTGTTTAAATCAAAATCAAATTCTGTTTAAAGTTTAAATCATATTATAATCTAAAGTTATAACACTAAAACTCAAACAACATTAACATAATGATGGGATTAACAAAAATAATTAGATAATTATTTAGATAACTATACTAAACATTAGATAAAAATAGAAAAATAATTAGGGGTGTAAATTAGGGCTAGGGTTAATTCTATAATTAAACATAATTGGATTAGTAATTAGTCAAAGTTCTCCTTTAATATAAATAATAAAAGGAATAAAAAATAGGATTAATTAGTAAATTAGGGTTAATTATGGGATAATTTCGGGATTATGGGACAAATTCCTAGGATTTTAGGGATAAAAAAATCAGGGATGAGGGATATAATATTTGGGTTTATATGGTGAGCCTTTTAATTTTTATTAAATAAACATCTAATATCATTATTAATTTATTTTCTTAAATAAATTAATCATTATATCTTTGCAAATAATCAATGGATAAAATCAATCTAACACACTAGACCTAGAGGAGGATCCCATTGAGTACAATAATCAAAAACATTTTTTCGTCTTCTTTTGTAATTGATTTTTTTTTTCTCAATAATCAAATATATATATATATTTTTTGTAAATAAATAAATAATTAAACAATTACTAATTAATAAAGCAAACATCCTTAGGCATACAATAACCCTATAATTAGAGGAGGATCGCATTGAGTACAATGGAGGTGATGTGAGCCTATTACCTTCCTCCCACTTAACCGACTTCCGGACTCAGTCTCTCACCATTAACATTAGGTTTTATCATTATTTCCATGTTCCTTAGAGACAAATAAAGGATGATCGTGACTCTGAAATTTTCCAGTCGCGACAGCTAGCGACTCTGCTAGGGAGTCTTATACTTTCCCTAAACAGAGTCCATCCTAACCTTGGGTTTTAGGGTTTCTTGTTGGCTTTATGTATTTATTTTCCTTTATTTCAGTTTTTATTTATTTATTTTCATTATTCTTTATTATATTATTATGCTTGTCATATCATATTAGTTGGGACTGTTGCTATGTGCGAAACCAAAACCCAAGTTGGAGGAAAAAGTAATAAGTGAAGTAAGGGGTCGTCCTATCTTGACCACTATGGATTCTTATCCCATGGGATCTTTGATGATGATTCCGCCTAAAGTAGATCAGTTCAAAGGGTTTATCATGAGTTGACTAGCACTTCTTCATGATGAAACCTTGAATTTGGTCCATGACTCTAGGGACCTCTTCTAGAACCCCTTTAACTCAGGGTGACCTTATGTTATCAACCTGCAAGGGTCGTGACTAAGGTCCCTTCTAGATGAGACTTATCCCCAAGGATTACCATAAGAAGGCTTTCTCCTTCTCATGGTAAAACATGGGCATAATCCATGACTCTAGGGCTATCATCTTATAAAAAACTTTATGTCTTACAAGTAAGGGGATTGGGTAGTCGAAACCTAGAACTGACCTATTATAAGAAGCCTACCCTAACTAGATCATGCTTGCATATTATCTTTATCTTAAACCTTAAGCATTAAAACTCAAAACCTTAAAAAACATTCATATAATCAAATCATTAAAATCATTTTTTTGCATTTCAGATTCCTTCAAAAATTATTTTTGCATACATACTCATGCATTCGTACATACATTCACATAAGAAAAGAAACATCATGTTTTTAATATTACCTAAGAATCATCGAATGTGACAACCTGACTCTCCAAACCCGAGCTCAACGTAACAAGGCAATGAAGCAATTTGAACAAAATCAGGTTGCACTTAGGGAAGATATGGACTCAGTCAAAGGGAATATGGAGGAAATGAAATACAAAATTGATCAACTCAATAGATTCATTACCAACATGATGGCAAGAGAGGCTGAGGCTGGCAAAAGAACGACTGCTTCTGCATCTACCCCTCCACCGTGGATGGTAACCCTCTGCAAGGATTCATCTCTGACATCCAATGGGGTGAAGCTAAGAATAGCACCCTTCATCCTGAAGGGTCTATCCCGACCATTGTTCATAGTGGGGCATTTCGTCCCATACAAATACCAGTTCCACAGGACAACTATATGGATCTGAGCCAACAATATGAGGATGAAGATCATAGGGTATGGTCCAGGAAAGTAAACTAGCTGCTCACCCTTTTGTCACTATTGGGGAAACAAGAGCTGAAGACAAATATAAAATCTCGGAGAAAAGGCCGAGGGTTATTGAGGGCTTCAATATCTTTGAAGTCGATGTTGTGGGAATGTGCTTGGTGCCCAACGTGGTTATACCACCAAAATTCAAAACACCGGAGTTTGAAAAGTACAAGGGTGTCAACTGCCCTAGGAGTCATCTCCAAATGTTCATCAGGAAAATGGTTGCCTATGAGGATAATGAGAAATTAATGATGCACAATTTCCAAGACAGTCTAAGTGAGGCATCCTTGGATTGGTATATGCATCTGGAAAGAATCCACATTAAGACCCGAGAAGACCTGGCCAATGCTTTCCTAAATTAGTACAAGTATAACTTGGATATGACTCATAATCGTATGCAAGTTCATAACCTATCTCAAAAGGGTAACAGATCCTTTAAAGAGTATGCTCAAATATGGAGGGAACTAGCTTCTCGTATGCAACCTTCACTCTTGGAAAATGAGCTAGTTGACATGTTCATGGGCACCCTACAAGGCCCTTACTATAAAAAGATAATTGGTTCAGTGTCTACCGGATTTGCTGACCTAATAATAATTGGGAAAAGGATTGAGAATGAGTTGAAGAATGGTAAGATTGGAAAATCATCCTTCAATCAAAGCAGTAACAATATATACTCTAGTAATAGTAATTCGAAGAAAGGTGATACTAATTTTGTTATAATTGAAGGATACTCTCAAGTACCTTACAATCCTTATATAGCTGCGGTAACTCCTAATCAGTACCCACAACAGCCTAGGGTACCGCGTTCACAAAATCCATAACAACCGAATGGGTATTCTCGAAGGGATTAATAGAGGTCATGGAAGGCATTCAACCCCAGATCTACGATGTATACTCAGGTCTTGCCTTACTTAATTCAAAGAGGATTGGTAGAGATTAAACCTCTAGGACCTCCACCAACACCTCCTCCTTGTGGCTACGATGCTAATGTTAGATGTGACTTTCATGCTGGCTCGTCGGGGCATACTACTGAGAAGTGTTTGGAACTCAAGTTCAAAGTGCAAGATTTGTTGGATCGAAAAACCATTTCTTTCACTCCCGAGGGTCCAAATGTGAAGGGCAATCCAATTCCAAGACATAATGAACTAACCATCAATGTTATTGAGGGTTTATAAGATAACCTCTTAATCTAGAGGGTAGATCAAGTAAAGACACCTATATAAAAAATATGGGGAAAATGGCAGGGTTGAATAAAATTAGGGATAACTTGGGTTGGGTCAAGCTGTTGGAAATACCTAAGAAGAAGGATCGGTCCGGGTTGGGTTACAAACCAGCTAATGAAGGATTCTAGAAGACCAACCAGAAGAAGCTCTGTACACTTCAAGATACTTCCCATAGCGTGGGATACAGAGGTGAATATCTGGTGGTTGTGGTTGAAGGAGATGAAAGGATACCCAACTTGGTATTCAACAAATACAACTCTCAACAATTGGAAGGTCATTGAGGTTCCGGAGATGATTTCCATTTCAAAGTAACTCACTATTTTTTTAACCATAATAAATCCTTTGCTCTGCCCAAGGCAAATGAATAAGCTTCGTAGGGCCCCCCTTTGTTTTAATGATTTATCTGTGAATAAAATTGCATTTTCGTTTTCAATTAAGATCTTTTTCCTTTCATTTAAAATTTTCTTTTTAAAAATCGCAATATTCTTTCATACACTCTCATTCCTAGCACTTCATTTTGAAAAAGATAATAATAAACAAAAATCTTCCTCATGCAGATTAATGAATGGACCTATTGAAAATAAAACTGCTATAATCCCTTACGACTTTGAATTCCCAATTAACCAAGCGAAATAAGGCGATGAGGATGATTGCGAGCTTCTTGAAGAAATGGTCAGACTATTGAAACAAGAAGATAAGGAAATTCAACCTCATTAAGAACCAGTGGATATGATCAATATGGGGAATGAAGAAAACAAGAAAGAAGTTAAGGTTGGCACCACCTTATAGGATAAGATTAATAAAAGGTTGGTCGAGCTCTTACATGAATACGCAAATGTGTTTGCTTAGTCATACCAAGATATGACAGGACTAGACACTGACATTGACGTACACAAGTTACCGCTCAAACCAGAGTGTTCGCCAGTTAAGCAAAAACTGAGAAGAATCAGACCAGACGTGTCTTTTAATTTCAGGGAAGAGGTCAAAAAGCAACTCAACATAGGGTTCTTAGCCGTTGCAAACTATCCAGAATGGGTAGCTAACATTATGCCAGTTCCGAAGAAAGACGGTAAGGTCAAAATTTGTGTGGATTATCTGGATTTAAATAGAGCAAGTCCTAAAGACGACTTTCCACTACCACACATCGATGTATTGGTAGATAACACCGCTCAGTTCTTAGTCTTCTCATACATGGATGGATTCTTCGGTTATAACCAGATGAAGCTGTAGGAGAAGAGCGATCCAAAACGCAGTGGAATTTAAAATTTCTCCTTTAGTGATCCTTACGAATGGGCATGATCGGTGATAGAATCGTTACCTCTTATGGAGATTGTAACCTTTGATGCAGATCTACGGAGCGATCACGAACGTTGAACGATGACAACGCCTCTACTCAGTCCACACGAATGGATTCCTTCAATCTCAATGCTAGCTGCTACGAATGAAGGCTTTGAGTGTGAGAGAGAGAGAGAGAAACGAAATTGCAACTGCACAAATGCTTCTACACAAGGGTTCTATTTATAGAACCACTTGTGTGGGCTGCAAACTAAAAAGCCCACTCAAGTGTATGTGGCCCATATCTTATAATATGCCAAAATCACTTAAGCGCGTGGTACCTTACCATATTTCGTATTCTGTTTAAGTACACCGTACCTTACGATGTTCTACAATTCACTTAAGGACACAGTACATTACGGTATTCCTTAGTTACTCTATCTCTCATCAATCTGTCCTTTTGTGTTGGACCCTGTAGGTTTTTGCGACATTGGTAATTATATTAAATCACGTATTTAACATAATAAACAGTGAGCGGTATCTAGCAACACATCACTATTACCCAAGACACGAAAATGTCATGTGATCCGACAAATCCTTATGTGATAATACTTATGTGTACAATTACCCTTTTGCCCTTATGTCTATATTGAACACAAGGCATAAAACGTGTCATCCTTGTCCAGTTCAATATTGGGCCCATAGACATTTATCCTGTTATGTAAGATGGGCAAATTCCATCTAGGTCACTGATGTCCCTTAGCATGCTTCATGGAGTACCCATCAACTGTCTTTATGGTCATCCAATTATGGACAATGTTTGATCAACAATAAGGCACTCGACTCTACATCTAGGGTCCATAGTGGTTTCAGGTCGAAGGGTGGTATACACCATTATCACCATGAGAATAACTTATGACACATTGCATAACATTCTATATAGTATTCTCATAGCGGGTCAATCCAGTATAAATATTACTCTTAATATTCATACCTATGTTTAAGACTTGATAACTCCTTATCCATGATCCATGAGATGTGATCATCAGTCTATATACATAATGGTCTTAATGCTTTAATGTTATCCCACTTCACAATAAAGCTCGACTACAGATACTTTAAGAATAGTGTCCTTATGTTTAATGTGATCTCATGATTAAGTCACACTTGATACATTAAACGGACTATCTATTATAGGGACTTTATTAAACAAACATAATAAAGAAAAAGCCTTTTATTATTAATAAATAATTCGATACAAGTACCGAAAGTATTAGCCTCTAGGGCTTACACCAACAATCTCCCACTAGCACTAGAGCCAATCAGGCATACCCCTAATGCCCATAGATCTAGTATGGCCATCATGCTTCTGCTGCGCAGGAGGCTTTGTCAGTGGGTCAACAATATTTTCAAGTGTAGGTACTCTGCATATTTTCACATCTTCTCTATCTATTATCTCTCGAATGAGGTGATAACGCCTAAGTATGTATTTGGATTGTTAGTGAGATCTAGGCTCCTTAGCTTGTGCGATAGCACCATTGTTATCACAATAGAGACCAATGGGATCCACAATGCTAGGAACTATGCCAAGTTCACTAATGAACTTTTTGATCCAAACAACTTCCTTTGCTGCACTTGAGGCAGCAATATACTCGGCCTCGGTTGTAGAATCAGCAACTGTATCTTGCTTTGAACTTTTCCAGCTCACAGCGCCACCGTTTAAGCAAAACACATAACCAGATTGCGATCTAAAGTCATCCTTATCTGTCTGGAAGCTAGCATCGGTGTATCCAATTACAACCAACTCTTCCTGACCTCCATATTTCAAGAATGAGTCCTTAGTCCTTCTCAAATACTTAAGGATATTCTAGACAGCTACCCAATGAGCATCACCAGGATCAGATTGGTACCTACTCGTTGCACTTAAAGCATACGAGACATCTGGTCGAGTAAATAACATGGCATACATGATAGATCCTATTGTAGATGCATATGGAATCTTATTCATGCGATCACTTTCTTCCTTAGTTGAAGGGGATTATGTTTTTGATAGACACAAGCCATATTGCATAAGTATGAATCCTTTCTTGGAATCATGCATATTAAAGCGTCTTAGCACTTTGTCTATGTACGTACTCTGACATAGGCCAAGCAGTTTTTGTGATCTATCTCTATAGATTCTGATTCCTAATATATAGGCTGCTTCACCTAGGTCCTTCATAGAAAAGCATTTCCCCAACCAAGACTTTACTTGTTGGAGGGTAGGGACATCGTTTCCAATGAGTAATATGTCATCTACATATAATACCAGGAAAACGATAATGCTCCCACTAACCTTCTTATAGACACAAGGCTCATCTTCGTTTCATCAAAACAAAGATTCCAGCTTCTGGAAGCTTGCTTCAATCCATAGTTTGATCTTTGTAACTTACATATCTTTTAGGCTTCTTCTGGTATGTCAAATCCTTCAGGCCGTGTTATGTATACATCCTCAAGAAGATTCCCATTAAGGAAAGCAGTTTTGACATCCATCTGCCATATTTCATAATCATGATATGCAGCGATAGCAAGTAAAATCCGAACAGATTTAAGCATTGCAACTCGTGAAAAGGTTTCATCATAGTCAACCCCATGAATTTGTTTATATCCTTTTGCAACCAGTCTTGCCTTATAGGTATGTACCTTACCATTCATGCCAGTCTTCTTTTTGAAGACCCACTTGCATCCTATAGGTTTAACTCCTACAGGAGGCTCTACCAAGGTCCAAACTTGGTTTGTGTACATGGAATCCATTTCAGATTTCATGGCTTCTAGCCACTTCTCAGACTCGGGACCAGTTATGGCCTCTTGGTAGGTCACAGGCTCATCTTGATCCATGAGTAATACATCACCTAGATCAGTTATGAGATATCCATATCTCTCAGGTATGTGACGTATCCTGCTTGACCTACGTTGGTCTTGTTCTACTTGAGCAGGTTGCTCTTCCATAACTACTTGTGTTTCCTACTCTAATTCCTCCATAGGTGTATCGATGCTTTGTGATTCTTGAATTTCTTCAAGCTCTACTTTCCTCCCACTGATTCCTTTGGAAATAAAATCCTTTTCTAGGAAAACACCAGTTCGAGTGACAAACACTTTGCCCTCAGAAGGATTGTAGAAGTAATACCCTCTTGTTTTTTTAGGATACCCCACAAATAAGCATTTGTCAGATTTGGGCTCAAGCTTAGTTGAAATTTGTCGTTTCACATAAAATTCGCAACCCCAAATCTTCATGTAAGACATATGTTGTTTCTTACCACTCCATATCTCATATGGTGTCTTCTCAACCTTTTTGGATGGAACACGGTTAAGTGTGTAAGTTGCTGTCAATAGTGCATGTCCCCAAAAGGAGTTTGGAAGATTGGCGTGACTCATCATGGATCGGACCATGTCTAACATGGTTCGATTTCTTCTCTCAAATACACCATTCCATTGGGGTGTTCCAGGAGGAGTAAGTTGGAATAGGATCCAACACTCTTTCAGATGGTCATCAAACTCTAGGCTTAAATACTCACCACCTCGATCTGATCAAAGAGTTTTAATATTCTTACCTAGTTGGTTTTGTACTTCATTCTTGAATTCCTTGAACTTTTCAAAGGACTCTGATTTGTGTTTCATTAAATACACATAACCATATCTACTGAAATCATCAGTAAATATGATGAAGTACTGAAAACCTCCTCTGGCAGGTATGTTCAGTGGTCCACATACATCAGTATGTATGAGGGCCAAAAGATCATTAGCTCTTTCACCTTTTCCTGCGAATGGAGACTTTCTCATCTTTCCAATTAAACAAGACCTGCATGTCTCATATGATTCATAATCAAAAGAGTCCAAGAGTCCATCTTTATGGAGTTTGGAAATGCATTTCTCATTTATGTGGCTTAATCGACAATGCCAAAGGTAAGTTGGATTTAACTCATTAGGTTTCATCCTTTTAGTATTAATGTTATAAATAGGCATTTCAAGATCAAGGACATATAGTCCATTGTTCATTTGTGCAGTAGCATAGAATATATCATTCAAATAAATTGAGCAACAATTGTTCTTTATTATAAATGAAAAACCAAACTTGTCCAAACAAGAAACGGAAATAATATTCCTGCTAATTGCAGGTACATAATAACAGTTCTCTAACTGAATTATTAAACCACTAGGTAAAGTTAGTACATAAGTTCCTACGGCTAAAGCAACAACCTTTGCTCCATTGCCAACTCGTAGGTCAACTTCACCTTTTGCCAAATCTCTACTCCTTTTTAGTCCCTGCACATTGGTACAAATGTGAGAACCGCATCCAGTATCTATTACCCATGATGCAGAAGTAGATAAATTAATTTCAATAACAAAAATACCTGAAGTTGAAGTCTCTACTCCATTCTTCTTATCTTTCAGGTACTTTGGGCAATTTCTCTTCCAGTGTCTGGTCTTACCGCAATGGAAGCAGATGTCTTCTTTTGTTATGCATCCACTAGGCTTCAAAGCAACAATAGTGGGTTTGGGTTTGGCAACTTCCTTTCCTTTCCCTTTATCACCTTGCTTGGTGGGCCTTTTGTTCTGTCTCTTTCCATTTCCGATCATCAGAATGGACTTCCCTTTTGACTTCAGATTTTGCTCAGCAATTCTTAACATGGCTAGTAGTTCAAGAAGAGATTTGTCCATATCATTCATATTGAAATTTAGGATAAATTGACTGAATCTATCTGGCAACGATTGCAAGATTAAATCAGTCGCAAGTTCCTTTCCGAGGGGAAAACCCAGCCTTTCAAAGTTCTCCACATACCCAATCATCATGAGCACATGGGGACCTACAGAGGCTCCCTTAGCTAACTTGCCTTGAAAAAGGGCTTTTGAAACTTCAAACCTTTCATGACTTGCTTGCTCTTGATAAAGCATCTTCAGGTGTTTGATCATATCGAACGCTGCCATGTTCGCATGTTGCTTTTGCAACTCTGAGTTCATGGTAGCTAGCATGAGACAAGCAGTTTCATTGGCATCATCGACATGCTTCTTATAAGCATCTCTTTCTGCCTTAGGTACAGAAGTAGGAGGTGCCTCTTCAGGAACAGGTTTCTCCAAGACATACAACTTTCTATCATGTTTGAGGACAATCCTCAGATTTCGGTGCCAATCCAGAAAATTTGTCCCAAACAATTTTTCCTTGTCAAGGATTGATCGCAAAATGTTGTTAGAGGTGTTTGTTGTCATGGTAATCTACATGAAAATAATGAAAATATAAGTATCAATAACATATTTAATTAGGACTTTAATTAAATATGCTCCCACTATTTTACTCAAAACAAATGACCCTCACCATTTGATTCGGAAAATCCCGTTGGAAGATTTTCTAGTGGGTCGAGATCCATATTTCACTTTGTTTTAAGTCCGCGTAGGCAGATTACACAAAACTAGGTTATTTAGGTAGGAACTCCTTCCAATTTTATCTAATACAACTCTAGAATATTTTAGTTGGGTGAATAACTCCTTATTCCAATCCATCACATGGATCATTTCCAACTCTTGCTTCTAATCATATATAATCTTATTATAAACTTAATATTTAATTTGAGGGAATTTGCAATTATTCTGATCTCACCGACTTATTTATCATATAAATCGTCTCTCACATGCATCAACTTACATTCACATGCATCAACATACATACATAATGAAACAGTTATGGCCCCTAGCGCAATTGTTCTCCCAAGCCAATGAGAGAACCTAAGCTAACCTAATAACGATCTAAGCTTCTCCAAGCAAGATCATCAAGGTTGTCCTCCTTTGATATTGAATTCTTCTCTTTCTTCATAACATTACATTGCATAAAAGAAACTCGTTTTACATACGAGGGAGTAAGATGAGAAAAGAAGTTACATTAAGAGATTAAAAGAGAGGCACGACACGCAGGTCGTATTTTAAAATCCAAAACAAAATAAAGGAAAACTAAGGCCATAACCGATCACCACAAGACAAGAATAATAAACACATTATTATTATTAATTTTAATTCTTTTAATTAATTAAAACCAAATTAAATTTCGGCGACCAATCACAACACTTGATACTTTAAAACACAACTCTTGCGCAGTCACAACCCTAATCGCATAACTCTTTGACAACACAACCCTTGTGCCGTCATTAACCCTAATGCATAACTCTTTGACACCACAACCCTTGTGCCGTCATTAACCCTAATGCACCAATTTCAGACCGTCAAACACATCTCGATTGTTGATTCAGTATGATTGATCAATACGTCATTGCTTCACCATACTAATGTTGGATCAAGAAGCAAACGACCATTGATCGCTCAAAGGAAAACAACCATTAAGTGTTTGAATGAACGAAACAGAAACAGTATATCATATATATCGTATTTTGCATCAGGATTACTTATATCATATATATAACTTGATCGATCTCAATTGCATAACCTATGGACGATCGATGTATCGCTGCTTCACCATACTAATGTCGGATTCTGAAGCATAGTCAACATCAATCATCCAAATCATACACACATGATGCCAAATTTAATTACTCATTTATTCTTTGATCATTCTGTCTTTTAATCGTATTAATACAGAAAATACAGAAAATAAACAACTATCAGATGCATGGTTTCGTAAGTGGCTCTGATACCACTGTAGGAGAAGAGCCATCCAAAACGCAACGGAATTTAAAATTTCTCCTTTAGCGATCCTTACGAATGGGCATGATCAGTGATAGAATCGTTACCTCTTGTGGCGATTGTAACCTTTGATGCAGATCTACGGAGTGATCACAAACGTTGAACGATGACAACGCCTCTACTCAGTCCACACGAACGGATTTCTTCAATCTCAATGCTAGCTGCTACGAATGAAGGCTTTGAGTGTGTGAGAGAGAGAGAAACGAAATTGCAACTGCACAAATGCTTCTACACAAGGGTTCTATTTATAGAACCATTTGTGTGGGTTGCAAGCTAAAAATCCCACTCAAGTGTATGTGGCCCATATCTTATAATATGCCAAAATCACTTAAGCGCGTGGTACCTTACCATATTTCGTATTTTGTTTAAGTACACCGTACCTTACGATGTTCTACAATTCACTTAAGGACACCGTATATTACGGTATTCCTTAGTTACTCTATCTCTCATCAATCCGTCCTTTTTTGTGTGACCCTGTAGGTTTTCGCGACATTGGTAATTATATTAAATCATGTATTTAACATAATAAACAGTGAGTGGTATCTAGCAACACATCACTGCTACCCAAGACAAGAAAATGTCATGTGATCCGACAAATCCTTATGTGATAATACTTATGTGTACAATTACCCTTTTGCCCTTATGTCTATATTGAATACAAGGCATAAACCGTGTCATCCTTGTCCAGTTCAATATTGGGCCCATAGACATTTATCCTGTTACGCGGGATGGGCAAATTCCATCTAGGTCACTCATGTCCCTTAGCATGCTTCGTGGAGTACCCCTCAACTGTCTTTATGGTCATCCAATTACGGACAATGTTTGATCAGTAATAAGGCACTCGACTCTACATCTAGGGTCCATAGTGGTTTCAGGTCGAAGGGTGGTATACACCATTATCACCATGAGAATAACTTATGACACTTTGCATAACATTCTATATAGTATTCTCATAGCGGGTCAATCCAGTATAAATATTACTCTTAAAATTCATACCTATGTTTAAGACTTGATAACTCCTTATCCATGATCCATGAGATGTGATCATCAGTCTATATACATAATAGTCTTAATGCTTTAATATTATCCCACTTCACAGTAAAGCTCAACTACGGATACTTTAAGAATAGTGTCCTTATGTTTAATGTGATCTCATGATTAAGTCACAATTGATACATTAAACAGACTATCTATTCTAGGGACTTTATTAAACAAACATAATAAAGAAAAAGCCTTTTATTATTAATAAATAATTCAATACAAGTACCAAAAGTATTAGCCTCTAGGGCTTACACCAACAGAAGGTGGATCCCATAGACATGGAGAAAACCACATTTATCACTCCTTAGGGCACCTTCTATTATAAGATAATACCTTTAAGATTGAAAAACGATGGGTAAACATATCAAAGGAAAATGGTGACTCTATTCCATGATATGATCCACACATAAATAGAGGTCTACACCGACGATATGAATGCCAAATCACAAAATTAAAGGATCGCATAGTCAACCTATAAAACTTGTTTGATCGTCTGAGAAAGTTCAAGTTATGGCTTAACCCAGCAAAGTGCATATTCAAAGTCACATCGGGAAAGTTATTAGGGTTCTTAATCATCCAGAGGGAAATTGAAGTTGATCCCGATAAAGTAAAATTCGTCCAAGAGATGCCATCTCTAAGAATAGAAAAAGAGGTTTGTGGATTCCTAGGGAGATTGAATTACATCGCTAGGTTTATCTCACATCTTACAACCACATGTGAACCAATCTTTAAGTTGCTCATGAAAAATCAAGCCATCGAATGGAATGAAGATTGTCAAAAGGCATTTGATGAAATCAAAGAATATTTACAAGAGCCACCTATTTTGGTACCACCGGTTCCACGGAGACCATTTGTAATGTACCTAATGGTACTTGACAATTCTATGAGATGTGTATTGAGGCAACAAGATGAGACCGAAAGAAATGAGCAAGAAATCTATTACTTAAGCAAGAAATTTACCGATTGTTAATCTCAATATTCGCTCTTGGAGAAGACTTGTCGTGCTCTAGTCTGAGCCGCTCAACATTTGAGACAATACATGGTATGTCATATAACTCTATTGATATCCATAATTGATTTTATCAAATATATCTTTGAAAATCTATAAGTAACTGGGCGAATAACCCAATGGCATATGCTACTAATAGAGTATGACATCCAATATGTCACACAAAAAGCTATAAAAGGGAGTGTACTAGCGGATTATCTCGCGCATCAGCCAACAAAAGATTATCAACCTATACAATTCGACTTCCCTAACAAAGATATTATGGTAATAATGGATTGTGAAACCCCAGGTCCCGACGAGGGACCCAAACCTGGATCATGATGGAAGCTGGTATTCGATTATGCTTCAAACGCAACCGAACATGGAATTGGAGATGTCATAACCTCCCTAAAAGGGTACCATATTGTTAGAATAAGATTTTGATTCTGCAATGTATCTCTAAGTTTTGATGATAACAAAGAGTGAAACATATTGGCACCTTAATAATTTTCTCTAAGTGTGCAGGTTTCTAAGGTAAAATGAATATGAGGAAACTAATATTTGGCATCTGACGTAGTCCAGAAAAGCTGATCCAACACGAAGAAATCAGATCTGACTCTGAACAAGAACACTTCTAAAAAGCAATCACATACATAATCTGACATTGTAGTTCAACTATAACATCTGAAGACTATTCAAGATAACATCTGAAGACCATTCAAGAGAATATCTTAAAACCTTGCAGGAACATCTGAAGATTGTAAAAAGACTGCAAGAGATATCTGGACTCTACTCAAAGACTCTGACTCTGATCACAATGATTCACGCTCAACACTCTATCTGATATCACCAGATCAGAAAACTTACTCTGGAAGCATTCTAATTTTAGCACAATTATCTTTAAGGAAATTACGGATTATGTTCCACTACTGCTATGGAAAGGACAAGAAATTAAATACCTTTAATTCCCATAGCTAGCAAGAAATCCCCATTGATTTCCCTCCAACAATATCATCTAAAGTGCTATATAAAGGCCTTATCACAACATGTTGTAAACAACACCTTGTTCCACAACATCTCAATACACGATAAAATTTTCATATATTTCATTGTAATATTCAGATTTCACACAAGATTTGTTGCTCATATTGTATGGTCATTGTCTTATTATTCCTAAACGTGTAGTGAAACACTTGTATTCCTAAAACTCTTTGTAATTCCTCAAGTGACTTGTCTAAGTCTGTATACTTGAGAGGGTTAAGAGGTTGTTAAACTCTTAGAAGTTTTTGTAATATGTTAAGATTATTGTATTAAGTCCTTATTGAAGGCGAAATCACCTTGGCAGGGTGGACTGGAGTAGCTTTAAATTTCAAGCGAACCAGGATAAACTCCTTGTGTTGTTAGCACTTATTTTGTGTGTGTGGTGTTTCAAAAAGTTTTTGATTACTATGAAAACAATTCAATCCCCCTTTCTTGTTTTTATCTACCTTCAATTGGTATTAGAGCTTAGGCTCTATTATTGATTTTTGAATCAAACACTTAACTGTGTAGAGAGATCCAGAGTGAGAAAAACTTCATGGCCAACACAAATGAAAGAGATAGCTACAACACAAAACCTCCTATTTTTGATGGAGAAAAACTTGACTATTGGAAGGATAGAATTGAAATTTTCTTCCTAGGCTACGACGCTGATCTCTGGGACATTGTCACGAATGGTTATGAACCACCCATTTCTGCAATTGGTATCTCTATTCAAAGAAGCAGAATGAGTGATGATCAGAAGCGTGATTTCAAGAATCACCATAAAGCAAGAACCATTCTGTTAAACACAAATTCCTACAATGAGTACGAGAAGATCACCAATAGGGAAACGACCAAAGAAATCTTTGAATCCTTGAAAATAACGCACGAAGGCAACAATCAAGTCAAAGAGACTAAGGCTTTAGCCTTAATCCATAAGTATGAAGCCTTCAGAATGGAAGATGATGAAGGTGTTTAATTGATGTTCTCAAGGTTCCAAACCTTCGTTGTAGGTCTCAAGGTTTTGGACAAAGGGTATACTACAACAGATCATGTCAAGAAGATAATCAGAAGTCTTCCCAAAAAATGAAGACCTATAGTTACTACTCTAAAGTTTTCAAAGGATCTGAATAGCATAAGTCTCGAAGAACTTATCAGCTCTCTTAGAAGTCATGAAATAGAGATAGAATAAGATGAACCTCAGAAGAAAAGCAAATATGTCTCTCTAAAGTCTAGATTAGAAAGAAGAAATCCAGAAAGGATCAAAGCCTTTCAAGCTGAAGAGGAAGAAGACGATGACTCTGAGAATGAAGATTCTGATGATGAAGAAGAATTATCTCTTCTTTCCAGAAGAATCAAACAGCTCTAGAGAAAATACAAAACAACTTCACAAGGCCCAGACAGAAGGGAGAACATCCAGATTCAACCTCAAGAGGAAGACCCAACAAGGAAGTGACGTGTTATGAATCCAAAAAGCATGGACACTACAGAAATGAATGCCCAAAGCTAAAGAAGGATGGATCCAGAAAGGAAATCTTCAAGAAGAACTCTTTTAAACCAAATAATAAAGGACTCATGGAAACATGGGACGACTCTAAATTTGAAGCTTCAGAACCTGATTTTGAAGAGGAGCAAGCAAACATAGCATTCATGGCCATTACCTCTGGAAGTTCATCTGAAAGAGAATCTGACTCTGAAGAGGTATTCTCTGACTTTTCTCGTTCTGATTTGGAAGCCTGTTTGTCAGAATCTCTAAGCTTGTATTAGAAGCTTCGACAGAAATTCAAGAACTTGAAAAAGGTTCATGAAGAGACTGTTGAAGAGTGTGATAAGCTTGAGAAAGAAGTTTCTGAACTCAAAGAAAATAATTTTATTCTTGAAAAATAAAATGAATTTTCAACCAAGAAATGTTCAAAACTTGAGTAAACTCTTTCTAAAGTTTCACCTACTTCTAACACTATCTTATACAAATATGAAAAAGCTTTTCAGAAATTTTTGAACAACGGTCTAGAAAGAAGAAAAATGGCTTCTATGATCTATGGTGTAAGCTAGAATAGAAAAAGAGGAATTGGTTATGATTCTGATGACGATGATCATAAACCTACTATAGAAAACAAATATAAATCTCCTTTTTCTTATCATTATACATTGCACAAACACAGAAGTTTAATAATAGAAAACCTAAAGTTTTCAAAAACTCTTGGAGAAATAATCCTAAAGGACCCAAAAGATTATGGGTACTAAAAGATAAAATAGTATTCTCATGCAGATATCCTGTGCAGCAGAGTTAAAACACCAATCATGGTACCTGGACTCTGGATGCTCGCGACACATGACAGGAAGAAATCATATGTTCCAAAACCTGGAACTTAAAGATGCTAATTTAGTAGGCTTTGAAGGAAATCAGAAAGGAAGAATCATAGGACATGGAACAGTTGGTAATGGATCTCTTCCCTCTATTTCTGATGTCCTCTATGCTGAGGGATTAATGCAAAAAAATTTATCCATAAGTCAATTAAGTGTTAAGGATTATGATATAATCTTTAATCAAAAAATGGGCAAAGCTGTTAATCAGAAAAATGGCACAATCATTTTCACTGGAAATAGGAAGAACAACATCTATAAAATAAAACTTTCAAATTTGAAAAGTCAAAATGAAAAATGCTTGATGTCTGTAAATGAAGAGCAATGGGTGTGGCATAGACGCTTGGGTCACATTAGCTTGAGGATGATTTCTTAGCTAAATAAACTTGAGTTAGTCAAAGGCCTACCTAAGCTGAAGTTTTCTTCAGATGCTCTTTGTGAAGCATGTTAGAAAGGTAAATTTTCTAAAACAACTTTCAAAACATGAAATGTTATTTCTACCTCCAGACCTCTGGAACTTATACACATTGATCTTTTTGGACCTGTTAAGACAACATCAATCAATGGTAAGAAGTATGGACTTGTCATTTTTGATGATTATAGTCATTGGACATGGATAAATTTCTTAAGGCACAAGAACGAGTCATATTCTGTGTTCACCCGTTTTTGTTCAAAAGTTCAAATTGAACTTGACTCTAAAATCATCAGAGTCAGAAGTGATCATGGTGGCGAATTTGAAAACAAACATTTTGAAGAACTTTTTGACTCTAATGGAATATCCCATGATTTCTCCTGTCCTAGAAATCCACAACAAAATGGAGTTGTAGAAAGGAAGAATAAGACTCTCCAATAAATGGCCATAACCATGATCAATGAAACTAATGTAGCTAAGCACTTCTGGGAATAAGCTGTGAATACAACATGCTACCTTCAGAATAGAATCTCTATCAGACTTATTCTAGAAAAGACTCCTTATGAACTGTGCAAGGGAAGAAAACTCAATATTTCTTATTTTCATCCGTTTGGATGCTCTTGTTTTATTTTGAACACTATATATAATCTGAACAAGTTTGACTATAAGGCACAAATGTGTATTATGTTGGGTTACTCAAAATGTTCTAAAGAATATAGAGTATACAATACAGAAACACAAATTATGGAAGAATCAATTCATGTCAGATTTGATGATAATCTTGACTCTGAAAAGTCAAAGCAAGTTGAGAATTTTGTAGATTTGGAGATCACACTTGTAGGTTCTGATGAAAAGACAAATGATTATGAAGAAGCTGAAAGTGGAACTTCAGAAGCACCTGAAATCACAATCAATCGGAAAAGACAAAGAAATAGGTAGAATATTTCTGAAGAATTGATTCTAGGAAACAAGAATGAACCTGTCAGAACAAGATCAACATTCAAAGTTTATAAAGAAACACTTTTGGGACTAGTATCTCTGATAGAGCCAACATCCCGCTAAGAAGCTCTATAAGACAAAGAATGGATTCTGGAAATGAAAGAAGAAGTTGATCAGTTTTCCAAGAATGACGTTTGGGATCTTGTACGAAAACCCAAGGGAACCTATGTAATTGGAACCAAATGGGTCTACAGAAGCAAGCTAAATGAAAAAGGTGAAGTGGTCAGAAATAAAGCATGGCTAGTGGCACAAGGTTATAGTCAACAAGAAGGAATTGACTATAATGAAACCTTTTCTCTAGTCGCAAGGTTAAAATCTATTCATCTCCTTGTATCTTTTGATGTAAATTATTCCATTAAATTATAACAGATGGACGTCAAAAGCGCGTTTCTGAATGGTTATATTTCTGAAGAAGTGTATGTCCATCAACCTCTAGGCTTTGAAAACTCAAAACTTCCGGAACATGTTTTTAAACTTAAAAAATCTATTTATGATCTGATACAAGTTCCCAGAGCTTGGTATGAAAGACTCGGTTCATTTATTCTGGAAAATGATTTTATCACAGGCAAAGTGGACTCTACACTCTTCTGCAAAAACATCAGAAACGATCTTATGATTTGTCAGATTTATTTTAATGACATAATATTTGGTTCTGCTAACCCCCATGTTTGCTAAGAACTTTTTGAGTTAATGCAGGCAGAAATTGAGACGAGTCTAATGCAAGAACTGAAGTTCTTTATGGGAATTCAAATCAATCAAACGTTAGAAGCCACATATGTCTATCAAAGAAAATATATAAAAGGTCTTCTGAAGAAATTTAACATGTCAAAAAGCAAGCCAACCAAGATTCTCATGCATCCTACATGCATTCTGGAGAAGGAAGAGGTAAGTCAAAAGGTTTGTCAAAAACTATATCGAGGTATGATAGGTTCACTCCTTTATCTAACCGCTTCACGTCCAGATATTTTATTCAGCATATGTCTATGTGCTAGATTTCCGTCAGATCCAGGGGAATCTCACTTAACTACTGTTAAGAGAATTCTCTGGTATCTGAAAGGAACACCTAACCTTGGCTTGATGTATAGGAAAACATCAGAGTACAGGCTTTCTGGATACTGTGATGCAGATTACGCTGGAGACAAGTTAGAATGCAAAAGCACATCTGAGAACTGTCAGTTTCTGGGAGGATACCTCATCTCATGGGCAAGCAAATGACAATCAACCATTGCACTGTCAAATGTAGAAGCAGAGTACATTTCATCTTCACTATGCATCACTCAAATGCTCTGGATGAAGAATCAACTTGAGGACTTCCATATTTATGAGAGTAACATCCCTATCTTTTATGATAATACTGTTGCTATATGCTTAAGTAAGAATCCTATTTTACATTCCAGACCGAAGCACATAGAAATTAAACACTATTTTATCATAGACTATAATCAGAAAGGGATAATTACTTTAAAATTTATAGATACAGACCATCAATAGGCTGATATATTTACAAAACCCTTAGTTAAAGATAAATTTATTTTCATTCTGAAACATTTAAATATGGCAGATTGCCCAAAATGAATATGAACATGTACTTTTCAGATCTAATATTAAAATAGACTCTGACTTAAGCATATGATGTTTATCTAATTCTGGTTATGATAATTCTACAAGTTAGAAGATATCTGGATCAGAAACTTTCTCAGTCAGAAACCTTTTGATATTCTTGACTCCAGAAACATCAACAAGTGGTCTCTCAAACGTGTGGCTCTGGATCTTCTAGACACCTGTCTAGCTCAGAACTCAAGGGCCAAACTGTTGAGATCCCCTCGAGCAATGTGATTATATTGAGATTAGACATCCATCATTAGCTGCATTTAATACTTCCCACGCTTGTCAACTCAGATTCTATCAATCATAATTGATTTTGTTCCCTATCTAGCTACGATGTCGTTTTGCATGTATTAGAAATTGTGTATATATACTTCCATATTTCACACATTCACACTTTTACACTCACACCTTTCACAAACCCTTTCTCAACCTCTCTCAATTTTCTCTGTAACTATCTTCATCTCCTTCAACAACAACATGAATCCTCAACAACAATAAGTGTTTGAATACTCCCAACAAATGAATTCTATTGAGCAACAAGTTGAAGCTTCACAACAAGTTGCAACCACCACTACTACGTCTTTAATAACATCCTATCAAGAACCCCATGTTCTTGATCATCCTCCTCACATTAACCTTGCTACTCCTTTTGAGAAGCTTGAAGTCTTGTGTGAGTTGTTGGTTGATTTAGAGAATCTCAAGAAAAATGGTATGGATTTAACACAAGAGCTGAAGAATCAAGGGTGGGCTAACTACTTAAAGCATCTTTATGGCCCCATTTACATATTCCTGGTGAAGGAATTCTGGAGATTCGCTGATTGTGATGATCATTGCATTATGTCTTATGCTCTAGGCATCAAGGCAGTGATCACAGAAAAATCCATAGCTAAGATTATGAACATGGAAAAAGTTGGGGGAAGAAGAATCTATAACATAAACCCTAGGGTGAAGTACATGTCCCAGTAAGTTATCCCCGCCATCTTCTCTCAGAACCCAAAAAGGAAATCATAAAAGAACAAAGAGCTTCACCATAATCTGAGAGTATGGTTGAAGATCATTCTGGGAACAATCCATCATTGTCCTGCTTCCAGCTCCTCTGATTACATTAACACGGACCAGAAGTACATCCTTTATTGTCTACACAAAGGTATGAAGTTGAACCTTTCGTGTCTCCTCTTTAAATATCTAAGGGATTCTGTCAGAAACACAAGAAATAACATGAAGCCCATGAACTACATCCCTCCAGGAAGACTTATTTCAGACGTTCTGATAGAAAGTAGTATGGTGGACCATCTCATCTCCCTATATTTAATGGAAGATGTCACTGTGGGTGTGGGGAAGCCTCTGAATGTTAAGAATTTGAAGAGCATGGGCTTAATAGACAAGGTCAGAGTCAAACCCACAAAGGACACCTCTTGGGAAGCTCTGAAGGATCAAAGGGAGATTTATAATGGGATGTACCTCCTCTCTAAGATTGATCCCTCAGGGGTCATCACCTGCTACCTTCAGGATCTAGAAGCCCAAGGAATCGACATTTCTGGCTTCAGCTTGGATTGGCTCCCAGGTCAACCACCTAACTTCATGAAGAGGAAGAAATATCTCTATGAAAAGAAGCAGAAGAAGAAGAAGAGTCTCAAGTTGGGAGAATCTTCAACAACTCAGAAGCAACCTGTTCCTCTCAGCTCTTCAACACTGGTATGTCCCTTATCTAAGAAGCTCCTATTATTTCTGGTTCTAATCAAATTCTATCATCACTACCTCAACCACCCCCACACTCTCCACCTCTATCACCACTTTCACCACCTCTCCCTCTGAACCAAACACCTCTGAACCCCACAATTCTAACCCTAGCCCATCTTCACCTCCACTACCTTAATTCAACCTAACAACAACATCCATCCCTATATCTGAAGCCCAATTACTCAACGAACCTATGTCACCCCCTTCCTCTAACCCTAATTCCCTTTGCTACTATTACCTAACATCAAAATCTGAACATTTAGATATCCCTGACCCATCTTCTCCCACTCATACAGAACTTCAGGCCACAACTGAATCTGAAAAGACTCAGTCTATACCAGAATCTTCTGAAACCATTCTATCTCCCTCTGAACCCATTTATAAACCATCTAAACCCATACATAAACCTTATGACCCCACTCCTAAAACCTATGAACCAGACCTCACTCTCCCTACCATTGATGAGGCATTTGCTAAGTTCTCAGAGAACTCAACTTCAAGACTTAGGCAGCTATCTGACGAATCCAAGGTCAGTGATAATCCTTCTGAAGTAAGGACTCACTAGAACGGGTTCATCAGGTGGATGACTTCTAAAGTCTTCAAACTGAATGAGCTTGAATAAATCAGATATGACTACATCAGAAGTGTTGAGGAGAAGCTGGAGATTCGTCTGGCTCAGGAGGCTGCTGAAAGAGCACAGAGAGAAGCTGAGGAGAAATCTGTTGTTGAAGTTGCTTCCAAGGAGGCAGTTGAGAAAGGTGTTGCAGAGGCAAAAGCTAGGGAAAAAGCTGAAGTTGAAGCAACATTTTTCGCTGAATCTGCTAGAAAAGTTGCTGAAGACACTGAGAAGACTTTTGAGGTTGCTCTGACTCGAGGTGAGTCATCAATATTTGAACTATCTCCTTTAGTCCTCAAGAATCTAGAAGAGCTACAGAAAGAACAGCAACTGGTCAGAGCCAGACTCGATCAGTAGGATCAAGTCAACTCCAGCATCTAGAATCTGCTTGCTTTGTTACTTTAGAGGATGCCTCCTTCTCCAAACCCTTAGGCACTCTAGGAATATTTGTTTGTAATTTTTTCTAAGAGTTTTTGCCTCAGAGGCCTTTTCTTCTATTTACCTCTATCTGTAACTCTTTCTCTATCAGTGAAGTTTTTCTTTCAGTAAATTTATCATTTGTGTTTTTTTAACTTTTTGAGTCTAACAAAAAAGGGGGAGAAATAAATAGAAGTATTTTTTGAAGAAATAACATATCTAACTCTTAGAAACACACTGCTTACATTCTGACATTAAAATCAATTGCACAGTCTAAGTGTTTTTACAGGATCTATCTGAACAAGGAAAAATGAAGTTGTATTTGAGAAACAAATAAAAACAAGGCAAACAACCTAAGAAGATATGGTAAGAAACTTTATACCCCAGAAACCCTTTTTTTGATACAAATGTCTTTGAAAAAATTTCTAAGTATCAGACTTAGGGGGAGATTGCTAATCTCAGGGGGAGTCATTCTCTATATGACTCTGATTCATTTTAATCTGTATCTTTGAAAAGTACAGTTGTTTCATCAAAAGTATGAGTTTTGTCATCATCAAAAAGAGGGAGATTGTTAGAACACGATTTTGATTCTGCAATATATCTCTAAGTTTTGATGATAACAAATAATGAAACAATTTGGTACCCTAGTAATTTTCTCTAAGTGTGTAGGTTTCTAAGGTAAAATTAATATGAAGAAACTAATATCTGGCATCTGACATAGTCCAGAAAAGTTGATCAAACACGAAGAAATCAGATCTGACTCTGAACAAGAACACTAATAAGAAGCAATCACATATAGAATCTGACGCTGTAGTTTGACTCTAACATCTGAAGACTATTCAAGATAACATCTGAAGATGTATTCAAGATAACATCTGAAGACTATTTAAGAGAATATCTGAAGACCTTGCAAGAACATCTGAAGATTGCAAAAAGACTACAAGAGATATTTGGACTCTGCTCAAAGACTCTAACTCTGATCACTTTGATTCACTCTTAACACTCTATATGGTATCACCAGATCATAAAACTTACTCTGGAAGCATTCTAATTTTAGCATAATTCTCTTTAAGGAAATTATGGATTATGTTCCAAGACTTCTATGGAAAGGACAAGAAATTAAATACCTTTAATTCCTATAGCTGGTAAGAAATCCCCTTTGATTTCCCTCCAACGGTATCATCTAAAGTTCTATATAAAGGCCTTATCACAACATGATGTAAATAACACTTTAATCTACAACATCTCAATACACGACAACATTTTCATATCTTTCATTGTAATATTCCGTTTTCACACAAGAGTTGTTGTTCATATTGTATGGTCATTGTCTTATTGTTCCTAAATGTGTGTTTATGTTGCTTATCTAGAAGCACCTAGTCAAATACTTGTATTCCTAAAACTCTTTGTAATTCCTCAAGTGACTTGTCTAAGTCTGTATAGTTAAGGGGGCTAAGAGGTTGTTAAACTCTTAGACATTTTTGTAATATGTTGAGATTATTGGATTAAGTACTTATTGAAGGTGAAATCACCTTGACCGGGTGGACTGGAGTAGCTTTGAATTTCAAGCGAACTAGGATAAACTCCTTGTGTTGTTAGCATTTATTTTGTGTGTGTGGTGTTTCAAAAAGTTTTTGATTATTGTGAAAATAATTCAAACCCCCTTTTCTTATTTTTCTATACCTTCACATATTCCCTTCACGACAAGGTTATGCTTTAGTTGTACTAATAACATGGAAGAATATGAGGCGTGTATCCTAGGGATTAACAGAGCCATTGACCTGAGAATCAAGATCCTAGAAGTATATGGAGACTCAACTCTCATCATCAATTAAATCAAGGGAGAATGAGGGACCCATAATGATAAGTTAATATGGTACCGAGACCATGTTCAGAATATGATCACCTACTTTGACGAGATTACCTTCCATTATATTCCTTGGGAGGAGAATCAACTAGCAGACGCCTTGGCCACTTTGTCATCCATTTTCAAGGTCAAGTGGTACAACGAAGCACTAGTTATAAGAATTCACTGTTTGGAAGAGCCTTCCTATTGCATGGCTGTAGAGGTATAAGTTGATAATAAACTATGGTTTCATGACATCAAACAATTCCTTCAGAAACAAAAATATCATGTAAATGCGTCAAGTGGGGATAAGAAGACACTCAAAAGACCGACCTCCCAATTCTTCCTCAATGGGGATGTGGTTTACAAAAGGAATCATGACATGGTTTTATTCAGGCGTTTGGATGGATATCATGCCGACATGCTTATCAAGGAGATTCACGAGGGATCCTTTGGAACTCATGCCAATGGACATTCTAAGGCGAAGAAAATTCTCAGAGTGGGATATTATTGGATGACTAAGTAAATTGGTTATTTCAAGTACGCCAAGAAGTGTCATAAGTGCCAAATGTTGCAGATATGGTACATGTGCCACCTATTCCCTTGAATGTCCCGACTTCCATCATGGCCTTTCTCTATATGGGGTATAGACATAATTGGGACAATCGAGCCAAAATCTGCAAAGGAAGACGGTTTCATCTTAGTTGCTATCGATTACTTCACCAAGTAGGTAGAAGAGGTTTCTTACACAAATGTGATGAGGCAAGTAATCATGCGGTTCATAAAAAAGGAGATCATTCGCCGCTACGGGGTTCCTAACAAAATTATCATGTATAATGGTTTGAATCTAAACAACAAAGTGATGGATGAGTTATGCGAGAGTTTCAAAATTGAGCACCATAACTCGTTACTTTATCGACCAAAGATGAATGACATAGTAGAAGCGACCAACAAGAACATCGAAAAGTTATCTAGAAAATGGTAAAAACCTATAAAGACTGGCATGAAATGCTTCCCTTTGCACTACACAGCTATAGAACTTCAGTTTTCACTTCGACAGGAGCAACTCCTTTGTCTCTGGTATATGGTACCAAATCAGCACTCCATATCTAAGTCGAGATCCCCTCTTTGAGAGTTTTAATGGATTCTAAACTAGACGAGGTGGAATGGATGCAAACTAGATTCGATCAATTAAACCTCATAGAAGATAAGCGTATGGCCACAGTATGTCATGGGAAATTATATCAACAGAGGCTCAAGAAAGCGTTTGACAAGAAAGTTTGTCCTCGGCTATTCGAAGAAGGTGACCTAGTGCTCAGAAAAATGTTACCCATCGATAAAGATCCCCATGTCAAATGGACCCTGAACTACGAAGGGCCATATGTCGTGAAGAAGACCTTCTCTAGAGGATCCTTAATTCTCACAACCATGGATCAAACGGAGTTACCATGACCTGTAAACTCCGACACAATAAAAAAATACTATGCCTAGAAAAAGATGATAAAATCTCGCTAAGTCGAAAAACCTAAAGGGAGACTTAGGAAAACATTGGGGCGTCATAGTGGATTAAAATCTTGAAAGAGTAATCCATGCAAAAATTAGGGACTTGTATAAAAAATAAAACCTGATAAGTTGAAAACCTAAGTGGGCGACTTAGGCAAAAAAGGATATATCATCTCGGTGGACTAAGACTCTAGAAGAGCGGTCTAGGAAAAAATTAGGGATATCAAAAGGCATATGACTGCAGCACTTAGGTCATACTACAATAGGAATTCATATGGGAGCAATCAATCCAATCATATTTTTCAGAAACAAAGTATTATGACCTCGAAGACATAGGGATAATAACATGTGTTGGGTTTAATAGGGACATAAATAAATCTGTTTTCATTGCCATTTTCATTTTTTTCCTTCACCAGTTTTCAATAATCTCCATTTACGGGACAATTTGAATAAATGAAGCTTTTGTTTCTTCAAATGTTATATCTGTTAATTCTTCCTGCTTGATTATAAAATGTCGATTATTTTTTGATAATGCATTGAAACATGGGTATAATAAAAAGCTTTCAAAAACGTATTTTGTTTTAATCTCGAAACATCGAAGGGACCGTAGTCTTCCAGTATTGTATCCTGAGCAAGGCACATGGTCCATAAATCAATATTCACAACTTAACCAACACAGAAATATCTTCCCTTCAAATTATATGACATAGTCCCAAACAACAAGAGTACCATAGCCTAGTCCATAGACATATCAAAATCTCAACGGGTTAGAGAGTCGAAATGTCACTAAAACACTGGATCTCACAAAAACATTTCATACACACATCATAAAAGAGGCGTCAACCCAAATACTGCATCATGCATAAAACATACATCAATTCAAAATATGCATACACATGAACATGCATACATAATACATGACATATGATTTTTGACCACTCTTAGAGGTCCAATCTCCAGCTATACCAACACATTTCCCTAAGAAAGAACACTTATTGGCCTTCCCCAATAATTAACACTCCCGTAATCACCTTTTCAACAATGGACTTCCCCAACAAGCTCGTTCACCGTGAATCTTCAAAGGAATTTATCCAGTAGTAGATCATTCTAAATGATCATTGTCAACTAGTGAGGAGGTATTCACCTCTCGCATCCTTAGTTTATTAACCTATCCCACACATGGGATATATTCCATCAAATACATCAGGTTTTATCAAGGGATTTTATCAAGGGATTCTATCAAAGGGGTTATACCAGAATTCTATCAAAGGGGTACCAGAATTTTATCAAGGGGTTCTACCAGAATTTTATCAACAGAATATACCAAAAATTTTTCAAGGGGTTTCACCAGATTTTTATTATGGGGTTTCATCCAGAATGATTAGAGTATCACCAGATCAAATGATCATAGGAAACATATGCAAGGTTCATCCGGAGGGGAAAATGACCATCGAAAGGTTTTATCAAGGATTTACCAAGGGGTTCAATCATGGGTTTATCATCAGGAGTTCCATCAGAAGTCACGTCAGGGGTTTCATTATGATTTTAACAAGGGGGTTCCATTAGGGTTATATTCAAGATTTCATCAGGGGTTCTACCAGGATTTATCAAACAACGACCGAAGGATTGTTAGAGTCTTGCCCGATTTCTGTGATTATGGGAATTATATACAAGTTTTACCCGAATGGGTTGAGATTAGTCAACAAAGTATTATTAGGGATAAATCAAAGTGAGATACCATCAGAACACCGAGGATTATTCAATCATTGCTCATCTCCAAAATTTACCAACTCCACGGTCAAAATTAGGGTTCCTTTTTATATTTAATGATCTTCTCCTCGAGAAGATGAAGACTCGTCGTTATTATCATCTCAGTTTGAAGTAAATTAAATAGAGGCAGCTGTCATACCCCAAATTTTGTCCACCTTTCATATGCTTTCTAGTGCGACTTTATTTCAAATAAATGAAATGACATAATTGGTAGAATAGCATGTTTAAGGAGTTACAAGAGGGAGAATCATTAGTTCGAATCTCACCTTTCTCACTTTTAGAGTTTTTTTATCTTTTATTTGTTTTTCCTTTAGAAATCACAAAAATATTATTTTTTTATCATTAGTTTTTGTATTTTTTATTAATGCACTTTTTAAAATATTACGTTTTCATTGAAATCATGATTTTATGAATAAATTTTCTAAAATCTCAAAAAAATCAAAATAAAAAAAAATCTTTTTTTTATTAGATTATTTTTATTATTTAAAGTAAATTTTTATTCAAATTCACAAAACCATGAATCCATCTAGATTCGTTGGCTTGATCCCTAAGAAACAAAAAAATATCAAATCTGAATCAATCAAACATCAACCAAATATCAATCAAATATAAGATTTCCTAAATAACTCAATGCGACATTCAATGCTTGATCTAACTCTATCCTATAAATATGACTCATTTTCTACACTTTTTTCTCATTCACAATTTACATATTCAATGTCCTAAAGTTGCTGCTCTTCACATCGAAGAACAACAATAATAAAATCCTAATCTAATCCCCAGTCATCTTTGCAATTCAAGTTCCGATAAGCAACAAGGCAAAAAGCAGGAAAAAGGAGAAAAGAGCTTGCATCTTTGCTTAAAACCAGGGAAATCCTCCTCCCTGTAGGTTGGTCCATCTATTCATGTTTATACCTTTGCGATAAGATTTAATTATTATGGTGTCTTGTTCTCTTAATTTATTTATATGACATGTGTGTGCTTTTTGATGTATGTTAATACCAAAGATTATTTTTTTTCAAAATAGATAATCATATTCTAAATAAGTTAAAACTAAAAAAATATATATAACCTTTTTTCTTTGTTAGCAATTTATTAAAGTCAATTTTGTTTGTAATAATTTTTTAATTCATCATTTTTATTTTAAATTATGTGTTTCTAAAATAAATAATATATTAGTTCTTTTTTAAAATCTGAAACAATTCTTTAAAAATTATTATTTAGATCAATTTTTTTTATAAAACCATTTTACTAATATTAATCAGAATCATAGTCTGTTTAAATCAAAACCAAATCCTATTTAAAATTCAAATCATAATCAAATCTAAAGTTATATCACTCAAACTCAAACAACATTAACATAATAATGGGATTAACAAAAATAATTACGTAATTATTTAAATAACTATAATAAACATGGGACAAAAATAATAATTAGGGGTTTAAATTAGGGTTAAGGTTAATTCTATAATTAAACATAATTCAATTAATAATTAGTCAAATAATTAATAGTTCCCTTTTAATATAAATAATAAAAGTATTAAAAAATATGATTAATTATGAGATTAATTAGTGAATTAGGATTAATTATGGGATAATTTTGGGATAAATATTTAGGGTTTTAGGAGTAAAAAAATCAGGGATAAGGGATATAATAATTGAGTTTATATGATGAACCTTTTAATTTTTATTAAATAAACATTTAATATCATTGTTCATTTATTTTCTTAAATAAATTAATCATTATATCTTTGCAAATAATCAAGGAATAAAATCAATCTAACACACTTTAAATCATAAATCCTTTGCCCTTGTGTATTGAGGATTTTTTTAAAATCAAACACTTCTCCGCCTCCGATGTGTGAGAATTTTTCAAGGGATAAAAACAACAAGCAAACCAACATTTTTTACAAGAACTACGGTGCTCTGATCCTTCATCCAACATGTGGGTACATAAGTATAGAGTTGTAAACTCTAGCGAGTATAATAATCAAAAACATTTTTTGGTCTTCTTTTGTAATTGATTTTTCTTTTCTCAAAAATCAAATATCTTTTTATTTTGTAAATAAATAAATAATTAATCAATTAATAATTAATAAAGCAAACATCCTTAGGCATGCAATAAATGATCTCATTGAGTATAATGGAGGTGATGGGTGCCTAGTACTTTCCTCTCACTTAACCGACTCCCGAACCTAGTCTTCCACCCTTAACATTAGGTTTTGACATTATTTCCCTATTCCTTAGGAACAAATAAAGGATGATGGCGACTCTGAAATTTTCCAGCCGCGACAAAGGCAACCCTCTCTTGATTTACCAAGAGTCACAAGAGGGCTCATAATCATGCTTATTATCGCTGTAAGTTCTCCGCTAGCTTAAAAACCTTTCACCAATTTGATTGAAATTAGTTCAATTATGTAATTGTCATTATCTTACACTTGCTCAAGATCACCCAATTATTGCCATTGTCTCACCATTTTGACCATGTATGTGAAAATGGAATAGATATGATTCTTTGACTTGTTCAAGTCTTCCATGGTTCATTGCAAGAAACATAGAAATCTATAACACATTACTTGCACTGGTTTCTTGGTTCATGCAAGAAATATAACCATTTTCATTTATTTTGTCATGGATATATATTTGTCATTAAATTTAATCTCTCTTTTATAATACACATAAGATAAAAAGAACCATAAAGTTTTAACTTAGTATTTAAAAAATTTCCCTATAACATCAATAATAACTAAGTCTTATCCCACTAAGTATCTTCAGCTGCGTGGATCAACTTTTGTCATAATGTTCTATCAAGGACCATGCTTATATCCAAGTCATTAATTTCGAGATCTTTCTTAATAACTCTCTAATAGTCTTTGTAGGTATTCCCATTCCTCTAATTGTTTTCCTTCTCTCCATGTACTATACTTTCCTTACTATAAAATTTAACAATTTTCTCTCTAGATGACTAAGCCACCTAAGTTTATTTTCCACCATCTTCTCCACTATAGGCGCTTCCCCGAAAATATTTCTAATATTATCATTTATAATTTTATCTTGTCGAGTCTTACCACACATCCATCACAACATCCTCATCTTTGCTACATTTACTTTATTCTCGTGTTGATTCTTAACCGTCCAACATTTGTCCCGTACAAAATCGCAGGTCTTCCCGTTGTCTGATAAAACTTTCCCTTCAACTTGAGCGGTAAATTTTCATCACATAAAACACTTAATGCCCTTCTCCATTTCAACCACCTAACTTGAATTCAATGGTTTACATCCCCTTCTATTTCTCCATCATTTTGTCTTACATACCCAATATATTTAAAACGTGTGACTTGAAGGATAATATGGTCTCTAACTTTCACCTCTAAGTTAGAAGCACTTCTTCTTTTGTTGAACTTACATAACATATATTTTATCTTACTTCTTCTTATTTGAAATTCTAGTTATCAGACTTTCGATGTCACACGGGTTGTTATGACATCTGATTCTGCGCAGACAAGAATTATGTAGAACTTAAAAGTAAGTGCAGTAAATAACAGTAAATAACACAAGTAATTGTTTACCCAGTTCAGTCCAACATGACCTACGTCTGGGGGCTACCAAGCCAGGGAGGAAATCCACTATTAGTAGTATTAATTCAGACCTTAAACCAACTGTTTAACCCTATCACTTAATACCTACCCAATGCAATTTCAATCTTACACTAAGATCAGAGTTCCTACTCACTCCCCCTCAATCACCTCAGTGATTACAACCTTTAATTACTATTAAAGACACTTGTGAAGTCACACTTCAAACAACTCTTGATTGTGCTTAACAACTTAAATCAAGATACACAGCACTCACGCTTAAAAGCTTAGAGTGACACAACACTTACAACTCAATGAACACCCTATACCAATGCAATCATCTACGTGATAATAGCTTGGCTTACAAGATACGTCTAATACAAGACACACAAAAATACAGCAGTGAAGTATATTGGACAAATAAAATCTTCACGCCTAAAATCCCCAAATTCTGAAAGAAGGGTTGCCATCCTTTTATATTGCAGCACTTGGGCCTTGTACTTGTATTCTCCTGAATTTAAGGTCACGCGAGTTCCCCTAAATTCCACATCTAGGTTACTAACAAATAGGCTATTTGTTAGGTTCACTAATTGTAGCTTGGTTGTTGGTTTCCTGGATTTTCTCTCAACTGTTGAATCCCTGAAGAATAGCCTGAGAAAAATGCTGAAACAGAAAAACTAAACAACCTACAATATAGCATACGCTGTCAGGAATGAATGTTACAACATTCAGTTTGACATCCAAATCAAGGACCATATGCTAAGTCTGTTTTTCCTGAAAACAGACTGTACAAAATTGTTGTACTGTACAGAACCAATCTGTCCATACTTCAGTATCAGCGTACATTAATAAATGTCAAAATATCCAATTTGACATTTACAGAATTAGCCTTATGTCAGGTCTGTTATCTTCCTGAAGAACAGACTGAGATACATACTGACGTGTAGCAGAAAACCATTCTGCCTATTGTTCAGTATATGTTGTCAATGATGAATGTCATAACATCTAGTTTGACATTCAGACATTAGGCCTTATGCCAGGTCTGGTATTTCCTTGATAACCAGACTGAAAATAAATACTGAGTTCTAACAGAGCACCAACTGTTCTATTCCTCAGTATCTGCTGACAGGGATGAATGTCATAACATCCAGTTTGACATTCAATAAATCCTGTATTAGCTAATCCTGCAGTATACTACTCAAGTATGTCATGACATCAGCCAAGACATCAGAGTACAGCTAGATATTCTAACATACAATGCAGTCAAACAAACACCTCCACAGCATGTCATGACATCAGTCAAGACATTAGAATCCAGCTAGTGTTTTACCATACAATGCAGCCAATTACACACCTACATTATTAGGCAAAAACCATGTGCTTCTAAAGCTCGTCTCAAAGTTTCCAACCTCTCATTTAAATCCTCCATCGACTCTACAAGAAGGAATATATCATCTGCAAAAAGCATTCATCTTGGTGCTAGCTCTTGGATGTGTTCTGTAAGTACGTCCAAAATTAAGGTAAAAAGGTAGGGGCTTAGGATTTATAATTGATGCAAAGAAATTGTAATGGAAAAGTCGTATGTATCTTCACCATGTGTCTGTGCACTAGTTGATACCCCTTTATACATATCTTGAATAACTGAAATATATGCAATCCTAACTCATTTCTTCGATTTTTTTTAAATAACCTATTTTTTCAAATAAAATTCCAAAATAACTAAATTTTTAAAAAAATACCAAAATAACCACATTTTTCTACTGATGCGCCATTTGAACTGACGCATCCAACTAACCTACATAGGAGGCGCCCAGAGCCTTGGTTCATGCATGCAAAGTCAATGCATGTAGGCGCCACATGCATTGGCGCATGCATGCCTTGATGCCATATGCATTGGCGCATGCATACACTACATAGTGAATGCGCCAATGCATGTGGCACATCCTCCTTTCATATATTTTTTTAAAATTTTAAATGTTATAATTATAATTAATTAAATGAAATACTAAAAATAAAAATTAAATTAAATTATAATGCAAAATTACATAGAATTGACAAGAAATTCATTGAACCTCCCAATTGAAACGCTCCCATGTTCCACATTTATGTGTGTTAGCCTGTCTTTGAGGTCTCCCACGATTTTCCTGAGGTGTTTGGGGTCTTTGAGTGCTGACATGATCCAATTGTGGGTGGTGTGAAGGTCTGGTGGAAAGTCAAGCGGTATTTGGTAGATGTGTCATAATTTATCCCCAATTGCTAGGGGTTGTCGCCAACAATGCTTCCGCAATTGAGTTCGGTGCCCATGTTGTCGTAGTTGGGTCATTATGGTTGGGTGAATTATGGACAATATGGTGTCCCGAATTGGGAAATTGAACTGGTTTGGAAATGAATCAATGGTTCCTAGTGTGTACTATAGTCAAATAATGGGTGTTTGTTATGGAGATGAGATGTTTAGGTGTTCATTGGTGGGGGGCTAAGATGGCATGACGTTGAATCGTATGAATAATTTGGGCTATAGACTGTTGTAGTGGATGCATATAATTATTGGTGGTTAGGGTTTGATTCTTGGTTTTGAGTTTGGGTGTGTGGCATGAATGGGTTGCGAGGTTAGGTGTTTGGTTCTTTGGTGTATATGATAGGGTGATGGTGTGAGGTTGGTCGTTGGGTTTGGGTGGATTGACATTTTTCTTGGACGGGGATTTGTTATTTGGGCGTATGATGACGAAGCTCGTTCGCGTGGATCAACCAAATACCTTGGCTCATACACAAATTATGGCATTGTAACTGACCTAAACCATGCCATATAATGTTGAGTTAGTCTAGCACACTGTATGACTGGATCATTTAAGATGTGTTGTCGTCGATTTCTCCAATGACGACACATCTCTTTCGCGAAGTCTCTCCAGTTGGAATAATCCCATTGGGCATCGAATCTTTGTTAATGCCAATCTCCCAAACACGTCGGAGGTTCTAGAATTTTTTGATGCATGCCAAACTGCAGTTTTACACTGTCACTCTGGTGCATCTCCATATTAGTGAATCGGATAATTGGTGTTTTGGCTGTCCAAACTACATCATCATCATGGTTAGCCTGATGATCAAGACTCAGATATGGCCTCTAGATAAACTGTACAAGAATATGACATGATTAAATGATATGTAATTGGATAGCTTTTTTAAAATCAAATGTAGAGGTTTGTAATAGTATAACATAGTCCTGTCCAATATGGTCTAATAGATTGCGATAGACTACTACTGCGTATTTCAGACACCTGTTGTAGTTCATCCCTTTAACTAACCACCTAGATCGAAAATATTTGAAAAATATTATTTACAGTTAGTTGTAATATAAATTCTAATAAATTAGATGGTAAAATTTTAAACTTACTTTGTTGCAAAGGGAAATATGAATGGATTCTCGTTTACTGGGGCGAGTGACAACATTCTTGACCAACCCAGTGCTTGTAGCAAATACGCCCATGAATAAAACATACAAGTATTTTTTTTTTGGCATTTTTACACAATGCACTATATAGATGGGCCAAAACATCTGAACCCCAACTATACTTGCTACTCTTATTTAGGTTCCGTAGCAACGACAAATACATAATATTTACCGTATTACTAGTACTTTCAGGAAATAAAAAATTACCAAATATAATAATAATATAACACTGAGCTTTAATTATTTTTTCATATTTGGTAGATTCTTAAGTTAATGTTATACTCACATAATATTGTTTAAGATATTTTAAGTTAATACCTTGACCCCTAGCTTGAGCAGAAGTCTCTCCCATAGTTGTGTCGTCACACAAAGGGGAACCCAATAATTCATTGCATATAGAGTTATCCTGGTTAACTCTACTATTTACGGCCTTATCATCGATATATAGACCTAACAACATGTAGACATCCCCAAGTGTGACGGTACACTCACCGAAAGGAAGGTGAAATGTGTGGGTCACGGTTCTCCATCTCTCTAACAAAGTAAGAATAAATTTGTAGTCAACCGAGTATGAGACTATGTTGAGTAGATTACCAAAACCGCATCCTCGGATATATGGTTCTATCAAAGGATTGTGTGGTACATATTCTTGTACACGACATCGAAATCGCCTTGGGTCCTAATAAAACATAAGTAAGAAATAAAGTAAGAAGAAGTAATAAACAATATAAAGATAAGTAAGAAATAA
Organism: Lathyrus oleraceus; assembly: GCF_024323335.1. Classification (NCBI taxonomy): domain Eukaryota; kingdom Viridiplantae; phylum Streptophyta; class Magnoliopsida; order Fabales; family Fabaceae; genus Lathyrus; species Lathyrus oleraceus. The sequence continues at coordinate 131,115,496 of NC_066584.1, forward strand.
GTAAGAAGAAGTAATAAGAATAAGAATAAGTAATAACATACAAATGTCACGATATTTGCAATTATTCCTCGATGTTCATCACCCATAGTCAATAAAGACATAATGTTACAAAGGTTGAGTGTTGTATAGGTTAAGTGTTGCAGAGGTTAAGTGTTGTATAAGTTGAGTGTTGCAGAGGTTGATTGCTAGTGTTGCAGATGTCGAGTGTTGTGAGTTGCTGCAATATTTATAGATGAGATAGGCAACATGTGAATACAGCATGTGAAGCATGGGAGTAGGGGTAAGGCTATGGCGCATGCATGTGAAGAATGGGGTAGGCGCCAAGGCTAGTGGCCAGTACATTCATCGTCTCCTCTATTTAACTGTATGATAATATGATATCAATGCATTCACCATCAAACACTAAACTTACATTTAAAAAAATGTCTTTATCACCACATTACATGATCAGTGCCCATACCGATGGTGAAGGTATTTTCTAGAAATTTTAATCTCTTCGATTCTCTCTAAATCTTGCTCAATTATATTGATTCGTTGGTTGTCTAAAGTCCTACCAATGTAGGCAAGAAGATTGAGTTGCTTTGAGGCTAAATCGAAGCAACTTAGTTCATGTACCTCAAATTTCAACTCCATGTATCTCTCAATATACTTGGAGTTAGGATGAATTGAGGTCAGATTCATGCTAAGTGTCATTTTTACTTTGAAATCATGTCCTTCTTTTTAATTTTGGTGATGGTTATGACTGAACCAGTCCGGCCAGGGTCGCCGGAGAAGACGACCGACCTTTGGACGCCGGTGGTGAGCTGGATGGTTCTGAGCCACAGGATCCTTTTGAAATGAAATAATCTCGTGCGTTGGTTTGAATTACCAAGTCTGTGGCGCGCTGACTAGGGCGTATCGTGGATTACGTGCTTGTAGCCACTTGTTCTTCCACCTCAATTAATGAGGGAGATCAAGTGGTCCACATTTTTTCTGATATTCTAATTTTCATTTTAATTGCATTATTTTCATTAATTCATATTAAATTTAATATTGATACAAAAAATATGAGAGTTTCACCAAAAAATTTCAAAAAATGTCCTCTTTCATATTATGAATTCAAATTATTTTTTTGGATCATTATTAATATTTTTCATGATTTAATTGATTTTGCATTTGTTTTTAATTGTTTAAAAATATTTTTAAATGTCCAAAAATTATGAAATTTTTTCTCCGAGGTCCTTTGACCTTGTTTGACCTATGATAAATCTCATGGCCATTTCTTTGGTGTTTTGATGAGGTTTTAGGAATTGGACAAACCATATTTAATTTAAATGCACTATTTTAGTATTTTTAATTTGAATAAATGCCAAATAAATTTGTTGACCACTTGTGGTGACTTGTTGGTGTTTGACTATTGTTGTTGGGCTTTGGTCAAGGTTGATTTGAGTTTGTCAACATAATATCATTGGATTTATGGGATTGATGGAATGTACATTCCATCTCCCAAAATGAATGGATGATATTAATTTGGTAAAAGTCCTCCTTTGACCAATTTGTGTTTTGATCCATTCCCCTCCCCTCTTTCATGGTATTGTGTGGGAGCTTGGCCTTTTTTCCTTCCTTTGGAAGATGTCTTGATTCAAGGATCCATGCTTGTGATAAGTGGGTTGAGTGTTCTCCAAGGAATGTATTAAAATGAAAAGCAAAACAATACTAACTTCTAACCTATTAACTACTAACTTTTAATTTCAAGCCCTTTACTTTAATGCCATTTAATTATAGCTTTTATTCATTTTGCCATTGTTCATATCATTCTAATTATTTATGTTAATGCAATTTTCACTTTGTCCACTTGGACCATATTTGTGTGATATATTTTATTTATGTATATTTTGTTTGTTTGTGTGGTCTTTGACCATTAATGGACATAATAATAACAAAAACCCTAAAAAACTGTTGTGTGGACTGTTGGCTTGATCTTGGACAAATGGACTTAGAACTTAGGCAACATTCCTATGCTAAAGGACTTGGCCAATGCCAACTTATTGAGAAACCAAGTGCTTGCAATTTGAAACTTCATCTGATACATCATTCAAGATCCTTCTGAATTCATCTGCAACATGATCATTGTGAAGTTGTTATTTTGAACTTGTGACTTGTGAAATTCATCTGTTACATGCGCTACTTTGAGGAAGATCATGGAATGGATAAGCTTGGATATGACCATCTTTATTTGATGCCTTGCTCTTCAAGATAATATAATTATGCATTTGTGTGTTGCTTGATTCTAAAAGTTCAAGGGAATTCTAGGTTTCTATTGACATTCTTGTCTATTGGATAGCTACCCATTTGGTCAGATCTTTTAAACTCTAAACTTTTAATTTTGTATATAGGATAGTCTCTTCATCTTCTCCCCACTTCTTTAATTTCAAAATCTCTCCCTCTCTTTTTCAAAACTTTCTTTGATTGAACTTATTTTGTTCTAAACTTTGACCACTTTTGCAAAGAGATAGAAACTTTAGGCTTATGCCATTGCATTTTCAAAATTATTTTCTTAAATCAAACTTGTAAATAAACTTAACTATAGTAGACTTAAACTTTCAAAAAGAAAAAAAAAAGAACTAACTCATTCAAACCATTTTTAGGCCTTTGTGCCTTTCAAACTTAATTTTTATTAAAAGAAATGCATCCACTTTGAAATTTGTATCACGAACTACGAGGTTTTGATCCCTCATTTTTATGTTGGTACGTAGGCACAAGTCCGAAGGTCTTGTCAAACACAAAAATATAATTAATGAATTCTTTTCTCATCCATTCATTCTATTTGTTTGTAAACATCACTTTATACCAAGTACATATGCACACAAAAGGGCTCCCTATAAGTACCTAGGATACTTTGGGTGCTAAAACCTTCCCTTTGTGTAACCAACCCCCTTACCTATAATCTCTGACATTTTATTAGTTTTGATTTAAAAATTTCTTACTTTTGGGTTTTGTTCGTACTTTTTCCCTTTTCCCTTGGAAACAATAAAAGCGCGGTGGCGACTCTTGTTATTTGATCTTTAGCTTATCCATAGCTTCATGATCATGAATTTACCGCTACAGTCTACTCATGACCTTTATAGGTCGACTCATGACCTATACAGGTCTACACGTGCATCAAACAGGTCGACACGTGACTTACATAGGTCGACACATACTTTATTTTTTTGTGAAAAAAATCAGTTTTTAATCATTTAAACACTACCTTATATAACAACAATATATTTTACGAAAATTTATCATAATAACTTTATTTCCTCTTACTATCAATCTCTAACTCATATATTATTTTATGGGTTCATTGATCAACAACAGATTACAACAATATCATCATATTCATCACCTCTAAATCATCAAATTTTCATCAAATTCAACATGATTCATTTGAATCAAGCACATCACAATAGCAACATATCAATATACATGATTATAATTTATATCGTTGCATATAAAAACAGTATTATCATCATCGGTCAAAAGAGTAACAAACCCTATGGAAGGTTATGAGTCTTTCCACTCTACCCTTCCATCATACCCCTTATTATTGAAATAATTTCTCACTCTTACCTTAGATTTTCAGTAATTGGTGATGATTTGTGAAACTTCTATAAGTTCTCTCCCTAATTTCCTAACTTGCTCCCCATCCCGTCTTTTGCCTCTTTTCTACGTGCATGAAGTTTCTCTATAAACCTAGCTCTTTCCCTACTTTTATAATATATATACTCTCTCACCACTTTGTCTAATTATGAAATTTGTTCAACTCAATAATAACTTATCTATTTTTATCCCGTATTTCCTCCAATTCTCATAAATAGCCTAATTCCATCATTTTATTATTTAATTAATTAATTCAAATGAAAGTACTATTTATAAAATATTATTTATTCTAATATTCAATTAAAATTCTAAATAATTTTTAAACAAATGTGTTAAACTCTTACTCTCTCTATACCTCTACTTAAATGATATTTACTCCAACAATCACACCACAAATAATTTAAAATACCAATTAATCAAATAAAATTTTAAATAATTAAATTCGGAGTGTAACATATATCATAGAGATTCAACGATAAAAAAAACCCTTTCCTTTTGTCTCTTGCCTTATAAGATCAAGAGATAAAATTCAAATATACTTTGATACAATTATTAAATTATAAATTGAGTTCAATTCAATCAATAATTATTTATTTAAAAAATATTGAAGATTAAAATTTGTTAATGATCCTATTTCATCTCATTTTTTACTCTTAGCTCTGTCCATGCTCCAAAGGTCATGTATCTGGGAAGATCTAACTATTTATTCATTCCTATAATAAATGTTACATATACCTTTAAATGAAAAATATATGAATTGTAATTACATGTTTATGTAATCCCTAGCACTTTAACATTAATTATATTACTAATCTTGTTGTTTATTTCCCATAAGTAGAGTTTGATTTCAGGCTTTTGTTTAATTTGGCGAATTATTACGATTTCACTTGGACGAATTGTCTCACCAGAGTGTTGACATTGGTCACCAGGATTATGTAATCCTACTAATGGAGTACCATAATATGGTGTCAATGTTGGATATCAGGTTAATATAATCTCCTTGATGGATTGCAACATTGGAGTGCTAATTATGATAATATGACTTATGTAACTTCACTAATGGATTGTTAGATAAGCGTTCCTACAATGGTGATTTGGATTATATAATTTCACTGATGGAATAACACATTAGGGTATTAACATTAATAATCAAGCTTATGTAATTTCACTGATAGATTACCACACCAGGGTTTCGATGTTAGTCATCAGGCTTATTAATTCCACCTATCGGTTTTCATATTAGGCGTCTATGTTAAACATTAGAATTATGTATCTTTCTTTTCACAAAAGTAACATAATATATTTGATAAAGACTTAATTAATGATAAAATGGAAAAAAATGTGTCATTAACGTCTTTAAGGAACAAAATTAATAACGGGGCATATATATATATATATATATATATATATATATATATATATATATATATATATATATATATATATATATATATATATATATATATATATATATAAAGTCAGAGAAAGAATACACCGTCATGATATAAAGAGTTTAATTGAAATATAATTTGAAGTGTAAGGAAATCTAGGATCTTAGATAAACATATATCAAGATAAAAATATAGTCGAAATCACAGCTTTTATAAAAGTTATATCTCAAAATGACTTTTATGAAAAATTATTTGAAATAGTTTTAAAATTAAATGATTTTTTGAAATTTTAATATCCGATTTTTTTTTCCATAAAATGAGGAAATATCTAAAATAATATTTTAAAAATTATTATTCAAATCAAATTTTTATTTGATGTTTTTATGCAAAAAATTTATAATTTTTTTTCACAAAATTATATTGCACTACAACAATCATTTTAAAAAAAAAGTCAAAACAAACGAATTGATAATGATAGTTCTCTAAGATTCTATTGTAACCATTATTCTTTTGACTAGATCCACCTTTTTTTATTAACTTATATATGATTATTTTAATGGAAAGTTTGACTCGACAATTAGCATGTGGATACTGTTAGAAAAATAAAGTTAAATCAAATAGATCGATATTAGAATCGTGAATGATGTCAATTTTCTTAGAAGTATTTCAAACACACTCTTATAGTCTTAGAGTTAGAACGCAAGAATAACCAAGATAATTCAGCTTTTTAATTGAATCTGCACAAGACTCATGAAAATTTAAATGAAGGAAAGAGTGTCTGAAATTATGTGAAGATGATTCACTGTTTTTTGTTATGTTATTTTTCTGAATCCGAAATGAAGTATTTATAGGTCATATTGGTGTTTCACAAGGTTGCGATCCTTGGTGAAACAACTTCTTTTTACTAATTGTTCCGCCTACTGCAACATTCTTCAAGAATTACATACTTTCATTTTACAACACTTCACGAAGTGTTGCCTATTGCCGAATTCAAACTTATTCCAACACTTTACAAGTGTTGCCTATTTCTTAATTCAAATCCACTACAACACTTCGCAAATGTTGCCTATTTCTAATTCAAAATTAATTTTCACTTACATATTGTCATTTTGAAATACACTCAAGATTATTAATTTGTAATAATTTACAATAATCCCCCACTTGTTCCAATAATGACAAGATCAATTCCAGAAAAAGAGAAATAAAGAATGTTAATATAGTTAGATATCTTTCGATTTAAAAATTAACCTTAGTGAGGACAATGCAAAGTCTAATCGGAATGTTAGGTAGCAATGATTTTAAACCACGAATCAATATGATTAGATCGACATTACCTTACACAAATTTTTTAAGGGTTCTTCTCCTACATATCTCGCCTAACACTTATTTATGATCATATGCTTTCCTGTTTCATGAATTTTTCGTGAGTGAAACTTCAACTCTCACTTTGAGACGACAACATGTAGAAACTCATATAGGTGAAGTTCATATTGTATCACTTTCCATGAGACACATACCCTCAGTATTGAACTTCATTAAGAGTTTAAATAAAAACTTAACCCTCATTTTAAATGTCAACATTATCACGAAATGTTCGACAAACATTCAAATCAACGACTTGTTGTTATCCATTGAATTTTGAGATTAATGTTCTGTTAACGTAAGATTGGGTTACCACCGATGTCAGGACTCTTACTCAAGGAGTTTCAACTCCATGCCTCTCGAGGTTGTTTTTACTAAGTCTCTTGTCAGTGGCTTAGTAAATAGATCAACCAAATTATAGCTCGTTAGTATATAGGCGAGTGAAGTGATTCCATCTTTAATCAATTTTCTCACAAAGGAATGTTTAAGTCCTACTTGCCTAGACTTTCTATTATAACTTTTTGTATGCTTTTGGTAAAGTGGCTTGACTATCGCAATGTATCAACATCTTTGAAACATTATCTTTAGCCAATGGAACTTTCAACAGAAGGTCCTTCAACCACTCAGCTTCTTCACAATTAAAGGGAAGTAAAGTTGTTATGAATCTAATGTATCATAACCAAGCTTCCAAACTCTAATGAGTCTATATATCCAAGTCTTCCAGATCCTGAACCTGGGCTTATGAGGAAATCCAAAGATCAACAAGATCTGAAGGCTGAAATCTTTTGAAGCAAGCAGTCACTGCCACAAGGAATAACTCTGCAACTTCTGAACGTGCTTTACCAATACTTATGAAGGATCTACTTCAAAGAAATTTGTCTACATCAAATCATCAACTCTACAAGTGTTTATCCAGACTAAGGATTTAGGATCGAACAAAAATAATTATTGACTTATTTCCTTTATTAGATACGGGATGAAATTATTTCTGATATATCCTCATTATAAAATATTAGGCCTCTAAATTGAACATTGTTGTCGGTGATGATAACATGTGAAATGCTTATTACATTTTTACACATTAATTTCTTCATCCTCATTGCACTAACGATGAATAGAGATTCAATCCCTATCCACTTATAAAAATAGTATATATCCTTAACTATAAATTTGAGCTAAGTTATGAAAGTAGGAATACGCCAGAGGATATCTAGCGTCGGTGTATTGAAAAGCTACAACATTAGTATCTAATGTAGTACCTCTAGAGGTTAATGTGGCAAGGTAATGAATCATTTACACTTGTTGCACCTTTGTATTATCTTTGCACAAACAACTATAGTTGTCTAATAGTACCCAGATCTTAACACCTTTGATGTTAACATCCAGACTTAATAATGGTTTCCAATTAAAAAATTGAAAGAGATGTACAGAGAAACCTCTGTGTATATTCTTTTCTATGAATGTATAATATGCAACTACTCTTTTGAGTTTTACTCAACCTTTGATCTCGTTTATTTCAATTTCTCCAATAGCCTTGGAATATGTGCCATATTTTCCTTTGGATCCAACTTTGTGAACTTTTATTTTCATTGATATTTCTTTGGCCAATTTCTTTTCTACTTTACGTAGGTCTATTTGGTTTTTCTTGAGGTTGTTGAATAAGCATCGTCTAGTCTTCTTTTGATCAACATGTATTGAGACTATGTTTTCATTTTCTTAGGAAAATCCACTGGTCTTCTAAATTTGGGATTTCACTGTCTCTTTGATAACCAATAATCTCATCTAAATTGAATTGGATATGACACGTACTATTAAAGTCACGAGGACTTGTATGAATTCCGTGACCTCATAGATATCACTTTGGAATTATACTAGAGTGACATTGTAAGGTTTGAGCACAAACTTAGGTAAATCAAATTTCTTGTAGGTTTGTCAAAATATAATTCCAGTTGACCTACCTTGGTTGATGAAGCTCTTTTTTAAATTTCAATTCTCCATTACCATTGAGATGACAACTTAGGTCTTATTAGTACTTGTCAACTACTTTGTAATATTTTCTAAAAAGGTAATTGTTTGACAAATGTATGGGAGAATATGTATATATGAATTTGATATTTGGATATTGTCCTTACCTAATTAAGGTTCACATGTTATATCCGAATATATTGTTTCGGGCTTAGCTTTTATTTTATGAGGATTTACTTCAAAGTTTATTCGACGCCTTCGGGGTCTTGCCCGACCAATGGTTGGTATCCCTTCCCTCCCTAGGTGTAAGCATGGTCCGAGGTTAACGTGTGGAGGACCAACCACAACCTCTAGAATGGTTAGCTACCAAGAAGGGTGGGCCAGTCATTTCAAATTCATGGTTTGGCTACATTCTTTTTACGTGCTTTACATTGCAGGGTTTTGATTCTTTAATGATATGCTTGCGGCGTTTATGATAACACATCTGAGTCTTTGTCGTGGGACTTTGATTTGCTTTGTTATACCCCAGACACATCGCTACCTTTCAATGTCACAAAGAAAAAATATATTTTAGTATCACATTCTTTCTTCTTTAAACAAAATGATCATAATACATTGTGATGGCATAATTATGTTTCTTATAAAGCTATTAAAATTACTAGGTGGGATTACCACTACTTATTCTCCACGCCTCTTGTAGTCTACTCCCACTTTTGGTTGTCTAGATGAAGTAGCCTGTCTTACCTATGGTAGACAAAATATTCATATCTCTTAATTGGCCGATCATGGAGGTTACGTTGATCTTCATGATTTTTCACTCCCCTCCCTTACTGTCTTGTTGCAAGGCCTGATAGATTCTCTTTGCTCTATCAAAATCGGCATTGACCGTGGCTGGTTCTTCGTGTAAATTGTGAAACTTTAGCTTGAGGTGAACCGGGGATTGTTTATTGAAACCGTGTGGTATCACATGCAAGTAAACATGTATGTTTTAAGTAGCAAGTGATAAAACAACAAGGATGTCGAATCCATAGGGAGTGGAAAGTAACTTAGGTTGATTTTTGCAAGAATCTATCTTCTGTAAATAAGCATGGGCAAGATAAAAATAATATATGATCGTCACAGGTTCAGTTGAGTAGAAAGTAGAACAATGTTAAAAAGGGTGGTTGAGTTCAATAATAGAGAGTATGTTGGGCAATGATCCGTTAACATAACTTTGTCATTTATGTGTGTATGATGTGTTGTTTCGTGTCAGGAAAGGTTAGAAAGTGATTTAAAGATGTGTCTCTACATCATCAAAAGCTTATACTTTAGGGAAAGGAGACAAATCTCTAAGTCTCACTTGTAACCCTAAATCATGTTTGGTTTTATTCTGAAAAATCTTTTATGGTTGTAGGCTATCATCTCTAAGAATCTAATCTAATAAATATCTCTATTCTACTATTTTCAACCACTTTTATCATGAAATCCGCTTGTTGTTGGATCTCTCACAACAACAAGTTTGTATGTTTTTCCAATTTGATCAATCAAAGAAACACATTTATAGGAAGTTAGAACATGACAAGATAAAGCATTAACTACACATCACTTAAAATAAAAACTACATTATATTAACTTCTCATTTCTCAACAAACAAAGGTTTAGCTCATAATGAGCTTAGCACAAACAACAATATTGGTCTATAAATTATTCATTCGCAAACACTTAATAGAAACGAACAACAACCTAATAACAACGTCTTGTCTTCTGGCAATGGATAATCACCAGGAGACAACATGGATTCAGAAGTAAGCACTTGAAATGGTGAAAATAAGAATCTCCATTACACTCAACTCTCTTCTTTACTGGTTTCTTCTATGTGAGTTTTCTCTTTTTCCTTCTTCAAGAATTACTTTTATAGTTGCTTCAACTAGGATTTTCAACTTGTCTTAGATCATGAGATTGAGAATAAATCAAATAAGGCCCAAAAGAAGGTGTAGTATGGAAGATTGCTGGCACAGAGGAGCATGCGGCATTTTCCTTTTTTCTGCATGGCACGCTTCGTGGTTGTACTATGTACTACATTTTTTCATCTAGCGCATTTAGTCTTATCCTTTTAAATCAACTCTCCTTCCAACACAAATTGCTGCCACATGATCCCTAGGAATGCAATTGTTGTTTATTTTTTTCCCCAACTACTTCCATCCTTCTACTTTTCATTGACTACCAAATGCTTTCCTAGGATGTCGTGCTTGACCTAATTAGAACTAACCTTTCCAAAAGCATCAAACACATAAAAACTACAAACGAGAGCACCTATTGTGCTCTTTAGAAACTACTCTAAAAACAACAAAATGTAATGAAATTAACTACTGAATGATAAAATAACTAACAATATCCATGTATTAGGCCTTGTAATAACTTGTAAAGTATGGCTTATCACACCCCTAAACTTGAATCATTACCTGTCCTTAAGTGATGCAACAAGTAACAACATAGAAATTTCACTACTTATCATCTCCTACTCTAACAGCTCAACTCACAATCAACTCAGAAGTCATCTTAGGGGAATGTTTTCACAAATTTGCATAACTCAATCTTGTATTATTCAGATTGTGTGTGTGTGTGTGCGTGAGCGCATGTGTGCTCTTCCTGATGTTGCATGTTATGCCACTAGTCTTTAATTTAGATGCCTAGCCTAAATTCTAGCTTGTTTATCTTATCCTATGGTCCAATAATTCATTTATTTCAGTTTAAGAAGGGGGAATTGACTGTTTTTCTTTATACTTTTTTTGTTCATTTTGAACTTGAGGCTTACACGTGCATTTTTATTATTGATAAGTTTTGCTAGATGCTCCACCTTTTCACCTGACAGGATCTCACTTGTAATGAGTCTAACCTGTTATTAATGGTGAAGACATCTATTTGTTCCTCAAGTTTCAGGCACAAGAACTTATTTATCATGCACATCGGCATTTTAATTATTTTTGCACACTTTTGTGTGTTTATTTACATATGCAATGTGTCCTTTTTGCTAAGTCTCAAGCAACAATATTATCCCCCACTAAAATAAATCCTACCATGAATCCTCATTCCATAATTCAAACCCATCACTTGCTTGGGAATTAAAATAACAGGATTGAAATGACAGGAATTCTAAATTTACAAAATGGAAACTAAAAACCTAAACTAGCAAATGATTATAGTGATTAGGTTTGGTAAAAAGGTGTCACGAAAGAAGCTGCCACACCCCCAAATATAGAATAAGGACAGAGTTCTCACTATCATTTGGTGAGTAGTGGCACACCATGACTTGTTAACCTACAGGGCTATAGAAAAGAAATACCAACTAGGCATGAAGCCTACTGCTCTTTCTAACAACTTTGTCCTCCTTCTATTTCTTACACGCCTCCTTCTTATTTTTAGCTTCCCCCCTGAGATTTTCTTTTTTCTACCTTGGGGGCCTTACTGACAGCTTCTGTCTTGACAAATGTGGTCACCTTGTTCTCTTTTGCATGGCTCTCTTTTTAACAGGGGTGTTAGCTTTTGCAAGAATTTTCTTCTTTGTGAGTGTCTTATTATGGGTAGGGCTGTTGATTTTATGAGGTGCCCTCTCTTTTTTGGATTGATGACCAATGGCTCGATGAAGCTCTTATCCTTCTCTTCCTCAGATTCTACATTAGACTCAAATTGTTTTGAGTCTCCTAAAGAGGTATCCTCCTTAGTTTCAACAACAATGTCTTCTTCCACCTTTTTGCTTTGGTCCTCTTTTTCAATTCCAGCCTCCTCTACATTGTCATCTTCTTCATTATATTCCTCATTCAAGTTCTCATTGTTGTGACCTAAAACTGACATTTTTTTACTCTTTTTATTTTTCTGTTTCTTCTTTTTCTTCAACTCCATTTAATCTTCTTTATCATTTTACTATTATCCATATTGGTATTGCCCGTGAATTAGTTCCCTGAAAATATGATCCAGGAAAACAGGTGGGTCCTCTAAATTCTCCATGATTAAGAGAAAACATCATCTCCTACAATTCATGTTGGTCTTTAGAAAACTTATAAAACTCCCTTTGGTCCTTCTGCATTTGAAGTAGTGCTCCCCACAAGACTCTATCAGTTTGAAAAGAGGTTTCTTTCTTTGGCGCTTCCTGTCGTGCCTCTGGTTTTTCGTTTTCTTCCTTTAGGATTCATGAGTGTTTAGATTGCATATTTGTCAAATGCAGTTTGGGGATGGAAAACATCATCAGTTGAGTGCTCAAGAACACCTTGTCTTCTGTAAAGGGTTGGGATGAGACAAGGGAAATAGATCATTCCCTCTTAATTCTTGGAGCATGCATTGATTTCTTGCAGGATAATTTTTGTTTAATTCATTGTACTAAATGAATTAATGTAGTGAAGAAGCACCAATCGGGCCTTGCTTATAGTGTCATTGTTGACACGGGGGCACAAAGAATTATTAATAAACTGGTACCATACTTTGGAGTCAGGGCGAAGATTCATCCTCTTGACTGTCTTCTCCAAGCCTAAATTAATACATCTTGTCACAGGATTGCACAAGGATTCCATATAAACATCATAATGATATTCATTAGATGTCTCCAACATATGTTGGTAAGTATCACCAACATTGTTCAAGCCCAATACCATGTTGATAGTTTCCTTTGAATAAACCTCCTTCGTACCTCTAACCACCACTTCCAACCTCTTATCCGTTGTGTCCACCAGGTTAGTATAAAACCCTCTTACCATTTGGACATTGTAAGGATTAGGATGCTTGTAGAACTTTACCCACTTCATAGTCTTGATGATTCACCCAATGTCACCAGGAAATCCCAATTGTTCCTACTCCATGTAGTACACAAAACCCTTCTCAGAGTGGACACTTATTCCAGCAAAGTAATAAGTGACTCGCTTGTGGGCTTCACTATTGACGAAAGTTCAACATCAGAGTTGTTTGAGTTAGAGTAGTCGATCACTGGTGTGGTATTCTTTCTAGTGCATGTCTTGTATCGCTTCCCTGAAGTCTTTGGATCCATTTTTGTGTTAGGGTTTGAGAGGTGAAGTGAAGGGAAGATGAGATTTTGAAGGGATGATGAGGAAAGATTGTGGGGAGTTAAGTGGGAGCAAGCAATTATGAAAAAAGAAGAAGAAGAGAGAGAGAGAGAGAGAGAGAGAGAGAGAGGTTTCAAAATTTTGGAAAATATGAGGAGTGATGACGGGGTTGGTAGAGGTTACGTGTTTAATAGAGAGGGAATAAGAAAGGGAAAATTGAAAATTGAAAATTCTAGGGGAGAGAAGTAACCGTTTAGGGTTACCGTGTTGCTTGTTGTAGTCAGCAAAATCATGAGGTGTGGAAGACAAGCAAATAAATGCTTATGTCCAAAAGTGACGTCATGCACAAGGCTTCCATGGTGTGTCTGCGTGTGTGGCTTTCTCTCTCCCACGACAACAAATAATGCTTTTCATGACGAAGCTTTCACCTTGAACAATAGAAAATCGAGGTATAAAGCCAAGGCGCATGTAACGGTAAATTCATGATCACTGACCTATTGGTTAGCTCAACGTCAATAAAACAAGAGTCACCACCGCACTTTTATTTTTTCCAAAGGAAAAGGGAAAAAGTACGAACAAAACCCAAAGATAAGAAGTTTTCAAATCAAAACTAATAAAATGTCAGAGATTACAGGTAAGGGGGTTGGTTACACATAGGGAAGGTATTAACATCCAAAGTGTCCTAGGTACTCCTAGGGAGCCCTTTTTTGTGTGCACGTGTTTTGGTTGAAAAAGATGTTTGCTAAAAATTAGAATGAGGAGATGAGGAAAGAATTAATTTATTATATTTTTTGTCTTTGACAAGACCTTTGGTCTTATGCCTACATACCAACATAAAAATGAGGGATTAAAATCTAATAGTTCGTGGTAAAAATTTCAAAGATGGATGGATTAATTTTAACAAAAGCTTAAAGATCTTTTGTTATCAATGGGAAAATTCTCAACCAAACATCCACTGATAATGAGGGCTTTACAACATTTAAGAGGGAAGGCTCCAACTTGGATTCAATCAACAAGTCTTCCACTAACCCCTAATAAATGGAAAGTCTTACACTCGACACATCATAGAAAGGGAAAATTATATCTCAACCAAAGATAACTCAAATCTAAATGCTCTCTTTTGAAAAATTTAAAAGGAAAAGGCACAAAATGGACAAAAGGATTATATGAGGTTGTTAGTTCTTTTTTGTCTTTTTGAAAATAAAGCCAATATGATTAAGTTCATTTACAAGTTTGATTTAAGAAAGTATTTTGAAAATCAATGGCATAAGACCAAAGTTTCTACTCATTAAAACAAGTCTAAATTGAAAAACACAAGCAAAGAAGTTTTGAAAATGAGGGAGAGATTTTGAAATTAAAGAAGGAGGAGGAGATGAAAGGACTATCCTAGACAAGATTTAAAAGTTTAGAGTTGAAAAGATCTAACCAATGGGAAGCATCCACAAGACAAAAGTGCCATATAGAAACCCATTTCCTTTGGATTGTTAAGCAAGCAACAAAGCCATAGTCATCCAATCAATTAATAAGAAGACCAACTGTTATGAAATAAATATAACTAAACATCCAAGCAAGGACTCCAAAGAAAGCAGTCTTCAATGTCCTTTGAAACATACTCAAAGAGAAAGCATCAAAGGACATCAATGAGATCAAAATAACAATTCAGATAAGGAAAAGTATAACAGATAAACCAAATGAGTCTTTCTAACTTGTATCAGATGAACGACATTGGCCAAGAAATGGTCTCAAATTAATGGCATTGGCCAAGTTCTTCCATAGCTCAGGGATGTTGCTTGCTCTAAGTCCAAGGATCCAAACCTTGTTACAGACAGAGGTCCAATAGTCCACCAATGTATTTTTTAGGGTTTTTATCTTTATTAAGTGTTTTAAGGTCCTAAGACCACAAACAAAACAAGATGACGAGCACAAAATATATCACAAGCATAAATACCCTGGCTCAAGTGAGCAAAGTGAAAATGACTGAGAAATACATATCACCCAACAGAGTAGGCACAGGATTCCCAATCAAGAAAAGTCTAATGGCTTCAAAAGCGTCAATGTTAGGGAACAAAGCTAATCCATAGATGAGCAATACAAAGATAACTTCAAAAGCGTCCACACTACCAGCTTGAGCAAAAGTAGTGGCTTCCTTGATGAGGAAATTAGATGGCAACCCAAACAATCCTCCTTTCTTCACCCAATGAGTCTCTATCTCAGACTTCTTCATGTGAAGAGCTTCAACAATAATACTAGATCGGGGAATCTCCTCCAATCCACTAAAAGGCACTCTACTAGAAACAGGCATCCCCAAAAGATGAGAATACTCCTCCAAGGTAGGCATAAGCTGAAAATCTGGGAAAGTGAACAACGGTAGAGAGGATCATAGAACTGCACTAGCACACTCAAAAGTCCTTCAACCACATCCGCAGACAAGATGGACAGAAGCTTCCCATGACATTGTTTGAAGTCCAAGGGATCTAATACAAAAGATGCTAGCTTCCTTAACTCTTTTAAGTCGAAACATTTGAAACTGTACTTCTTAGTGTTCCTTCGTCCATAATCCATGGTCTGAAAATATTTGCAAATAATACCTCAGTTCCTTGAAATTTTCGTGTGATGAATGTTATGATGCGCATGAATGCATGAATGCAACAATCACAAATAAGGAATCACACACAAGGCAAACAAAGGTCAAGGGATGAATCAAGTCTTTGTCAAGATCAATCATCCATTTTGGTGGATTATGGTTTACACCTTATCGACACCCAAGTTCCATTGATATTGACAAGACTTGATTGGATCAACCAAGAATCAAGGGTTTGTTGTAAGTCACGAGCATGGAGTCTGGGTAAGAACCATACCAAAGGAGTGAACTAAGGATAAAACCTGTAGATCATGTTCTAAAAAGTTCCCAGAGTCTTAATTCTATCTATCGAATATTACAGGTTAAGGTGATTGACTCATCGACCCATAATATTCTCAAGAGAAACTCGTCTAAGTGTAGTATCGCGTAACAACTGTTATCAAGTCTACACTTGAACAGTTTTTGCACTACGTCCTAAATAGGCCAAGATGGGTTAAATGTTCTAAGGTCTTCAGCTTCTCGGACCCAATTAGAGATAGTAATGCCTAACCACAAATACTTGTGTGACATTTCCAAATCCAAAATAGTCTCCACTGAGCAGATGGGTCTCAAGACAACTTCTTAAGGACTACTCCACACAAGTCGAACATGATTGTACCATCCTCCTATCTTAATTGCACTCAAGTTCGGGTTAGAACTTATCTCACCATTCATAGATCACCAAGCACAACAAGAAGATTATATCACACATACATATATACAAACATCACATATATACAAATATGTACATAGAAAAAGTAGGCTAAACCCACTGAGGACTACTCCCCAGCAGAGTCGCCACTTAATTTTTGTAGCGGTAAATTCATGATCATCAAGCTATGGATAAGATAGAGATCAAATAACAAGAGTCGCCACCGCGCTTTTATTGTTTCCAAGGGAACAAGGAAATGTATGGACAAAACCCAAGAGTAAGAAGTTTTCAAATCAAAACTAATAAAAAGCCAGAGATTACAAGTAAGGGGGTTGGTTACACAGAGGGAAGGTGTGAGCACCCAAAGTGTCCTAGGTACTCCTAGGGAGCCCTTTTCATGTGCATATGTACTTGGTGTAAAGTGATGTTTACAAACAAATAAAATGGGGGGATGAGAAAAGAATTCATTAATAATATTTTTGTGTTTGACAAGACCTTCAGACTTGTGCCTACGTACCAACATAAAAATGAGGGATCAAAACCTCGTAGTTCGTTATACAAATTTCAAAGTGGATGCATTGCTTTTAACAAAAATTAAGTTTGAAAGGCACAAAGGCCTAAAAAATGGTTTGAATGAATTAGTTATTTTTTGGCTTTTTGAAGGTTTAAGTCAAGTATAGTTAAGTTTATTTACAAGTTTGATTTAAGAAAATAAGTTTGAAAATGCAATGGCATAAGACCAAAGTTTCTATCTCTTTGCAAAAATGGTCAAAGTTTTGAACAAAATAAGTTCAATCAAAGAAGGTTTTGAAAAAGATAGGGAGATATTTTGAAATTAAAGAAGTGTGGAGAAGATGAAGAGACTATCCTATATAAAAAATTAAATGTTTAGAGTTGAAAAGATCTGACCAAATGGGTAGCAATCCAATAGACAAGAATGTCAATAGAAATCCAGAATTCCCTTGGACTTTTAGAATCAAGCAACACACAAATGCACAATTATATTATCTTGAAGAGCAAGGCATCAATTAAAGATGGTCACATCTAAGCTTATCCATTCCATGATCTTCCTCAAAGTATCCCATGTAACAGATGAATTCCACAAGTCACAGGTTCAGAATAATAGCTTCACAATGATCATGTTGCAGATGAGCTTAGAGAGATCTTGAATGATGTATCAGATGAAGTTTCAAATTGCAAGCACTTGGTTTCTCAATAAGTTGGCATTGGCCAAGTCCTTTAGCATAGGAAGGTTGCCTAGATTCTAAGTCCATTTGTCCAAGATCAAGCCAACAGTCCACACAAAACTTTTTTTAGGGTTTTTGTTATTATTATGTCCATTAATGGTAAAAGACCACACAAACAAACAAAGTATACACAAACAAAATATATCACACAAATATGGTCCAAGTGGACAAAGTGAAAATTGCATTAACATAAACAATTAGAATGATATGAACAATGGCAAAATGAATAAAAGCTATAATTAAATGGCATTAAAGTAAAGGGCTTGAAATTAAAAGTTAGTAGTTAATACGTTAGAAGTTAGTATTGTTTTTCTTTTTCTTTTCATTTTAAGACATTCCTTGGAGAACACTCAACCCACTTATCACAAGCATGGATCCTTGAACCAAGACATCTTCCAAAGGAAGGAAAAAAGGCCAAGTTTCCACACAATACCATGAAAGAGGGGAGACTTACAATCTCACTAACTAGAATGCTTATGCCTTTTATGTCACAAATTTAGCGCTATGTTAAGCAATCGTAATTGGACTTATGTAGAAGTCACAACTATTTGAGGTCGGGCAATAGAATTTTGGTGTTAATGCATTTTAGAGACATAGTATAATGGACTATGCTCATGAAACATACCACACACAAAAAAGGATATGCAAAAGGTGTAACCTAATCTCATCCATACTCATGTTAATTTTTCAATCAACTAGCCTTAGGATTTTGAGATATCATAGGCCAAAATGAAATGAATGAATGGAGAAGGGGAGTAAGATGAAGTGGGAGGGAACAAATCAAAACACAAATTGGTCAAAGGAGGACTTTTACCAAATTAATATCATCCATTCATTTTGGGAGATGGAATGTACATTCCATCAATCTCCTACATCCAATGATATTAAGTTGACAAAGTCAAATCAACCTTGACCAAGGACAACCAACAACCGTCAAACACCAACAAGTCATCACAAGTGGTCAACAACTTTATTTGGCATTTATTCAAATTAAAAATACTAAAATAGTGCATTTAAATTAAATATGGTTTGTCCAATTCCTAAAACCTCATCAAAACACTAAAGAAGTGGCCATGAGATTTATCATAGGTTAAACAAGGTCAAAGGACCTTGGAGAAAAAATTTCATAATTTTTGGACATTTAAAAATATTTTTAAACCATTAAAAACAAATGCAAAATCAATTAAATCATGAAAAATATTAATAATGATCCAAAAAATAATTTTAATTCAGAATATGAAAGAGGAAGGTATTTGATTTTTTTTGGTGAAACTCTCGTATTTTTTGGATCAATGTTAAATTTAATATGAATTAATGAAAATAATGCAATTAAAATGAAAAATAAAATATCAGAAAAAACGTGGACCACTTGATCTCCCTCATTAATTGAGGTGGCAGATCAAGTGGCCACAAGCGCGCAATCCACGATACGCCCTAGTCAGCGCGCCACAAACTTGGTAATTCAAACCAACGCACGAGATTATTTCATTTCAAAAGGATCCTGTGGCTCAGAACCATCCAGCTCACCACCGGTGTCCAAAGGCCGGTCGTCTTCTCCGGCGACCCTGGCCGGATTGGTTCAGTCATAACCATCACCAAAATTAAAAAGAAGGACATGATTTCAAAGTAAAAATGGCACTGAGCACGAATCTGACCTTAATGCATCCTAACTTCAAGTATATTGAGAGATACATGGAGTTGAAATTTGAGGTACATGAACTGAGTT
This sequence comes from Lathyrus oleraceus, assembly GCF_024323335.1. Classification (NCBI taxonomy): domain Eukaryota; kingdom Viridiplantae; phylum Streptophyta; class Magnoliopsida; order Fabales; family Fabaceae; genus Lathyrus; species Lathyrus oleraceus. The sequence goes on from NC_066584.1 coordinate 131,135,110, forward strand.
GCTTCGATTTAGCCTCAAAGCAACTCAATCTTCTTGCCTATTGGTAGGACTTCAGACAACCAAAGAATCAATACAATTGAGAAAGATTTAGAGAGAATCGAAGAGATTAAAATTTCTGGAAAACACCTTGAATGTAGATCTGGATCCAACTGTTCTTGCCTTGGCTCGTGTTTGATCTCACTCCAAATGCTTGCAGAAGAAGAATTGAACACACAAGAGGTCTTCGATCCCTGGAGTTTTGAATTTCAAAACAGTGAAAATTCAAAATCAAATTCAAGTGAATTTATCAGGATTATCCTTTGGAATGCGAGGGTTAGAGGTTGGGGATCAACGCTTGCGCGAATGTGTGTGAAATGCTGAGCATATGAGGCTCTATTTATAGCTGAAACCATTGATATTTGCACACTTGAAATCACTTTCCAAAATTGGTCATTGATGATGCATGGGTGCATGGGTGCATACAGGCCCATGAAATCATTGCCTTAGGTCCATAAATGAGTGTGAGAGAGTCTAAAACCAACTTGAATTGCAAGGCAAGTGTGTGTAAATATTTGAAGTTTGATTCTTGCCAAATGATGATACCATGTTCAAGCCATGCACAGCCTATGCATTCATTGTCCAAAATGGATTAATTTGAGCTCTTTGGAAAGGTGAGATCAAGAGGAGCAACTTTCATGTTCAACACGTTTTTATTTGGAGCCTGGAACTTGAAGAAATTTGAGGTGGAAGTTTGGGAATTTTAACATATTGAAAAAATTTCTAAGTGTCAAGCCATATGTCTCAATATTCCACCTTGCTTAACTTTTTATATGAGCTTCAAATGAGAAAAGTTTCTTCATCAAAGTTGTAGCTCTCTCAAATACCTTAAAAATGGTCACCAATTTCATGTAATTTGGATTTTAAATGATAGAGTTATGAATTTTTGAAGTTTGGAAAAATCACTTGATCAATGGTATAGGTCAAAAGTGACCTATAATGTAACCTTATATCACATGCTCAAAAAAGTTGAATCAGCTCTCACTCCAAAAATCAACATTGAAGTAGACATCTTGACTTTGATTGTGCAACTTGGAAATCTTTCATATCATAAAAATTGAGCAAGTTATGGCCTTGGGAAGTTGACTTTCAAGTTAGGGTTTAAACAAAATGACCTATAATGTTTCAACATAAAAAATGATTTTCCAAGACAAACTAGCTCTAGGTCTCAACATGAAAGTTATTTGGAATGTCATTTGGAGTAAGTTTGATCTTGGAATCATTTTCATATGGTGAAAATTGTAGGAGATAGGGTCTAGGGAGACCCAGTTTTGATCAGATGAATTCATTTGGCCAACCACCATCAACCAACTTGCTAACCTTCAATTCTCTTGACTTTCTAGGCTCATGGTAGATCATATATGCATAAGATGATGAATTTTAAAGTTTCCCTTGAGAATTTTGATCAATTGGTGAGATAGCTTGTTGGAGAAGTTACTCAAGATACCTAGTCAAACTAGGGTTTCCAATGCAAATCACCCTCAAACTCTTGAAGAAAACTTGATCAATATAACATATAGTAACCAATAGAACTCATATATGATGCTCATAACCATTATTGTATCAATTCATGGTTGTGCTCTTTGTCATGAGGGTCTCAAACCCTAGATATGAACTTGATAGACCAATGGAGATCATGCCCTTCCTACAAAAGAGTTAATCAAATGCAAAGACATACTTTTGGTATTTTGGTTAGTAAAATGATAATATACAAGTATGATACAATCACAAAATGCTTGGTGATCTCTCCCAAAACAACCCCAATGAAAGAGGGGTAAGGAGGATGCCAAGGTATGATCCCAATGCTAATGCTTATGATGAAATTGCATGAGGGATCTTAGGGTCAAAATTGGGGGCTTACAGTTTGCACCGAACGGGGTTAACAATTAGTTCTTTTTGTCTTTTGAAATTTGAGTCAATATGATTAAGTTTATTTACAATTCTAATCATTAAACAATGTCTAAGTTTGTAATCACAAGCAAAGAAAGGTTTTTGAAAAGAGGGAAAGATTTTGAAATTTAATAAGTGGGAGGAGATGAAGAGTTTATCCTAAGCCCAAATTAAAAGTTAAGAGTTGAAAAGATCTGACCAATGGGATGTAATCCAACAGACAAGAATGTCATAGAGAAACCCACTTTCCTTTGGACTTTGACAAGCAACAAGCAATAAGTAATGAGCAATATCCAGACATCATGAATATCAAGGAATCAAATAAAAATAGTCACATCCAAGAAAGCACTCCAACAGCTAACAGTCTTCATTGTCTTCCCATGTATCAAATGAAATATTCCTTGATCAACTCAGAACAAAACATCACAAATAGACAATAAGAACAAAATAACAAATAATCACAAAGAAAGAGTAGTAGATGCATCCAAGAAATCCTCAAGTTTTGCATCAGATGAAGGAAATGGTCAAAGATAGCTCAGTCTCAAAATGTTGGCATTGGCCAAGTCCTTTAGCACACAGGAAGTTGCCTAATTCTAAGTCTAAAGCGCAGATCAAGTTGCAACAGTCCACCAAATGTTTTTTTAGGGTTTTTGTCGTTATTAGGTGTTTTAAGGTCCTAAGACCACAAACAATATATACAATCACAAGATATGGCTCAAATGAGCAAAGTGAAAAAGGACTTAAACATAAACAAGTTATATGAAATGTAAATGGCAATGGATGATAAATGACTAAAATTTAAATTGTATAAAGTAAATAACTTGAAAGTAAAAGCATAATGAATAAGAGTTAGTCAATGGTTAATCAAATGTTAGTGTTGAGTTTTAATTGATTAAGTCATTCTTTGGAGAACACTCAACCATTCACTCACAAGTATGGATCCTTAAACCAAGACATCTTCCATGAGAAGGGCTCCAACTTGGATAATTCAACAACTATGCCACTAGCTCCCATGAAAGGAAAAAAGGTCAAGTCTCCATACAATACCATGAAGAATGGGAGACTTACAATCTCACTTACTAGAATTCTATGCCTTGAGGGTCAAATTTAGCTATATGTTAAGTAATCGTAATTGGGCTTATGTAGAATTCACAACTATCTGAGGCCAGACAATAAAAATATAGGTGTTAATGCATCTTAGAGGTTTGGTACAAAGAACCAAACTCCTAAAATATACCACACACTAAAAAAAAGGGAGGGACCTATCTCAGTCATACTTGTATTGGTTCATCTGACACAAGGTCATTGATGAATCAATTAGCCTTTAGATATTAGAGATTTCATTGGTCAAATGAGGGAATAGGGAAGAATAGGGATGAAGATGAAGTGGGAGGGGGAGATAGAAACACAAATTGATCATGATAGGAATTTCATCTGATCAAAACCATTCATTCATCTTGGGAGATGAAATGTACATTTCATCAATCCCCTAAATCCAATGGTTTTGATCCAACAAAAGTCAAATCCATTATGACCAAGGCCCAAATAGAAAGTCAAACATCAAAACCGTAAAAATGGCTCAACAATATTTTTAAACAATTAATCAATTCAAAATCACATTAAAAATGAATTAAAATACATTTTAATTTGGACAAAACCTAAAATCCCTTAATAACACCAAATAAATGGCAAAGGGATTTATCCTAGGTCGAATAAGGTCAAAGGATCTTAGACAAAAAATTTCACAATTTTTAGAAAGTCAGAAATATTTTTAATCAATTAAAAATATGCACAAAAATATTTAATTCATGAAAAATACCAAATTTAATCCAAAAAATAATTTTAATTCAGAATACGGAAGAGAAAATATTTAATTCTTTTTGGTGAAAGTCCCACATTTTTTGGATTAAAAATGGATTTATTATGAATTAATCAAAATAAGTGGATTAAATAGAAAATTTGGAAAAAAAAACAAAGACCATCAGATCTTCCTCATTAATTAAGGTGGCAGATCTAATGGCCACGCGTGTGGTGTCCATCAAACACACTAGTCAAACGTGCTGCAAACATGGTCGTGCAAACCAAAGGCCAGGATTAAAATGTTTAAACATGATCAAAGGGATGTGAGAGTGCCAACACACCATAGGAGCTAGGGCTCCGGTCATCTTCTCCGGTGGACCTCATCGGACTGGTACACCATCAACCTTCATTAAAATAAAAAGTGCATACACTAATTTGAAGATAAAAATGCCAGGAGTCCAAATCTACCCTCAAAATTCTCCAATTCTCCCTATTTTGAAAGATACGTGGAATTGGAAATTGAGGAATATGAACTGAGTTGCTTCGATTTGACCTCAAAGCAACTCATTCTTGTTGCCTACATTGGTAGGTCTTCAGACAACCAAAGATCAAGTAAAATGATGGAGAATTGAGGGAGAATCGAAGAAGATAAATTTCACAAAAATCAGCTTCTGTTTGTAGCAATAGGGCTCGATCTCTCTTCTAATTTGCTTTGCCTTGCTTCTACCAACTTGCCGGAAATGAATTGAATGCAAAAATGGATTGATGCCTTGGAGAGTTGAAACTCAATTTCAAGAGAAATCCTCAAGGTGTTATATGAATGGAGGGTGGGAGAGATTGTAGATCAAAGCTTGGGAAAAGGGATCCTTATTCTAAGCTCAAGGGAGATGTATTTATAGGCTACCAAATCCTTTTCACACACTTCCATTCAAAATCCAAAAATAGCAATGCAATCGTGCATGCTTGCATGGGCGTGTAAAAATCCAAGCATTGATGTCAAAAGTTCCAAACTCAATTCCAAATGATTGTGAAACAAAATCAAGGGACCATGCAATATTGAAATGAAAATTGATCATAAATATTTCCAAATGGGGCCATGCATTACACCCATGCACAAGTCCTTAAATCTTTCTCCAAATTAGGTGATCTTAGACTTTTTGGAAAGGTGACATGAAGGGGAACAACTTTCATGTTTAACACTTTTCCATTTGAAGCTTGGATCATGATGAGTTTTGAGGTGGAAGTTTGAGAAATCAAACATAATTGAAAATTTTCTAAGTACCAAGTCAAATATCCACTTCTTCCACCTTGAATAACTTTTGCTATGAGTTTCAAATGGAAACAGTTCCTTCATCAAAGTTGTATCTCTTTCATACCTCTTCAATTTGGTCACAAATTTGACCTCATTTGGATTTTACATGAGGGAGTTATGCATTTTAGAAGTTGAGGAAAATTGTTTGTTCAATGATAATGGCCCAAAATGACCTATAATCTTTCCTCTTGTCGCATGCCCTTGCAAGTTGAATTTGACATTTCTAAACGAATCAAAGTTGGAGAGGACATTTTGAAATTGATCATGGAACTCATATGGCCTTCATATCATAAAAATTAAGAAAGTTATGGTCATTGGAAGTTGACCTCCTACCTAGGGCACAAACAAAATGACCTATAATGTTTCACCCTAACAAATGACTTTACAAGAAAACCTAGATCTTAATGCCAACATGAAAGTTGTCTGTAATATCATAAGGAGTAACTTTTCTCTTGGAAGCATTTTAATATGACAAAAATTGTAGGAGATAGGGTGTAGGGAACCCCAGTTTTGACCAGTTGACTTTCTCTGGTCAACCACCTTGAACCTACATGCAAACCTGAAGTTCTCTTGACCTTTGGGACTCATGGAGGATCATATATGTATAAGATTATGTAATATGAAGTATCCCTTAAAATATTTGATCAAATGATGAAGAAACTTGCTAAGGAAGTCACATAAGATACCCAGATGAATTAGAACCATTGTGAACTATCCATTGATTGATCTCTTGCACTAAGGGTCTCAAACCCTAGTTATGAGCTTGATGATGCATTGATGAATGCATACACTATCTACAAAAGAAATAAAGTTATACATTGACATACTTGGTATTTTGGTTAGTAAACAAAGAAAATAAAATATGATACAATCAAATGTGCTTGGTGATCTCTCCCAATGCAAACCCAATGAATGAGGGGTAAGGAGGATGCCAAGTGTAGCGGTAAATTCGTGACCATCAAGCTATGCATAAGCTTAGCATCCATAAACCCAAAGTCACCACCGTTATTTTATTGTTTCCAAAGGAAAAGGGAAAAGTACAAACAAAACCCAAAGATAAGAATTTTTCAAATCAACACTAATAAAATGCCAGAGATTACAGGTAAGGGGGTTGGTTACACAGAGGGAAGGTGTTAGCACAAAAAGTGTCCTAGGTACTCCTAGGGAGCCTTTTTTTTTGTGTGTATGTGTTTTTGGTATAAATGATGTTTGAGAAAAATAGAGTGTGAGGATGAGAAAAATAGAGTGTGAGGATGAAAAGAATTCCTTGATTATATTTTTGTGTTTGACAAGACCTTCGGACTTGTGCCTACGTACCAACATAAAAATGAGGGATCAAAACCTCGTAGTTCGTGGTAAAAATTTCAAAGTTGGTGAATTGTTTTTTAACAACAGTTTTAATAAGAAAAAGTCACAAAAGGCCCAAAGGTTGGATGAATTGTTAGTTAATTTTGTCTTTTGAAATTTTAAGTCAATATGGTTAAGTTTATTTATAGATTTGATTTAAGAAAAGGTTTGAAAAAACATTGGCATAAGGACAAAGATTTGAATCATTTAAACAAAGTCTAAGTTTGAAATCACAAGCAAAGAAGGTTTTTGAAGAGAGGGAGAGATTTTGAAATTTAAGAAGTGGGAGGAGATGAAGAGTTGAAAACATCTGACCAATGGGATGCAATCCAACAGACAAGAATGTCATATATAAAACCCACTTTCCATTTGGACTTTGAATGAAGCAATAATCAATGAGAAATTAGCAATATCCAGACATTATGAAGATCAAGGCATCAAATAAAGATAGCCATATCCAAGAAAGCAATCCCAGAAGCTAGAAGTCTTCTTTGTCTTATCATGTATCAGATGAAATATTCCTTGATCAACTCAAAGTAAAGCATCAGACACAGGGTCAAAATAACAATTAACACAAAGATATGATAGCAGATGAATTCAAACAAGATCCAAGGCTTGCATCAGATGAAGACTCAGTTCACAATAGTTTGGTCTCAAAATGTTGGCATTGACCAAGTCCTTTTTGCATATGGAATGTTTCCTAGTTCTAAGTCCAAGAATTCATATCAAGATTAATAGTCCACCAGACATTTTTTAGGATTTTTTGTTGTTATTAAGTATTTTAAGGCCCTAAGACCACAAACAAAACAAAAACACACAAACAAACATATACAATCACAAGATATGGCTCAAATGAGCAAAGTGAAAATGACATAAACATAAACAAGTTAAATGAAATGTAAATGACAATGAATGATAAATGACTGAAATTTAAAGTGCATAAAGTAAATGACTTGAAAGTAAATCATTATTAATAAGAATTATTCAAATGTTAGTTAAGAGTTAGTCAAGTGTTACTGGTGATTTTAAATTGATTAAGTCATTATTTCACAAGTCATTATTCAAATGTTAGTTAAGAGTTAAGACCATTCTTTCACAAGTATGAATCCTTAAACCAAGACATCTTCCATGAGAAGGGCTCCAACTTGGATAATTCAACAAGTATGCCACTAGCTCTCATGAAAGGAAAAAAGGTCAAGTCTCCACACAATACCATGAAGAATGGGAGACTTAAAATCTCACTTACTAGATCTATGTTAAGCAATCCTAATTGGAATTATGTAGAAGTCACAACTATCTAAGGTCGAGCTATAAAAATTTAGGTGTTAATGCATGTTAGAGATTTGGTATGAAGAACCAAACTCCTAAAATATACCATACACTAAAAGAAGAGATCAAGAGGGAGGGACCTACCTTAGTCATACTTTTATTGGTTCATCTGACACAAGGTCATTGATGAACTAATTAGCCTTAAGACATTAGAGATTTCATTGATCCAATGAGGGAATCAGAAAGAATAGAGATGAAGATACAGAGGGAAGGGAAGATATAAATACAAATTGGTCATGGGAGGAATTTCATCAAGGGAGATGAAATGTACATTTAATCAATCCCCTAAATCCAATGGTTTTGATCCAACAAAAGTCAAATCAACCTTGACCAATGCCCAAACAGAAAGTCAAACATCACAAGACCATAAAAATGGTTCAACAATATTTTTAAACAATTAAAAATTCAATTTAAAGTGAATTAAATACATTTTTATTTGGTCAAAACCTAAAATCTCTTCAAAAGACCAAATAAATGGCCAAGGGATTTATCCTAGGTCAACAAGGTCAAAGGACCTTAGACAAAAAATTTCACAAAAATTTCACTATTTTTGAAAAGTCAGAAGTATTTTTAAACAATTAAAAAATGCACAAAAACATTTAATTCATGAAAAATAGAAAAATTATTCAAAAAAATAATTTTAATTCTGTATATGAAAGAGAAAAATATTTAAGTTTTTTGTGAAAGTCCCATATTTTTTGGATTAAAAATGAAATTAATATGAATTAAACAAAATAAAAGGATTAAATGAAAATTCAAAAAATAAAAAGAAATTAGAAAACAAAATGACCATCAGATCTCCCTCATTAATTGAGGTGGCAGATCAGATGGTCACACAGGCGCGTTCCATGGTGGACACAAGTCAAAGTGATGTACGTGTGGTAATCAAAGGCAATGGCTTAGATTAAAACGTTCCAACATGATCAGATAACCAGGAGGTGTGCAAACACACCACCGGAGCTAGGGCTCCAATCATCTTCTCCGGTGACCTCCATCGGACTGGTCCAACTTCATCTCAATGGAAAATGGAAAATAATGACACTATTTCAAAGAGAAAATGCTCAGGATCTCGAATCTGGCCTCAATTTTCTCCTATTCGAAGTATATAAAAAGATACAAGGACTTGAATTTTGAGGATCATGAACTGAGTTGCTTCGATTTAACCTCAAAGCAACTCAATCTTGTTGCCTACATTAGTAAGACTTCAGCTAACTAAAAATCAAAGAGAATGGTGAAGAATTGAGAGAGAATCGAAGAGATGAAGTTTTTGAAAATTCACCTTTGAGGGAGCTTGAATCTTGCTTGATCTTGCTTCCAATTGGCCTTGGCTTGACTTTAGAAGCTTGCAGAAGTTGAATTGGATCAAGGAAATGTTTGGATTCTTGGAGTTTCAACTTCAAAACTGAAGTGAAATTGAAACCTGACTTTCAAGTGAAAACCTTCAAGTTTGTCCTCTAATGGTGGGGGTTAGGATTGCAGGTTCAAAGCTTGGGCAAGGTGTCCTCAATTCTGAGCAAGAGGGGTTGTATTTATATGCAATGCAATTACTTTCCACACACTTCATTCAAAATGCCAAAAATAGAAATTCACTCTTGCATGATTGCATGGGCATGTGATAGGCCCATGAAAAGATGTAATCAAGTCCGAATTTCATCATGTGCAATGTTGAATGTGTGTCATGTAATCATGCAATGGAAATTGGAATGTGAACATGAGATTCATCCAAATGGAACCTTGAAGAGAAACCATGCGGAAGTTATCCAATTATTGGCCAAATGAGATGGTCTTGGAGTTTTTGGAAAGGTGATATCAAGGGGAACAACTTTCATGTTGAACACTTTTCCATTTGAAGCTTGGATCATGATTAACTTTGAGGTGGAAGTTTGGAAAATAAATCATAAATGAAATTTTTCAAAGTACTAATTCAAATGTTCACTTCTTCCACCTTGAATAACTTTTGTTATGGGCTTCAAATGGAAAACTTTCCTTCATCAAAGTTGTAGCTCTTTTAAACCTATTCAATATGGTTGCAAATTTGATCTCATTTGGATTTGGCATCAAGGAGTTATGCATTTTAGAAGTTGAGGAAAATCACTTGTTCAATGGTAATGGCCCAAAATGACCTATAATGTTTCCTCTTGGAACATGCATTTGGAAGTTAAATTTGAATTTCTTCGAAGAAACAAAGTTTGAGAGTACATCTTGAATTTGATCATGAAACTTGAATGTCCTTCATATCATAAAAATTTGAAAAGTTATGGTCCTTGGAAGTTGACCTCCTAACTAGGGTTCTGACAAAATGACCTATAATCTTTCACCATAAAAAATGACTTTCCAAGCAAAACTAGCTCTTTACCTAAGCATTAAAGTTGTTTATAAAGTCATAAGGAGTAACTTTTCTCTTGGAATAATTTTCATATGACCACAATTGTAGGAGATAGGGTGTAGGGAACCCCAATTTTGACTAGTTGACTTTCTCTGGTCAACCACCATGAACCAACTTGCAAACTTGAAGCTATATTGATCTCTTGGACTCATGGAATATAATATATGTAGAAGATGATGTATAATGAAGATCCATTGAAATATTTGATCATATGATGAAGAAATGCTGAGGAAGTCACACAAGATACCTAGATGAATTAGGGTTTCCAAGGCAAACAAGCTTCAAAATCTAGATAAATTCTTTATCAAAATGATAAATGAAGATCATGGGGATCCATATATGATGTCTAGAGTTAATCTGAACCCTCTCTTGATTGATCTCCTTGCATTGAGGGTCTCAAACCCTAGATATGAGCTTGATGAGGCATTGGTGGATGCACACACTACCTACAAAAGAAACAAAACTATACATAGACATATTTTTGGTATTCTGGTTTGTAAACAAGGAAAAAACAAAGTATGATACAATCAAATATGCTTGGTGATCTCTCCCAATGAAAAACCCAATGAATGAGGGGGTAAGGAGGATGCCAAGGTGTGATCCCAAAGCCAATGTATATGATGAGATAACATGAGGGGAGAATGAACTTCAACACAGGAGTACCAGAAATATACTATCTATTACCGGTTACTGGATAGGAAGAAAATACACTCTTACACAGACACATCCATTACCGGTTAGGGTAAACATATCAAGGATGACTCGTTGAGGAAAAAAAGGTGTATTCGTTTCTGGTTACTGGGTAAGAATAACCTGCTGGGGGAAAAGATCAAATAGGATTTACAACTACCGGTTACTGGGCAGAAGACTGAAGAGAGAGTATCCATCACTGATTAAAGTGAACATATCAAGGATAACTCAAAGGAAGAATATCCGTCATCGGTTAGGATGAACATATCAAGGATAGACTGCTGGGGAAAAATATGAATTATATCTATTGGTTACTGGATAGAATACCAAAGAGAGAATATCCGTCGCCGGTTAGGATGAACATATCAAGGATAGACTCGGGGGAAAATAGGAATTTATCTATCGGTTACTGGATAGAATATCAAAGAGAGAATATTCATCACCGATTAGGATGAACATATCAAAGATAGACTCGGAGGGGAAAGTAGGATTTACAACTACTGGTTACTGGGTAGAAGACCGCAAAGAGGAGAAAATCTGTCATCAGTTAAGATGAACATATCAAGGATTAACTCTCTGGGGAATAAAAGTAGGGATTACAACTACCTTTTTACTGGGTAGAAAACCACAAAGGGACAATATCCGTCGCCGGTTAGGATGAACATATCAAGGATATACTGCCTGGGGAAACGTGAAAACATACCCGCTTGGGAAACAAAGGAAGTAAATTACATTTACCGAGTATTGGGAGAAAGTAAAGTACTCAAAAATTGAGAAGAATATTACCAGTTACTGGATAATAGATTCCCAAGGGAGCAACATATCTATCTAGGTAATAGCTAGAAAGAAACAGTCAAACAAAGACTCGACCCAATGAGGACATATCTCAAGGGGAGTGGTTCCATCCAGATAACTGTCTGGGAAGGAAACTGAAATATTAATCAGCCACGAGGAAATAACTCAGTGGGGAAATGAGAAAGGTTATATCCTTCATGCTTAAGGGGATGACAATTGAAGGAGGGCAGACGCACCAAATCTGTATGGGGAAATAATATCACTGAAGTAGAGGATCAAAACAAAGGAATCAAATGCAATAAAATGCATAATGAAATATTTGATGTTGCGCTTTATTCATGAATATGCATGTATATGATTATAATTATGTTGACAAAACAACATAAAAGATACAAACAGAGATTTGAACCACTACTGCAACACTCGGCTAATCTCAACAGGATGGAAACAACAACTGGAGAAAATGTCGGGATGAAAATAAATCATCTGGCTCTGAACAAATCCACCCTGGCTGGGAGACTCATGGAGAACATGCTTCCAACTAATCATGGCAAACTCCGCGGGGAGAAAGAGAACTGTTGAAGGATGAACAAACATGCCGAGGATCAGAGAGAAGATCTGTTGAGGATCCAAATTGTCAACTCTGTGGGGAATTTTAGGTCAACGCCATAATACTGCTCAGAATCCAAAACTGCCAAGAACGAGGGATCTTCAATATCTGAAGGTGAACTCCGACGGGGAATACAAGAGGTAAAAGTCTGCATGGGGATCTAAGAAAATGATGAGGATTTTATCATCAAGATCATTACATTCCTCAATAATCAAAAAATTCTCCTTAGAAATTGCGAAATAAACCAATTCCAAAGAAAAGATAATCGGATCTGATGAACTGCCAAAATTAGCACAACATAAATATGCTGATGGAAAACAAAATTGGAGGATATCAACAGGAGCACCACAGTTGGAGAACGTGGATTTGAAAAAGGGATCAATCATCAGCTCGACTCCACTGGGGATGTGACCCACCAACTCAGCTGGAGATAACCGACGAACTGTTGGGGAGGGAAATAGTTACCAAACCAAATGCTTAGGGAAGACCAACAATGCTTCACACTTCAAGACTTACCTGTTCTCAGATTGTTGTTTATATTCCTTGCTGAAATCGATTATTCTTAAAGTGATTGTTTTTATTATTTTTAAGAAAAATAATTTTTATTCATTAATTTATTTCGATATTATCATCATAAAATTCAATTTTATTTAGCGGAAGTCAAATAAGAGTAGAAACAATTGGATAAAAGGCTCAACTTTATTTAATAGAATGGTAGTATGTAAATGACAAGACTCCATAGATCTTTACAAAGTTGAAAATGGAAATTTACATGGAAAAGGGACATATTGAATACAATGATCACTACTCTCCCTATCAACTTCAAAATCCATTATGCTTTTGTCTTTAGTTGAGAATGATGAATCAGACCCAAACGACTTGCTCAAAGTTTCCTCCATGATTAGGACCAATCAAATGCAGTTACTTGCCATAATCCCTAATTTTTGCCTAGATTGGCCCAAGGTGGGGTACTCAGTCTACCAAGATGAATTTTATGTTTTATGTCTCTAATTTTTGTCTGGATCTCCCTTTCGGGTTTTCAATCCACCGAGACGCTCATTTTTGCCTAAGCCGCCCTTTTGGGTTTTCAACTTAGCGAGTTGTTCTTTTTTTATTTAGGCGAAGTATTTCTTGAATACATTGGCATTCACAGGACGAGCGAACTCTTCACCATCCATAGTTGTAAGAATCAAAGCACCGCCTGAGAAGGCTCTCTTTAAAACATATGGCCTTTATAATTAGGAGTCCATTTACCCCTAGCATCAGGTTTGAAGGATATGATCTTCTTGAGCATGAGCTCACCTTCTCTGAACACACGAGGCTTGACCTTCTTATCAAATGCCTTCTTCATTCTTTGCTGATATAACTGACCATGACACATGGCAGTCAATCTCTTTTCTTCAATCAAATTCAACTGATAATATCTGGTCTGGAACCATTCAACTTCTGTCAACTTGGCTTCCATTAGCACACGCAGTGACGAGATCTCAACCTCTACTGGGAGCACAACTTCCATGCCATAAACAAGTGAGAATGGTGATTCCCCTGTTGAAGTGCAGACGGATGTACGGTACCCATGCAAAGCAAACAGGAGCATCTCATGCTAATCTTTTTATGTCACAACCATCTTTTGAATGATCTTCTTGATGTTCTTATTCACAGCTTCAACAACCCAGTTCATCTTAGGTCTGTAGGGAGAAGAATTATGATGTGTAATCTTGAAGTCTTTGCAAAGAGCTTCCACCATATTATTATTCAAGTTTCATCCATTATCAATAATGATCTTACTTGGCACACCATAACGACATATAATCTGATTCTTGATAAATCTTACAACAACTTGCTTGGTCACATTTGCATACAATGCCGCTTCAACCCACTTTGTGAAGTAGTCAATAGCCTCCAGAATGAAACGATGTCCATTCGAAGCTTTGGGCTCAATCATATCAATTCCCACATGGAGAAGGGCCATGGAGAGGGAATGACATTCAATAGTGTCAGAGGAACATGAATCTTATCTACATAGATTTGAAACTTGTGGTATTTCTTCACAAACTTGCAACAGTCAGTTTCCATTGTCAACCAATAGTAACCTGCTCTCAACATCTTCTTTGCCATAGCATGTCCATTGGAATGAGTACCAAAGGAACCTTCATTGACTTCAATCATCAATAAGTATGCTTTGTGTCTATCCATGCATCTGAGCAAAACCATATCAAAATTTCTCTTATAAAGCACATCACATTTCAGGTAGAAGTTACCAACTAATCTTCTCAAAGTCTTCATATCTTTCAAAGATGCCCCAAGTGAATAAATCTTACTTTGGATGAAACACTTAATATCAGCCTATCACGAATTTTCATCTTTGACATCTTCAACAGAAAGCACATGAGTTGGCCTATCAAGATGCATCACAATCAAATTGGGAACTTCATTCCAAAATTTCACCACAATCATTGAAGCCAACGTTGCAAGAGCATCTACCATCCGGTTTTCATCTCGAGGGATATGATGGAACTCAACCTTTGTAAAGAAAGTTGAAATCCTCCTCGCATATCCTCTAGATGGTATCAAACCGGGTTGATTCGTCTCCCATTCACCTTTGATCTAATTCACAACCAAAGCTGAATCTCCATAGACGTCAAGATATTTTATTCTAAGATCAATGGCCTCTACAAGCCCCATAATGCAAGCTTCATACTCATCCACGTTATTTGTACACTTGAATGTCAATCTAGCTGTAAATGGAAAATGAGTGCCTCGAGGAGTAATAATCACTTACTCAATGCCATTACCATACGAATTAACAGCTCCATCATATACCATGCCCCAACGGGAACCATGTTTTAGCCCTATTTCAAGCAATGGTTCATCATAATATTTCATCTTCAAATATAAAATCTCTTCGTCAGAGAAATCATATTGCGCTGACTGGAAATCTTCAATTGCCTGCTGTAGCACCTCAAATTTGCACCTACCATTGTACATACATTCTCATATTAGGTCATAACATTAACATGGTCCACTGTATAGCATTGCATTGTCCCTTTGCCTCAAGTGCAAGCCATTCAGAAGAATTAGGTCAAACTGATCAGGAGATCAGTCAATCAAGCAAGCAAGTGCAATTTCCATTGAGCCGAGGACCTAGGGTTGGTCCAACATGTTCACATGACCTAGGGGTCCTTTGGAAGTGTTTTGGTCAAGGATTGGATGTTCAGAAGTCATCAGTCAATGTACAGTTTACCAGAAACCCTAAAAAGTCAACCTTGGTCAACTGGGCTTGATTTTATGGATTTCAAGGTGGGAATTGGTTTGAGAGGGTTCCTTCATGTCCATATAGGCCTCATATAACATGTCAAACATCATCATGGAAGAATTTGAAGCCAGACAAGAAATTTCCAAAAATAGAAACTTGACCTGTAATTGAAACTTGCCAAAAATGGAACTTCTTGATCCCAAGCTTACATCATGATAAAAGCTTCAAATGAATTTTTGCCCAACATGAAAGTTGAAGATATTGTTCTCCCATTTCCAAAAAGTCCAAGAACACTCAATTCCCATGTATGGTTGGCAAGTTATGATCAATTCATTCTCAAAAAGTTTTGAACTTCAAAAGGCCATATCTCTCAAACCATTTGGCCAAATAGGGTGGGGTTTTTTGCAACAAGTCACATTTGATCCCCTCTTTCCAAATATGTAACCATCATTCATCAAAACATCATAGATCAAAATGGCATTTTTGAACTTACTTGAATTAATTTCAAGTGAGGGTGAAATTTGACTTTTTGAAATAATCATTTTTAATCATTTTGGCCAATTGGGAATGTTCTGAAATGACATTTGAGTCATGTTACAAGGCCCAATTCGAGCTGCAGCCTCTTGCACCTCACCACTTGAGTAAAAATGCAAATTAGCAAAACTTCTCATTAAACAAAATTGTGATTAGCATTCACTTATGCAACCTTAAACAGAACATATAAGGATGATTTTCTGCTCATTTGAAGCCCTAGCAGCCACAGAATCACACAGAAAAACTCACTTTCTCTCAATTCTCGTCTTCCTTCATTTTTGCAATTTCTGTCAACAAACTTCAAGCACACGACCTTGCCTTGTTTGCTACATCACCTACCATCATCTTTGAGTCCATTTCAAGCTTGATTCTCCAGCTGTAACTTCATCTTCAAGGTCTGTTTCTCTAAGCATTCATCCATGGCAGTTCAAAGTATGTATCATTTCAAGCCTTGCTGAGCTAGGATCTTCCTCCATTCATCATTGGAAGCTTGAAGTAGCAACTGTTTCGAGCATTTGGCATCCATACATCACCGTTTCATCAGTTCTTCAAAATCAAGTAAGATTTCGATTTTCACCATTTGCTAAACTATGACATGCTTCTTATAGATCCTTGCATGCTGATTCTTTTGAGCTTTGAATCCATGAAAATGATTGCATATTGGCTGAGAAATCTGTTCTTTAAGTTTGATGCTCAAAGTTATTTTTGCTCGATTCATGATGCTTGGCTTGATTTAATGTAAATGGCTTTTAGAATGTTGATGTGTGATGTTTAATGGTCACAATGATGTATCCAATTTGTATTTCTGGGCAAATTTATTTTTTCGATTTGGAGAAGAAGATGAGTATTCACTGTTACAGCATAAACCCTAACTCTCATTTTCCAGATTTTGAGCTTCACGTGTTGCATGAGCCAGTTCACTGTTCCATTGCCTCAACCAATCACATTATTTCATTCTCTTCGCTCATACGCAGCGTTTCATTAAATCATCACCAGAATTACTAAAATGCCATTGCCGGATTAAATAAGTTATTTAAGTCATTTTATTTTGTTATTTTATTTCACTTTGATGATCAAACTTACAAAAATCATAGCTCCTTCATTGTTAATCCAAAATTCATGAGGATTTTTGCATTGTGTCCATCTTGATCTCTAGTTAATTGTCATATTTTTTCCAGAATTTTTGGATGAAGGAATATTTATTGGGGCTAGGGTTTTGTTCATATATCCATATTTTGTACCTTTTTCCAAAACATTGGTGAAATGATGATGCTTTGTCCAATGGCTTTGAAATTTTTTATGCTTAAACTAGAGACATTCCTGGTGATTTTGGTATAGAGATTGTGAATTTATCATTTCTGGTTTGAGAGTTATGATTTTTTGAATTAGGGTGTGACAATTTGTGTCACACCATTGATGTGCAACTTCATGATTTTTGATACCATGCTTCTTGAACTCAATTTGGTCTGATTTTTTTGCATGAATTCACTTATGTATGTCTAGTTTACATGTGATTTTTTGTGGAATTATTTGTGGCATTTCCTAATTGTTTGAGATTTTTCTCCCCTGTTTGGTCTTATGTTGACTTTTTGTGATACATGTTCCCATTTCATTTCTGAAATTCTCATACTTTATTGAATGGACATGAAATTTGATATGTGATTAGTAGACATCTTAAGGTTTATCATGGTGTTAATCCTATTCATTTATCATTTGCTATCACTGGTTTATGATTTTTTGAAGTTGATACATGTTTGGTTGACTTCTTTGAGCATGCTTAAACTTGCCCTGCCTTTCTGATTTTCATTTCCCTACTTCCCATGATCCAATTGAGCTGAAATTTGACATGCTTACCATGATATGAATTGTGTTTGATCATGATTTATTTGATGATTTTTGGAATTGTTTATGATTGGTTTTGAGTTGAGTCTTGCTGTTGACTTCTATGAGCTTCCATATGCCATGCTTTGACTTCTTTTGCTTATAGAATGATGATGAGGAATGATATGATTGTGGAACCAATTGAGTTTGTTTCTTGATTGTTTGAATTTGATTTTGATTGGAGTTCATTTGCTGTTTTGACTTTCTCATCCCCTTTTGACCCTAGGCTTGTCCTAGTGGTCCTGTTACTTATGTTTGAGTTCATTTTTTCAGGTTAACCAACAAATACCCAATGAGATCAATTCAAATTGATTGAGTTTGCTTGTTTATCATGACTAATCCATTTGTTTTGCGGGTTGCTTGACTCACATGCTTGAGCCTTGTGCATTACACATTTAACTGCTTCTGTTGATTGTTGATATCTGTCCCATTTTGATTTAACTTTGACTTGTATACTAACTGTGCTGGACTGATTTCAGGTACTTTAGTTGCTTTTAGTTCCTTGTGAACTTTGCTTTGCTTTGCTTAATAGCAATTTGCATTGAGGTATAACTTCTTTACTTCATGTAGTCTGGAAGACCTGGCCTGTTACTTGGCCAGGCAACTGTCTGAAGTCCTCCTTAAGAGGCAATGTTTGTGACTGTTTACATTTGTCCTTGTATAGAGTCAAAGACCTCCTAAGTGAAGAGGCAATTGGCAGAACCCAAGGGATATGCAACCTATCCCCTGCTATTCTGTGTGTCATCTGCTTTGCTCACACCACTGTGTTGATGCATTGCAGATACAAACCCAAGATCTTGTACAATCGTACAGTTGAGTCAGTTTCAAATGTGTAGAAGGGTTCCCACTTTCTGAACCCACACATTCTTGTCTTAAGCTCTCCCAGGCCAGGGATAAGAGCTGTGAAGTCTTATCTTCACTCACCTTTCATCTGCTTCACCTTAGCCCCTCAATGGCAAGGTTAAGAGCTAACACTACCCAGTTCCAGTGGTTTGTTTGTTGAGGTTGATATGACCCCTCGACTAAAACCTAGCCTTGATGTTTGAGCCCCTTGTTGGTGTGTTTATTTCATGCTGTATGTGCTTGTGTGGTGTGATTGTATCCCCTAGGTTTGCCAGACTCCGCGTAGTCTCGTTTGCATGTCAAGTAAGGTAGCACGGTTCCTTCGTATAGGACTTCCTTTCTTGCTTGAGCTTTCCTAAAACACAAACAAACATTATCCCCTCTTAAGGATACGTTAACTCCTTCTACTACAGGTGAGTAAGTCTCCAAAGGTCGAGCATCAGGTAGATTGCGCAGTGACGTTGTCCACTTAAAAAACACAAACCAACGGGAATAGTTTAGCCGAACTACGGCAACTCTGATTCTCATGTCCAGATGAGATACGTAGGCACGAGATGCGATGTCTTGTCGAGTTTGACTAACAACTAACACTAATTCTTTTCTCTCGCCCTCGTTGCGATTGAGACCTCCCCTTTCTCTTGCCCTAGTTGCAATCGAGACCCTTGCTTCCTGTGCAAGTTAGGTTAGGTGTGGCTTGCTTCCTGTGCAAGTCATGTTTAGGATAGGCTTGCTTCCTGTGCAAGTTAGCTAGAAACCTTAACTTAGGGACGACTTTGCATGACAACATCTAGGCTCGAGTCGTAGTCTCCCTAGTGTTGTGTCTCCCTCTGTTATCTGGTTAGGCTAGTCCTGTGTCCCTCCGTAGGGGAACTACGTCGCCCTGATCCTCATACCAGATGAGATACGTAGGCAGGAGATGAGCAGATCTCTCCGGGCGCCTTTTTTCTTTTTTTTGTGTGTGTTTGGCAACTATTAGGCTCGAGCTCTAGTCTCCCTATTAGTTTGTCCTTTCAACCTTTGTGTTCCTTCTGACGTCTCAGCGTCTCTTTTTGTTTGCGTGGCAACTATTAGGCTCGAGCTCTAGTCTCCCTTTTAGTTTGTTTGCTAGTCCTTTTTCCCTGCGTAGGGGAACTACGTCGCCCTGATCCTCATACCAGATGAGGTACGTAGGCAGGAGATGAGCTGATCTCTCCGGGCACCCTTTTTCTTTTTCAACCCTTTTGTCTTCAACCCCTCTGTGTGTGTTGTTGTGTGCTTGGAAGCTGATGTAAGTCCATCGAGTGGCGTTCGGGTTCCAGTGTGGTTTTGTTTGGTTCGGATGCTGATGTAAGTCCAGTGATTGGCATTCAGGCTCCACGTTTGCCTTTCCCTGTGTTTATTTGTGTGCGTGTTAGCCGAGCTACGAATGCTCTGATTTTCGTTCGTCCAAGGAGATACATATGCATAGGATGCGATATCCTAGCGAGCATGTGTCGTTTCCCCAGTCCGAACTACTTCGACTCTGATGTCTATGCCTGATAGACTAAGTAGGCCCAGGATGCGGTATCCTGCCGAGTCAGTTTCAGTCTGTTTTCTTGTGTCTCTTTCAGCCAGTGTGTGTGTGTTTGAGCAGTGTTTTAGCAACCATTTTCCTTCCTATTGTGCGTGGATCCCGTCGAGTACGACGGATGCGTAGGGGTGCTAATGCCTTCCCTTCGCATAACCGACTCCCGATCCCATTCTCTTTGGTCGCGAGACCATGTCTTTTCCAGGTTTACTCTGAGCGTTTCCTTTCCCTCTTTTGGGATAAATAACGCACGGTGGCGGCTCTGTTGTTCTTGTTTTCCCGCCGGTTTTTCGCGTAATGCGACACCTGGTGAGCCAAATGGTCAGCCAAGATAGCTTTCTAAGATCGGTATTCAATATCATACTCAGATAACAACATCTGCCAACGGGAAATTCTCCTAGTTAAAGTAGGCCTCTCAAAAATGTACTTGATCGGATCCATTTTTGATATCAACCAAGTAGTATGATTTAACATATATTGGTGGTGACACTTAGCAGCCCAAGCCAATGTGTAACATGTCTTTTCAAGTACAAAACACCGAGTCTTCTCTAGCATAGAATACCGAGTCTCACAGTCGGTGAACTTTTTATTGAGGTAGTAAATTGTAAATTCTTTCTTTCTAGTCTCATCTTGCTGACCTAGAACACAACCCATACTCTCTTCAAGCACAATCAAATACATAAACAACGGTCTTCCTTCAACAGGTGGCGACATAATCGGAGGTTCAAGCAGATACTCTTTGATATTGTCAAAAGCATTTTGGTAGTCTTCGGTCCAATCACAAGACTGATCTTTCTGAGGAAGCTTGAATATAGGCGCACATGTAGAAGTCATATGCGATATAAATCTAGAGATATACTTCAAGCGGCAGAGAAAACCTCTGACTTGCTTCTCAGTTTTGGGCGCAAGCATTTCTCATATTGCTTTGACCTTGGCAAGAAAAACTTCAATCCTCTTCTTGCTGACAATAAAGCCTAATAACTTACCAGAACGAACACCAAAAGTACACTTATTGGGATTCAAATGGAGTTTATACTTGCTCAAACGCTGGAATAACTTCAATAAATGCTCAAAATGTTCTTCTTCATCACTTGATTTGGCAATCATATCATCAACATAGACTTCAATCTCTCTATGCATCATATCATGAAAAAGAGTGGTCATAGCCCTCTGGTATGTTGCACCAACATTCTTTAGACCGAAAGGCATCACTCTATAACAGAATGTTTCCCAGGGCGTAATTAATGTTGTCTTCTCCATATCTTCAGGTGCCATCTTGATTTGATTATAACCGGAAAATCCGCCCATAAATGAAAATACTTTGAATTTAGTTGTATTATCTACCAACATATCAATGTGCGGCAGAGGAAAATCATCTTTGAGACTGGCTTTGCTCAAATATCTATAATCCACACACATGCGGACTTTTCCATCTTTCTTAGGAATAAGCACAATGTTGGCCACCCACTGCGGATACTCGAAGGTAACAAGAAAACCAGCATCAATCTGCTTCTGCACTTCCTCTTTGATCTTGACTGCCATATCAGGATGAGTTCTTCAAAACTTCTGCTTGACCGGCGGGCATTCTGGCTTCAACGGTAATTTATGCTCCACAATCTCATAATCTAAACCAGACATGTCTTGATAGGACCAAGCAAACACATCAGAATATTCTAGAAGAAGATCAATCAACCCCTTCTTAGCCTCTGGATACAGTTGAGACCCAATCTTGACTTCCTTCACATTATCTTCGGAACCCAAGTTGACTAATTCAATATGTTCTTTAAACGGATGAATGGCTTTTTCCTCGTGCTCAAGTAAACGAGATAATTCATCAGATACTTCTTCATCATTAATCTCTTCCTCAGGTTCAAACACATGGAAATCAAAGTTTGGAGAGGGAGTAGGATCATTGTATTCGAGAATCAACTTGCATAATGATTCGATATTTTGATTTTAGAGAAGTGGAGTGCGACCAATATTATGCAGATGGAAGATTATTATTTATTTATGTTTTTTTTTGTGATTCCCATTTTCAGAAAAGAAAAAAGTAAAAATAAAACATCATAGATGTGGATGAATAAAATTGTATTTTATTGATGATAATCAGGAAAATGCCCAACAATGTTGAATTCTCCCTTAGGCATAGGAGAAGGATTTTTCTTTAAAATAAATGAAAACAAACTACTTAGAGAGATGAATAACAGTAGGCACATCAACAGTAACCCAATTATTGCAAGTATAGCCACGTGTCACAAAATAGGCACAAACTTCGTCTTCATCACCATCGTCTTCAATCACGGCAACTGAGTGTTGATCATTCCCATGAATGAACCCTCCACTACCGAAAATTAGTTGCACAACTTCAGCTCTGATGTTGAACGGCCCTGGTTGAAATCCCAATTCGGCCTTATTCTTGTTCTCGACAATTTCTACCAACGACCCCATTTGTCTAGGCTGCCAGTCAAAATGGCTTCTTGTACATCTTTCAAAGAAGACATGGGTGCCCTAGTTTTCTTTATTTCATTAGCAGTATATCATGCGTGGAACAACGTTCCAACCTCCTCCTCAGCTTCAACATACGTGAAAGATGACAGATGACTCACCAACAACGCCTTCTCTCCACCAACAATAACAAGCTTGTCGTTCTTCACAAATTTCAAGTTTTGGTGTAGAGTAGACGTCACAGCTCTTGCTTTATGAATACATGGCCTTCCTAACAAGCAAATATATGCCGGGTGGATATCCATTACCTGGAAGGTAAAATAGAAATCACTCGGACCTATCTTCACTGGAAGGTCCATTTCACCGATGACAGTTTTACGTGAAACGTCGAACGCTTTGACAATTACGCCGCTATACCTCATTGGGGAGCCTTGGTAAGAAAGTCTTGATAAAGTTGATTTTGGCAGCACATTCAAAGACGACCTAGTGTCAACCAACACATTGGACATAGCGTCCTCCTTACAGTTCATTAAAATATGCAATGCCAAATTATGATTTCTGCCCTCCTCGGGAAGCTCTTCATCACAAAAACTTAGATTATTACAAGAAGTAATGTTGGCAACTATGTGGTCAAACTGATCCACAGTCACATCATGCTCAACATATGCCTGTTCCAACACTTTCTGCAATTCCTCCATATGTGCTTCAGAGTTCATCAGTAATGACATCACGGAGATCTTTCATGGAGTTTGGAGCAGTTGTTCTACAACATTGAACTCACTTCTCTTAATCAACTTTAAAACTTCATCATCATCGTTAGCCTTCAGTTTGCTGGATTCAGCATACTGACACATTGAAGCACTGACCGGATTCACCACCAGAATCTATGCCTTCTTACTTGTGGAAACATCTTTTATTCATTTTGAAAAAACTGGACCAAACACATGACCGGGACGGGTCACCTTTTCTATATCTGCAACATTCACCACTGCGTCTGCAACTAGTAAAGGAACCTCTTGCCCATTTTCAATCATAGTGGCATTGTATTGATATGGAACAGCTTTATCAGATGCATATGGAACAGGGCCCGCTAACCTTATAATCAATGGCGATACCGATCTATTGACATTATTGTTGTTGCTTCTATCAAACTGGATAACTACCTGCTCAGGGGTTTTGAATACAAGCACGATCACATTCACATCATCTATACCCCTCGACTGTTGAATCTGGATTACATTCTCATCCATCAACTTCTGGATATCTCTCTTGACAATCATACACCCACAGGGTTCACGCTACAGATTGCACAACCATCATGGTCATTCTCACAATCACTTATTGAACACAAGGTTCTATGCATTTCCATCAACGACCTACGGATACGTCGTACATCAAAAACTCGGGAATTCCTTGCACAACCATCCACCATGTTAACAGTAGGATTACCATGAGCAGGCAACAAATTAGCTTTCACATTCGGCGCTCTGTCCTCAAAGGACACCATACCACTCTTCAAAAGCTTTTGCACTTCATATTTCAGTGGCTAGCAGTTCTCAATATCATTACCAGGGGCTCCCTGCTGAAAAGAACAGTGAAGATCAGGTTTGAACTACCATGGAAGTGGCTTAGGAATTTGCGGAGGATTTCTTGGTTTAATGAGGTTCTTGAGAACCAATGACGGGTATAACTCTACATAAGTCATAGGAATAGGGTCAAAGAAGACCTTCTTCCTCTCAAACATTTGTTTATGATGATTATTGTTGTTGTTGTTGTTGTTGGTTCTTTGTTGTAGTTGTTGTTAATATTGTTGTTGCTGAATTGGAACTGATTGATTAGGATTTTTGGAAAAAAAACTAGAATTACTGAAGAAACTTGATGTTGATGGTGACGAGGTTGAGAACTTTTTCTGTCATGAGGCCTTCTCTTCCTCCCTACTAAAAATGAATTAGTTTCTCCTTCCTTCCTCTAAGAGAAACTCCCACCCTATTTGAGTGGTAAACTCATGATCATCAAGCCCTGGATAAGCAAGACATCAAATAATAAGAGTCGCCACCGCACTTTTATTGTTTCCAAGGGAAAAGGGAAAATTACGAACAAAACCCCAAAATAAGAAGTTTTCAAATCAAAACTAATAAAATTCCAGAGATCGCAGGTAAGGGGGTTGGTTACACAGAGGGAAGGTGTTAGCACCCAAAGTGTCCTAGGTACTCCTAGAGAGCCCTTTCTTGCGTGCATATGCATTTTGTACAAAATGATGTTTACAAACAAATAGAATGGGGGGATGAGAAAAGAATTCACTAATTATATTTTTGTGTTTGATAAGACCTTCGGACTTGTGCCTACGTACCAACATAAATATGAGGGATCAAAACCTAGTAGTTCATGATACCAATTTCAAAGTGGATGCTTTGCTTTTAACAAAAATTAGGTTTGAAAGGAACAAAGGCATAAAAAATTGTTTGAATGAGTTAGTTCTTTTTGGCTTTTGAAAATTTTAAGTCAAGTATGATTAAGTTTATTTACATGTTTGATTTAAGAAAAGAAGTTTGAAAATGCAATGGCATAAGGCCAAAGTTTCTAATTTGCAAAAGGTCTAAGTTGAGAAAAAAACAAGTACAAACGAAGAAGTTTTTAAAAGGAGGGAGAGATTTTTAAATTAAAGAGATGGGGAGGAGA
Source organism: Lathyrus oleraceus (assembly GCF_024323335.1). NCBI lineage: Eukaryota > Viridiplantae > Streptophyta > Magnoliopsida > Fabales > Fabaceae > Lathyrus > Lathyrus oleraceus. The sequence continues at coordinate 131,160,489 of NC_066584.1, forward strand.
TGAAGAGGCTAATCCTAAGCAAAAAGTTAAAAGTTAAGAGTTGAAAAGATCTGACCAATGGGCTGCAATCCAATAGACAAGAATGTCATATAGAAACTCAAATTCCCTTGGACATTAGAATCAAGCAACAAACAAGGCACACAATATTAACTTGAAGAGCAAGGCATGAAATAAAGATAGCCACATCCAAGCTTAGCCATTCCATGATCTTTTTCAAATTTGCCCATGTAGTAGATGAATTCCACAATGCTACAAGTCACAGGTTCAAAATAACAGCTTCACAATGATCATGTTGCAGATGAACTCAAATGGATCTTTAATGATGTATCAAATGAAGTTTCAGATTACAAACACTTGGTTACATGAAAGTTGGCATTCACCAAGTCCTTTGCATAGGGAGTGTTGCCTAAATTCTAAGTCCAATTGTCTCAGATCAAACCAACAGTCCACACAAAATGTTTTTTAGGGTTTTTGTTCTTATTATGTACATTAATTGCCAAAGACCAAACAACACAATATACACAAGAAAAATATATCACAAAATATGGTCCAAATGGACAAAGTGAAAATGACATTAACATAAACAATTAGAATGGTATGAATAATGGCAAATGAATAGGGCTTAAAAGTAAAGTGCATTAAAGTAAATAACTTGAAAATAAATGTTAGTTGTTAATGAGTTAGAGGTTAGTATTGCGTTTTCTTTTTTTTCTTTTAAGTCATTCTTTGGAGAACACTCAACCCACTTATCACAAGCATGGATCCTTGAACCAAGACATCTTCCAAAGGAAGGAAAAAAGGCCAAGTTTCCACACAATACCATGAAAGAGGGGAGACTTACAATCTCACTAACTAAAATGCTATTCCTTTTGTGCCAAAAAATTTAGCGCTATGTTAACTAATCGTAATTGGACTTATATAGAAGTCACAACTATTTGAGGTCGGGCAATAGAATTTTGGTGCTAATGCATGTTAGAGACATAGTATAATGGACTATGCTCATCAAACATATCACACACAAAAAGAATATGTAAAAGAGGTGGCCTAATCTCATCCATACTTATGTTGATTTTCAATCAACTAGCCTTAGGACCTTGAGATATCATAGGACCATGACATGAATGCATAAAGAAGGGGAATAAGATGAAGAGGGAGGGGAATAGATCAAAACTCAAATTGGACAAAGGAGGACTTTTACAAAATTAAGATCATTCATTCATTTTGGGAGATGGAATGTACATTCCATCAATCCCCTAAATCAAATGATCTTAACCTAGCAAAGTCAAATCAACCTTGACCAAGGCCCAATCAACACAAGTCAAAGTCATACAAACAATCAAAATGGCTCAACACAATTATTTGGCATTTATTCAATTTAAAAATACTAAAAATAATGTATTAAATTAAATATGGTTTGTAAAATTCCTAAAATCTCATCAAAACACCAAAGAAATGGCCACGCGATTTATCATAGGTCAAACAAGGTCAAAGGACCTTAAAGAAAAAAGTTCAAAATTTTAAGAGACTTAAAAGTATTTTTAAACAATTAAAAATATTCACAAAATCAATTAAATCATGAAAAATATTAATAATGATCCAAAAAATAATTTTAATTCAAAATATGAAAGAGGATTTTATTTTTAAAAATTTGGTGAAACTCTCATATTTTTTGGATCAATATTAAAATTAATAAGAATTAATGAAAATCAAAAGAATAAAATGAAAATCAGGAAATACAAAAAAACGTGGACCACTTGATCTCCCTCATTAATTGAGGTGGCAGATCAAGTGGTCATCAGCGCGCTTTCCACCATGGACTTGAGTCAATGCGCCACGGGGATGGTAATCAAAACCAACGCGTGAGATTAAAACAATTTGAATTGATCATGTGGCTCAGAACCTGTCCAACACTTCACCGGCGCTAAACGTCCGGTCACTTTCTCAGGCGAACCTCGTCGAACTGGTTCAGTCATCACCATCACATAAATGAAAAAGGAGGACATTATCTGAAAGAAAAAATAACGTAGAGCACGAATCTAACCTTAATTTTAACTAACTCCACATATATTGAAAGATATGAGGAGTTGAATTTTGAGGTGTGTCAATTGAGTTGCTTCAACTTGACCTCAAGGGAACTTGCAGAAGTGGTTTAAAAATGGAATAAAGCTTTGGATCCTGGAGTTTTTGAATCTCCAAACAGTGAGATTCAAACTCAATTTTCAGATTGAAAATTCTCAGGTTTTCCTTTGAATTGTGAGGGTTTAAAAAGAGGGGGCAAAGCTGGCACGTAAAGGATCCTTCAAATGAGCTCAGAGGGCTTGTATTTATAATTGGGAATGTTATTTGCACACGTGAATTTGCTTCCAAATTTGGGAATGTCATGCACATGCTTGCATGGGCATGTACAGGCCCATGAAGCAATCCATTTTGGTCCAAATGCATCTGAAATGAAGTTGAAATGAAGCTTGAATGGCAAGGCAATGCTATGTGATGTTTTGAACATTTGATCTTTCCACTTGATGCAGACTTGTTAAAACCATGTGCATCCCTAACAGCCCTTGTCCAAAATGGATGAAATAGGACACTTCAGAAAGCTAAGATCAAGGGGAACATCTCTTATGTTGAACACTTTTCCATTTGGAACTTGGATCAAGGTGAATTTTGAGGTGGAAGTTTGGAAATTTCAACATGTTGAAAAAATTTCTGAGTGTCAAGCCATATACCTAAATGTTCCACCTTACTAAACTTTTCATGTGAGCAACAAATGAGAAAAGTGTCTTCATCAAAGTTGTATCTCTTTAAAATACATTCAAAATGGTCATACATTTCATGTCATTTGGATTTAGAATGATAGAGTTATGCATTTTTGAAGTTGAGGAAAATCACTTGTTCAATGGTATAGGTCAAAAATGACTTATAATGTATCCTCATATCACATGCTCATAAAAGTTGAATTAGCTTTCAATCCAAACTTAAAGGTTGAATTAGACATCTTTAATTTGATTTTGCAACTTGGAAATCTTTCATATCATAAAAATTGAGCAAGTTATGGCCTTGGGAAGTTGACTTTCAAATTAGGGTTTAAACAAAATGACATATAATGTTTCAACATATGAAATGACTTTCCAAGCAAAATTAGCTCTAGAATCCAACATGAAAGTTGTTTTTAAAGTCATTTAGAGTAAATTTTATCTTGGAATAATTTTCATATGGTGAAAATTGTAGGAGATAGGGTCTAGGGAGACCCAGTTTTGATCAGATGAATTCATCTGGCCAACCACCATCAACCAACTTGCTAACTTGCAATTCTATTGACTTTTTAGGCTCATGGTAGATCATATATGCATAAGATGATGAAATTTGAAGTTTACCTTGAGAAATTTGATCAATTGGTGAGAAATCTTATTGAAGAAGTTACTGAAGATACCCAGACAAACTAGGGTTTCCAAGGCAAACCAACTCCAAACTCTTGAAGAATACTTGATCAAAGTAACATGTAGAGATCATGGGGACTCATATATGATGCTTAGATACTTTGTGGATCAATCCTTGGTTGTGCTCTTTGTAGCCATGAGGGTCTTAAACCCTAGATATGAACTTGATAGATCAAATGGGGATCATGCCCTTCCTACAAAAGAGTTATACAAATGCAAAGACATATTTTTGGTATTTTGGTTTGTAAAAATGATAATATACAAGTATGATACAATCACATAGTGCTTGGTGATCTCTCCCAAAACAAACCCAATGAAAAAGAGTTAAGGAGGATGCCAAGGTATGATCCCAATGCTAATGCATATGTTGAGATTGCATGAGGGATCTTAGGGTCAAAATTGGGGTCTTACACATACTTCTTACTAGATGATGCTTCTTCCTTAGACAAACGCCCTTCATGGACTCCTTCTTCTAGCCTCATCCACATACTCACCATTTTGGTAAAATCATTGGGGGCACTTGCAATCATATGTTCATAATAAAACGAACTCAGCATCTTCAGGAAGAACTTTGTCATTTATTTCTTTTCCAAAGATGGACTTATCTAGGCAGCAAGCTCTCTTCATCTCTGAGCATACTCTTTCAATGTCTCCTTATCCTTCTGAGACATTGACCTTAATCGGTCTCTATCAGGAACCATATCTATGTTGTACTTATACTGCTTAACAAAGGCCTTGCCCAAGTTATTGAAAGTATGGACACTTGCACTATCCAAACCCATATACCACCTCAAAGCAGCTCCAGTTAAACTGTCTTGGAAATAGTGAATCAGCAACTGATAAATATCAGTCTCAGTAGACATTTTCCTGGCATACATCACAAGATGGCTTAGCGAGCAAGTGTTCCCTTTATACTTTTCAAAGTTAGGGACCTTAAACTTAATTGGGATCTTTACACTGGGGACCAGGCAGAGTTCAACAACATTCTTCCCAAACAAATATTTTCCTCTCAAGGTCTTCAACTTTTTACGCAACTCGAGGAATTAACCTTTCATCTCACCCATCTTCTTGTAGACATCTAGACCTTCAGACGGCTAAGAGTGGTAGATAGTGTCTTTAGCACAGGGAAGAGTATGAACAACTAGAGTTGGCACTGACATGACCGGGCTAGATGCCGACATAAAAACAAATATGGGCGCATACCCTTCTGGCATAAAGTTTGATGGAATTCCCCAAGGGAATCCAGCAGGCATAGATTGACTGGAAATAACAGGAACAGTCGAGGTAGCAACCTCAGAAATGACAGTTTTTTGAGGAGGAGGAGTTGCAGGAGTTGGTGATGCTTGGCTATGTGCAGCAATAACAGATTCCATCAGCGTCGTTAATCTGGAGATCTTGTCCTTCATCTCTCGTTTCTGTTTCTCTAGATGCTCCATGATCCTTGGTTGATTAGCACAAGTGTTATAACGGTGAGTTACCTTGGCTAATGCGCAGAAGAAGAACTGATAAGACATCTGGCGGAAGAAAAACCTGTTATGCAAATGAGGCATGAAATGCAATGTTTTTGATTGTTTAATTTCAAGGAACATATGAAGTCCTACTTGCAAATATATATATAATAATAATAACAACAATTTGATTGACCATAAAAATCTCTTTTTATTCATAAAATTTGGAAGGATTACACTGAGTATAATTTCAGAAACCAAAATACAAATACAAGAGAAAAGGAAACTATCGTGCAAAGGATCCTTTAGCAACTGTATCAGATGAGTTGGTTGTGGGTGCATACTTCCTTCGAATGCGTCAAATCTCACACTCAGAGGATGTCTTCATCTGAGCCTTATCAAGAACTAGATGATCAACAATCTTCTTCTAAGCACCGAAAGGCTAAGGCATGCTAGAGGAAGGTAGACCCTCTGGCTCTCTCTGTCTCTTCACTGCTCGATCCTCAAGAATATCAATAAGCACATCCTTGTCTTTCGACTTAAGCTGCAACTCTTTATGCTTTCGGCTCAAAGCATGGAACCGCTCTTCCCACATATATCTTTGTTGCTTCATCTTAGTGAGTGTGTCTTCCAAATCATTTATATCTTGGTTAGGGAGAGTTAATGGCTCAGCCACAACCAAAGACATAGGTCTTTCACAAGCGTACGACATCTTCAGCTCCAAATCTCTCTTCTTCACCCAATAGTGTAGGCTTCCAAAGCTACACAGTTGCACGGACCAAGCTCATATCTTCCTTTCCTATGCACATTATACCAAGCATGCATCATCCTCTGCTTCAAATGTTGGGGATCTTTACCCTCTTGATAGAAAAGACCTTCTAACCGAGTGTTATTAGGTTTATCTCTCAAGAGGAACCCAAGTTGCCGACGAGCCAAAGCAGGGTTGTAATTCATTCCTCCTTGTGTACCAATGAGAGGCACATTAGAGAATTCACCACAACTATCAATAATATCCACACTACTCAATGCATAGTCATACCAAAAAATATCATCATTAGTGAGAGACATAAGTCTCTGAGACCATCGTAGACATTGCTTGTTCTCCAGAAAAGCAAGTGTTTGAGGCAAGTGTGAAATAAACCACTTGTACAGAAGAGGAACACAACACACAATAGTCCCACCACCTTTAAAATTCCTTAAATGCAAGGAGAAATACATGTCACCCAACAGAGTAGGAACATGATTCCCAATCAAGAAGATTCTAAGGGAGTTAACACCAACAAAACCGTCAATGTTAGGGGATAAAGCTAGACAATATATGAGTAATAAAAATATGTCTTAAAAAGCATCCATACTACCGGCTTGAGAAAAGATAGTAGCTTTACAATGAGGAACTCAGAAGTCAACCCAAGAATACCTGCTTTCTTTACCAGATGAGCATCAATCTCATATTTCTTCAAATGAAGAACCTCAACTATGATTTGAGATCTTGGAATCTCCTCCAATCCACTAAAAGGTACTTTGTCAGATACGGGCATTCCCAAGAGATGGGCATACTCCTCTAACGTAGGCACAAGCTGATAATCAGGAAAAGTGAAACATCTGTAGAGAGGATCATATAACTAAACCAAAACACTCAGAAGTCCTTCAACCACATTAATAGATAACACAAACAAGAGCTTCCCATAACGTTGCTTGAAGTCCAAGGGATCTAATACAAAAGATGATAACTTCCTTAGCTCTTTCAAATTAGGACATTTGAAATCGTACTTCTTAGTGTTCCTTCGTCCACAATCCATGGTTTGAAAGTATTTGCAAACAAGACCTCAGTTCCTTGAAATTTATTTTACTATGATGAATGTTATGATGCGCATGTATGCGTGAATGCAACAATCACACACAAGGGATCACACACAAGGCAAACACAAACAAAGGTCAAGGGATGGATCAAGTCATCATCAAGATCAATCATCCATTTTGGTGGATTATGGTTTTCACCTTATCAACACCCAAGTTCCATTGATATTGAAAGGACTTGATCGGATCAACCAAGAATCAAATGGTTTGTTGTGGGTCACGAGCATGGAGTCAGGTTAAGAACCATCCTAAAGGAGTGTAATAAGGATAAAAACATGTAGGTCATGTTCTATCAAAGTTCCCAGAGTTTTAATCCCATCTATCGGATATTATAGGTTAGGATGACTGACTCATCAACCCATAATATTATCAAGAGAAACTCGTCTGAGTGTAGTATTGTGTAATAACTGTTATCAAGTATACACCTGAACAGCCTCCGCATTACGTCCTAAATAGGCCAAGTTAGGCTAAATGTTTTACGGTCCTCAGTTCTCGGACCCTAAATCAGATAAAGTAATGCCTAACCATAAATACTTGTGTGAAATTAGTAACTCCAAAAGAGTCTCCACTGAGTATATGGGTCTCAAGCTAACTTGTTCAGGACTACTCCACACAAGTTGAATATGACTATACCATCCTCCTATCTTAATTGCACTCAACTTCGGGTTAGAACTTATCTCACCACTCAGGGATCACCAAGCACAACAGAAAGATTATATCACACAAACAAATATACAAACATCAAATATACAAATGTATACACATAAAAAGTAGGCTAAACCCACTGAGGACTACTCCCTAGTATAGTCGCCACTTAATTTTTGTAGCGGTAAGTTCGTGACCCTCAAGCTATGGATAAGCTTAACGTCAATAAAACAAGAGTCGCCACCACACTTTTATTGTTTCCAAAGGAAAAGATAAAAGTAAGAATAAAACCCAAAGGTAAGAAGTTTTCAAATCAAAACTAATAAAATGCCAGAGACTACAGGGAAGGGGGTTGGTTACACAGAGGGAAGGTGTTAGCACCCAAAGTGTCTTAGGTACTCCTAGGGAGCCCTTTTTTATGTGTGTATGTGTTTTTGGTATAAATGATGTTTGAGAAGAATAGACTGTGTGGATGATAAAAGAATTCCTTGATTATATTTTTGTGTTTGACAAGACCTTCAGACTTGTGCCTATGTACAAACATAAAAATGAGGGATCAAAACCTCGTAGTTCGTGGTAAAAATTTCAAAGTTGGGGAATTGTTTTTTAACAAAAGTTTTAATAAGAAAAAGGCCTAAAAGTTGAACGAATTTGTTAGTTCATTTTGTCTTTTGAAAATTTAAGTCAATATCGTTAAGTTTATTTACATATTTGATTTAAGAAAAGGTTTGAAAATTCATTGGCATAAGGTCAAAGTTTCTAATCATTTAAACAAAGTCTAAGTTTGAAATCACAAGAAAAGAAGGTTTTTAAAGAGAGGGAGAGATTTTTAAATTTAAGAAGTGGGAGGAGATGAAGAGGCTATCCTAAGCACGAATTAAAAGTTAAGAGTTGAAAAGATCTGACCAATATGATGTAATCCAACAGACAAAAATGTCATATAGAAAACTAACTTTCCCTTTGGACTTTGAATCAAGAAATAATCAATGGGAAATTATCAATATCCAAAAAGTATGAAGATCAAGGCATCAAATAAATATAGCCACATCTAAGCAAGCAATCCCAAACGCTAGCAGTCTTCTTTGTCTTCTCATGTTCATATGAAATATTCCTTGATCAACTCAAAGCAAAGCATCAGACCAAAGGTCAAAATAACAATTAACACTAAGACAGGGTAGTTGATGAATTCAAACAAGATCCAAGGCTTGCATCAGATGAAGGCTCAGTTCACAATAGCTTGGTCTCAAAATGTTGGCTTAAAAGTAAAGCATTATTAATAAGAATTATTCAGATGTTAGTTAAGAGTTAGTCAAGTGTTAGTGGTGATTTTTAATTGATTAAGTCATTCTTTGGAGAATACTCAACCATTCTTTCACAAGTATGAATCCTTAAACCAAGACATCTTTCATGCGAAGGGCTCCAACTTGGATAATTCAACAAGTATGCCACTAGCTCTCATGAAAGGAAAAAAGTTCAAGTCTCCATACAATACCATGACGAATGGGAGACGTACAATCTCACTTACTAGAATGTTATGCCATTAGGGTCAAATTTATCTCTATGTTAAGCAATCGTAATTGGACTTATGTAGATGTCACAACTATATAAGGCCGGACAATAAAAATTTAGGTGTTAATGCATGTTAGAGATTTGGTATGAAGAACCAAACTCCTAAAACATACCACACACTAAAAGAAAAGATCAAGAGGGAGGGACATATCTCAGTCATACTTGTATTGGTTCATCTGACAAAAGGTCATTGATGAACCAATTAGCCTTTAGACATTAGAGATTTCATTGGTCAAATAAGGGAATGGGGAATAATAGGAATGAAGATGAAGAGGGGGGGGGGGGGGGGGGGGAGATAGAAACACAAATAGATCATGGGAGGAATTTCATCTGATAAAAACCATTCATTCATCTTGGGAGATGAAATGTACATTTCATCAATCCCCTAAATCCAATGGTTTTGATCCAACAAAAGTCAAATCTATCATGTCCAAGGCCCAAACAGAAAGTCAAACATCACAAGACCATAAAAATGGCTTAACAATATTTTTAAACATTTAATCAATTAAAAATCATATTAAAAATGAATTAAAATATATTTTAATTTGGACAAAACCTAAAATCCCTTTATAACACCAAATAAATTGCCAAGGAATTTATCCTAGGTCAAAGGATCTTAGACAAAAAATTTCATAATTTTTAGAAAGTCAGAAATATTTTTAAACAATTAAAAATATGCACAAAAACATTTAATAATGAAAAATACCAAAATTAATCCAAAAAATAATTTTAATTCAGAATATGGAAGAGAAAAATATTTAATTTTTTTGGGTGAAAATCCCATATTTTTTTGATTAAAAATGGATTTATTATGAATTAAACAAAATAAGTGTATTAAATAAAAAATCTGAAAATACAAAAAACACAAGGGCCATCAGATCTCCCTCATTAGTTGAGGTGGCATATCTGATGGCCACGCGTGTGGTGTCCACCAAACACACTAGTCAAACACGCTGTAAACATGGTCATGCAAACCAAAGGCCGGGATTAAAATGTTTAAACATGATCAAAGGGATGGAAGAGTTCCAACACACCACAGGAGCTAGGGCTCCGATCATCTTCTCTGGTGGACCTCACCGGACCGGTCCACCATCAACCTTCCCTAAATAAAAAATTGCATACACTAATTTGAAGAGAAAAACGTCAGGAGTCAAAATCTGCCCTAAAAATTCTCCAATTCTCACTATATTGAGAGATACGTGGAATTGAAAATTGAGGAGTATGAACTGAGTAACTTCAATGTAACCTCAAAGCAACTCAATCTTGTTGCCTATATTGGTAGGTCTTCAGACAACCAAAGATCAAGTAAAATGATGGAGAATTGAGGGAGAATCAAAGAAGATAAATTTCACAAAAATCACCTTCTGTTTGCAGCAATGGGGCTTGATCTCTCTTCCAATTTGCTTTGCCTTGCTTCTACCAACTTGCTGGAAATGAATTGAATGCAAAAATGGCTTGAACCCTTGGAGTTTCAAATCCAAAACAGAAGGGGAGTTGAAACTCGATTTCAAGAGAAATCCTCAAGGTGTTTTATCAATGGAGGGTGGGAGAGATTTCAGATCAAAGCTTGGGCAAAGGGATCCCTATTCTGAGCTCAATGGAGATGTAATTATAGGCTACCAAATGCTTTTCACACACTTCCATTCAAAATACAAAAATAGCAATGCTTGCATGGGCGTGTACAAAGCCCAATCAATGATGTCAAAAGGTCCAAACTCAATTCCAAATGATGCTGAAACAAAATCAAGGGACCATGTAGTGTTGAAATGAAAATTGATCATAAATCTTTCCAAATGGGGCATGCATTAAACCCATGTGAAAGTCCTTCAATCTTGGTCTAAATTATGTGATATTGGACTTTTGGGAAAGGTGACATAAAGGGGAACAACTTTCATGTTGAACACTTTTCCATTTGAAGTTTGGATCATGATGAACTTTGAGGTGGAAGTTTGAGAAATCAAACATAGTTGAAAATTTTATAAGTACCAAGTCAAATATCCAATTCTTCCACCTTGAATAACGTGTACCTCATAAAAGGTGTACCTCTTTCAAATGGAAAACATTCCTTCATAAAAGGTGTACCTCTTTCATCCCTCTTCAATTTGGTCACAAATTTGACCTTATTTGAATTTTGCATGAGGGAGTTATGGATTTTAGAAGTTGAGGAAAATTGCTTGTTCAATGATGATGGCCCAAAATGACCTATAATCTTTCCTCTTGGAACATGCCCTTGCAAGTTTAATTGGAAATTTATCAAATATTGGAGAGGAAATCTTGAAATTGATCATGGAACTCGGATGGTCTTCATCTCATAAAAATTGAGCAAGTTATGGTCCTTTGAAGTTGACCTCCTAATTAGGGCACAAACAAAATGACCCAGAATGTTTCACCACAAAAAATGACTTTCAAAGAAAAACTAGCTCTTGATGTCAACATGAAATTTGTTTGGAATTTCATAAGGATTAGCTTTTCTCTTGGAATCATTTTCATATGACAAGAATTGTAGGCGATAGGGTCTAGGGAACCCCAGTTTTGACCAGTTGACTTTCTCTAGTCAACCACCTTGAACCTACTTGCAAACTTGAAGTTCTATTGATCTTTGTGACTCATGGAGGATAATATATGTATAAGATTATGTAATATGAAGTATCCTTTGAAATATTTGATCAAATTATGAAGAAACTTGCTGAGGAAGTCACACAAGATACCCAGATGAATTAGGGCTTCCAAGGCAAACAAGCTTCAAACTCTTGTTGAATTCTTGATCAAAATATAAATGAAGATCATGGGGATCCAGAATGATGTCTAGAACCATTTTGAACCATTCCTTGATTGATATCTTACATTAAGGGTCTCAAACCCTAGTTGTGAGCTTGATGAGGCATTGGTGGATGCATACACTACCTAAAAAAAATAAAGCTATACATTGACATATTTGGTATTTTGGTTAGTAAACAAAGAAAAATAAATTATGATACAATCAAATGTACTTGGTGATCTCTCCCAATGAAAACCCAATGACTAAGGGGTAAGGAGGATGCCAAGATGTGATCCCAAAGCCAGTGCACATGATTCGATAACATGAGGGATCTTAGGGTCAAATTTGGGGTCTTACAAGTAGCACGGGGTTGTAGTTGATGCAACCACGTGTTCCTATTAGAGGGACATTTGGGAACCCTCCACATCTGAATATGAAATCCTTAGTCTCCGAATCTCTCTTGTACCATAGGATAAAACTAGCGAAGAGAGAGGAAAATCTTTTGGGCCATGAAAGATTGTTAGAGGCAAATGGTCCTCTTTGAGGAATATGAGTCCTCATCTACAAATGTAAGAGGGAGGTGCAACAAAGGAGGGTTCCTCCTCTTTTCTCATGCCTTGTATAGAAGGTATGATAGAAATTCGCAAGCAAGAATTACACTGGATTGTTGGTTAGGAAGATCTGCAATGTCAAGTGATATAAAAAATTGTTTGATCATTTTCCATTTGCACTACAAAATTCTACCTTTTATTATTTGATCCTTTTCCAAGCATGGTATTTTAGGAATTTTTTCATGAGACCTTTGACGGTACCTTTGGATCTCCAATTGGCCACTAATTCATTTGTGTTGATACCCAAAACTAAAGATAGTTCGGACAAGGTAAAGCCTTCTTCCAACTTGGGGAAAGGGTTGTATTCTTTGATTGATCGGTTGAGAAGCCCTTCAGTTTCTTCCGAGGTTGGGACAATTGAAAATTAGAGAAAGTAAAATGTCTTAGTAGGATGTCATAGTATTGAGAAAGAGTTATGGGTGCTCCAAAGTCAACTTTTTTGGTTAGGAGGTCTAAGATGTTTCCATAACTTGCTCGGAACTTGTTATCTTTGACGAACGTGACCCTAGAGCTTAGAACCTTCAAGGTATCAATTTATGGCTCGTTTTATCTGAAGGTGAATGTACTCTTTCTTGGTGGAGAGGATTCATCATTGTTTTGATAATTGTTTTGTATTCCTGAGTTAAACAACGAGATGCTAAGAGCTTTATTTATTGGTGATTATGATGTATGAATGTTTATGAATGCATGGATGGATGAATTATTGGTTTGACGATCCTCAATAACGGGGTTCAAAATCTAAGATCACTATGATGAGGAATGTGGTTTAATAATGTCTGCTTTCGAACCAAGGTTCTCACATTGCAAGATCTAGGGCTTTTGAAAAATTGGGTATAAGACACGGCTCTTAGAGTCATGGACTCCTTTGACTGTCTGCCTTTTGTGTTAATTTACTAGCCAAGATATAACTCCATCAAGGAAATCTACTCTAAGAGAGATCTTTGTATCGATCCTCGCGAGGAGAGCTCCACGGGGACCTATACTACGCGACCATCGGTCTAGGCTGACCAAGGTTAAATCTTCTTCAAAAGGGGTCTTAGAGTCATAGACTTTAATGACGAATAGGGTTCCTTACACCAAAATCTCGACAATCATCAATACCTTTAAAAGAGTATACTCTAAGTGAGGTTCTCGCATGACCCATACGAGAAGAGTTTGTCGGTGGCCAATACTACTAAACCTTTCATATCTCAAGCATACTCTCAGACTCTGGTGGAGAGTCTTTCACACAGGGCTTTTTTGCAATCATTATCAACCAATATATTCATCGCCACAGAGCCACTGTCACATATGAGATAAATATATATAGGTATAAGAAAGCAACAAAAGAATAAAGACAGAAAAATAAATAAATGGATAACCCCCCCCCCCCCCCCCCCCCCCCCGCACACGCAAAAAAGTTAACCTAAACTAGGTTTGATTTGCTTAGGGAAACCGGGTCCCCAACAGAGTCGCTAGCTGTCCCTACCGAGGTTTTTTGGATAATGACCCGGACAGACCGAACTAAAGAATCGTCTTTCTCAATCAAAGGGAAGAAGAAGGCAAAAGTAGAATAGTCGCCACCGAATTTTATTTAATTTCCTCGTAAGAGAGGAGAGGGGAAATAGTCGATAAAACCCTCAAAGGAAAAAGGAAAGGATAACTGATTGGTCTCACAACCAAGTTTGGGTTTGGAACTCCATTACGCCAGGGGAAGGTATTATCACCCATCACGTCCATGGTACTATATGGGAACCATTTAAGTTGTCTGCATGCATGGGTATTTATCTATTTATTGATTTATTTTCAAAAGAGTGTGAAAGAATGAGATTTGAGGTATTTATTATTGTGCTCGCCAATGATTATGACTCTTGTGCCTATGTATCATTCATCGGGTGATAAAGAATCAGAGCTTCGTAGTTCAGAGTAGAAAATGTTTGTGGGTTGGTTGATTTTACCTTTGAGAAAAGGGTTTTCGGTGTGATGCTCTAAGGCACAAAAATGAGATTTGATGGATTGATGTTGATTTTACCTTGAAAAGGGGTTTATGAAAAGAGATGTTTGTGATTAGATTGCACTAAAGACTTGTGGGAGGAGGCGAATATTCTAGACAAACAAGTCAAGCGTCTTGTGTCCAAAATAATCAGAGTATGGGTAGGAGAGTTCCATCCTTATTAATTCCCCACCACTTAAGGCTCATGGTGCACAATACTAAACATATTTTTATTGTTTTTTGAGTTTGATTATGAAAATGCCGCTTGATGTTGAATCAAGGGTTTATTGCCTTCATTATGAAAATGGTGACGTACAATGAATATAAAAAATAACCAAACAAGAAAATAAAGGGTCTCATTGTAAGTTAGCCCAAGAGAAATCCTTGTGTATGCAAAAGTGACATAAGCTAACAAGTGGATAATGGTGTTTATAGTCATGTTTCCCTAGGGTGGTGCCATGATGCCATTCTTACAATAGGATTATAAGTTACATATGAAATCCAAGGTTAGGGAAAAGTGTCAAAAGATTAGGGTAAGGTCTCCAAGCAAGGGTCCTAAATGAATGCACCGTTTTGGTCTTATAATTTTATCATATTTTTGTTGTTTTGGATTGCATGATGACAATGAGTAAAATTACAATGATAAACATCCATGAGAGATATGAATAATGATAATGAAGATGGGTACTTGAAAGTAAATGACAATGTAATAAAGTTAACAAGAAAGTAAATCATAAGATGATAAATAAGATCAACAATAACAATGGTTAGCAATATCAAAGTTAGTGATGGATAGTTAGTGGTTAGTTAAATGTACAAAGTAACCAATTATGGATTATATATCCATAGGTCAAAAGACTCAAAATATGGCGCATCAAGGGATAAATTATCATTGATGCAAAGTATTGGAGATGATATTTGATCATCTAACAATAGATTTGAATCAAAGAATGTAATACAACCATAAGTCCATATATCAATGATTTGACAAGTGGAAGATTATATCACCCAATGATTATAAGTTAACAAGTGAATAATGTACAAGTCAAGAAATTAATCATAAGTGTTAGAAGGTTAGTATTCAATGGAAGCAAACATAAACAAAAGGATCAACAAAGTATGATCACAAGTATGGTTTCATCAATGCCTCAAAGTATCATTAATGACCCATTGATCATTCATTGATAGATTTGAAGTATTAAAGGTTTTATCAACCCTAGAAACCAAATTCATAATCAAATAGACTTCCTTAACCACCATTAACAAAGGCATAAAAAATTCAAATTAAATAGTCAAATAAAATGAATAAAGTGTGAAATAAAATAAATGGTCAAAAAATAATCAAGGTGTATTTATAAAGTTTTTTTTATTAAAATTAAAATGAGTGATGAAATAAATAAAATGAAAATTAAAGATAATAGGAAAAAATTAGAAAATAAGAGAAAAATAATAAAAAAAAGAAATAAAATTAGAGTGAGGGCGCCGAAGGTTGAACCTCTAACCTTGGGGTCACTGGATCATAGGGTTTACAATTGATTGTGTTATTACCTATCATACTATTATTTAAATCTTATTATTGTTTATGGTGTGATAATGTTTCTACCCTAATGTAGCGGTAAATTCGTGACCGTCAAGCTATGGAAAACCTTGACGTCAGTAAAACCAGAGTCGCCACCGAGCTTTTATTGTTTCCAACGGAAAAAGGGAAAAGTACGAACAAAAATCAAAGATAAGAAGTTTTCAAATCAAAACTAATAAAATGCCATAGATTATAGGTAAAGGGGTTGGTTACACAGAGGGAAGATGTTAGCACCCAAAGTGTCCTAGGTACTCCTAGGGAGCCCTTTTTGTGTGCGTATGTTTTTTGGTCTAAATGATGTTTAATAAAATATAGAGTGTAGGGATGAGAAAAGAATTCATTGATTATATTTTTGTGTTTGACAAGACCTTCGGCCTTATGAATACGTACCAACATAAAAATGAGGGATCGAAACCCCATAGTTCATGGTAAAAATTTCAAAGAAGTTAGTGAATTAATTTTAACAAAAACTTTTAATAAGAAAAGGCACAAAAGGCCAAAGATTTGAATGGGGTTGTTAGTTCTTTTTGTCTTTTTGAAATTTAAGTCAATATGGTTAAGTTTATTTACAAGTTTGATTTTAAGAAAATGTTTGAAAATTTAATATCATAAGGCCAAAGTTTCTAATCATTAAAACATGTCTAAGATTGAAATCACAAGTAAATAATATTTTTGAAAAGGGGGGAGATATTTTGAAATTAAAGAAGTGGGATGAGATGAAGAGACTACCCTAAGCAAAAATTAAAATTTTAAGAGTTGAAAAGATCTGACCAATGGGATGCAATCCAACAGACAAGAATGTCATATAGAAATCCATTTTCTTTTGGACTTTGACAAGAAATAAGTAATAAGCAATGAGAAATATCCAAGCGTCATATGAAGATCAAGGCATCAAATAAAGATAACCATAATATCCAAGCAAGCATTCCAATAGCTAGCAGTCTTCAGTATCTTCCAATATAACAGATGAAATATTCCTCGAACAACTCAAAATAAATCATCAGACATACACAGTAATAAGAAAATAACAATCAAGCATAAAGACAAAGTATCATATGAATCAAAGAGATGCAAGGTCTTGCATCATAAGAAGGCATGGTCAAAGATAGCTCAGTCTCAGATGTTGGCATTTGTCAAGTCCTTTAGCATAGGGAATGTTTTCTAATTCTAAGTCCAAAAGTTCATATTAAATCCAATAGTCCAAGAAGATGTTTTTTAGGGTTTTTTTTGTTGTTATTGGGCTTTTTAAGGTCCTAAGACCACAAACAAAACAAAAGACAAACAAATAATATATACAATCACAAGATATGGCTTAAATGAGCAAAGTGAAAAGGACTTGAAACATAAATAAGTTGCATGAAATGTAAATGGCAATGAATGATAAAGGTACTTGAAATTTAAAGTGCATAAAGTAAATGACTCGAAAGTAAATCAACATTAATAAGAATTAGTCAACGGTTAGTCAAATGTTGGTGGTGAGTTTTAATTGATTAAGTTATTCTTTGGAGAACACTCAACCATTCATTCACAAGTATGATTCCTTGAACCAAGACATCATCCATGAGAAGGGCCCCAACTTGGATAAATTAACAAATATCCCACTAGCTCTCATGAATGGAAAAAAGGTCAAGTTCCCACACAATGCCATGAATAATGGGAGACATACAATCTCACTTACTAGAATTTTATGCCTTAAGGGTCAAATTTAGCTTTATGTTAAGCAATCGTAATTGGACTTATGTAGAAGTCACAACTATCTGAGGCTGGGCAATAAAAATATAGGTGTTAATGCATGTTAGAGACTTGGTACAAAGAACCAAACTCCTAAAACATACCACACAGTAAAAGAAATGGGAAGGATCTATCTCAATCAGACTTGTGTTGATTCACCTGACACAAGGTCATTGATGAACCAACTAGCATTTAGACATTAGAGAAATCATTGGTCAAATGAAGGATTGGGAAAGAATAGGGATGAAGATGAAGAGGGAATGGGAAATAGAAACACAAATTGATCATGAGAGGAATTTCATCTGATCAATACCATCCATTCATTTTGGGAGATGAAATGTAGATTTCATCAATCCCCTAAATCCAATGGTATTGATCAAACAAAAGTCAAATCAACCATGACCAAGACCCAAAGAGAAAGTCAAACATCACAAGACCATAAAAGTGGCTCAGCATAATTTTTAAACATTTAATCAATTAAAAATCAAATTAAAAGGGATTTATCCTAGGTCAAACAAGGTCAAAAGACCTTACACAAAAAATTTCATTATTTTTGGAAAGTCATAAGTATTTTAAAACAATTAAAATATGTACAAAATCATTTAATTCATGAAAAATATCAAAATAAATCCAAAAAATAATTTTAATTCAAAATATGAAAGAGAAAAAACATTTAAACATTTTTTGTGAAAGTCCCATATTTTTTGGATTAAAAATGAAATTACAATGAATTAAACAAAATAAGCTAATAAAAATATAAAATCAGAAATTAAAAGAAATTCAAAAAAACAAGGCCCATCAGATCTCCCTCATTAATTGAGGTGGCAGATCTAATGGCCACGCGTGCGCTATCCACCATGTGCCAAGTCAAACGCGTCGCAAAGATGGTAATCAACATGGATGCCCAGGATTAAAACTTTTGAATCAAATCAGAAGGTTGGGAACATGCCAACACATCACCAGAGCTAGGGCTCCGGTCATTTTCTCCGGTGGATCTCACTGGACTGGTCCACCACCAACCATCAAGAAAACGAAAAGTGAGCATACTATTTGAAAGAGAAAAAGCTCAGGAACTCGAATTTGGCGTCAATTTTGTCCAATTCCAAATATATTGAGAGATATGATGAATTGAATTTTTTAGGTACACGATCTGAGTTGCTTCGATTTAACCTCAAAGAAACTCAATCTTGTTGCCTACATTGGTAGGACTTAGGATAACCAATAAATAAAGAGAATGGTGGAGAATTGAGAGAGAATCGAAGGCTTGAAGTTTCTGAAAATTCACCTTCGGGTAGTTATGATTTGGCTTGATCTTGATCTGAATTCACTTGGTTCTTCCTCCTCTTACTTTTAGTAATCAAATGAGATGAAAATGGCAATGAATCCTTAGAGTTTGAATCTCAAAACAGAAGGTGAAATTCAAACTCGATTTCAAATAAATCCTCAAGATATTTTATGGTGTAAGGTTCTGGGATGACTTGGCAAGGCTTGGGCAATATGTGTGTTCATTTTGAAGCAAAGCACTCTTATTTATAAGCTCATGAATTTATTTGCAAACCCTTTGAATTTTGGCCAAAAATAGCAAGTTGTGCATGGGTGCATGGGCATTGAATTAGGCCCAACCAATGATGCAATCCACTTCCAATTTGTGCATACTTGGTACTAAAATCATCACATGGAAGCATGCAAAAATAATTAATCCTTTGAGTGTAAAAGTTGCCAAAACAAACCCAACAAAGGAACCATGCACAAGTCCCTAAATTTGTGTCTAAATGAAGTGATCTTGGATGATTTGGAAAGGTGACATCAAGGGGAATAACTTTTATGTTGAACACTTTTCTATTTGGAACTTGGAACATGCCCTTGTAAGTTGAATGACCTTTATATCATAGAAATTGAGCAAGGTATGGTCCTTGGAAGTTGACCTCCTAACTATGGCACAAACAAAATGACCTATAATGTTTCACCATAAAAAATGACTTTCCAAGAAAATATATCTCTTGATTCCAACATGAAAGTTTTTTGGAATGGCATAAAGAGTAACTTTTCTCTTGGAATAATTTTCATATGATAAAAAATTTAGGAGATAGGGTCTTGGGAACCCCAGTATTGACCAGTTGACTTTCTCTAGTTAACCTCTTTGAACCAACTTGCAAATTTGAAGTTCTCTTAATATTTAGGGCTCATGGAGGATCATATATGCATGGGATGATGTATCATGAAGTATACCTTGAAATATTTTACCAATTGTTGAAGAAACTTACTGAGGAAGTCTTACAAGATACCCATATGAATTATGGCTTCCAAGGCAAACAAACTACAAACTCTTGATGAATTCTTGATCAAAATGATAAATAAAGAACATGGGGATCAATATATGATTTTTAGAACAATTTTGAACCATTCGTTGATTGATCTTCTTGCACTGAGGGTCTTAAACCCTAGATGTGGGCTTGATGGAGCATGGGTGGATGCACACACTACCTACAAAAGAAACAAAGTTATACATGGACATGTTTTTGGTATTTTGGTTAGTAAACAATGAAAAACAAAGTATGATACAATCAAATATGCTTGGTGATCTCTCCCAATGCAAACTCAATGAATGAGGGGTAAGGAGGATGCCAAGGTGTGATCCCAAAGCCAATACAAATGATGAGATAGCATGAGAAATCTTAGGGTCATAATTGGGGTCTTACACCTGGGGTCGTGACATCATATACGACATACGGGATCTGCTTACCAGAATTTCAATCCCTATATAGTCAGCTTTATAAGGGAATTATTTAGGAGCACATTCAAGGAAGATCGAGTGTCTACCAGTACTTTGAACAATACATTGTCAGCACATTCAATAGAGATGTGGAGAGCTTTGTTATGATCTTTGCCTTTGGGACGAATTTCATCGTCACAGAATCCCATACATCCACTCCCTGCAATGTTGGCCACTACCCCTCAAACTGGTTGACAGTAATTTCTTGGGGTACATGGGCCACACTAAGAAACTTGAACAAGGTGTCTTTGTGAGCTTCAGAAAATAACATCAGTCATAGAATAGAGATCTTAGAAGGTTTTTGATTGAGTTGGTCAACCAACTTGTAGTCACTTTGTTTGATTATAAGGAGGAACTCCTCGACATCAAAGGAAGTGGACTTGCCTTGATGAAGGGCTTGCCCCTGCTCAGGGTTGGCAGTTTGTTTTCCCTTATTCTTGGAAGTAGTTCAAAGATCATCTGTCTCGGGAGGTGGAGGTGCTGATGCAAAGATACAACCACTTATGGTCATACCACCAGTTCCCGTGATGTTTATAGCAGGCTCTTGAACTTTAGCAGGCTTCTGAACTTCAGCATCCTTCTGAACTTCAACAGGCTTTTCTTCTTGTTTAAGCCCATAAAGGTATAATGTGGAAATGTAGTGCCAGGGGACAACTTTGGTACTTTCGTACGAAAATGGGGTCGACATTGTGATCACCAAATGAGTTATTAGAGCATTTGCAACATGTATCTCTACAGGATAATAAGGGATCTCCGAGGTAGGCACATCCTCTACAACTGGGATTTGTTCTACCAAGAAGGTACTTGGGTCTATCAGTAGTTGGATACCTTTCTTCAGCTCTCCACAACCTTGTGGATTATTCATATAGTGTGCACAATCAGAAGTGCAACCAGGGAACACATTCTTCACCAACAATTATTCCTTCACCACAAGCAAAGGAGTCTTCAACATGTCAACCTTTGATATCAGGTTGAGTTTAGTAGACTCTTCAAACATATTGACAGGATGGCCGACATGAGGCGGCATCAGGTTATTATTAACGTTTGGACCCGCAGGTGCAAATGTTATAGCTTTAGAATAAAGGAGATCGTGAACTTTGAACCTGAAGGCTTTTCTATTATTGATAGAGTTCCTAGATCATCTTTCTCAAGAGGTGGAGGTGTTGATGCAAAGATACGACCTCTTATGGTCATACCACTAGTTCCCATGGTGTTCATAGTAGTCTCTTGAACTTTAGCAGGCTTTTGAACTTCAACAGGATTTTCTTCTTGTTTATGCCCATAAAGTTATGATGTGGAATTGTAGTTCCAAGGTACAACTTTGGTACTTTTGTACGGAAATGGGTCTGGTACTGTGATCACAAAAGAGTTATGAGAGCATTTGCAACAGGTATATGTTTAGGATTATAAGGGATATACAAGGTAGACATATCCTCTACAACTGGGGTTTGTTCTACCAAGAAGTTACCTTAGCCTAATAGTAGTTGGATACCTTTGTTTAGCTCTCCACAACCTTATGGATTATTCAAACAGTGTGCACAATCATAAGTGCAACCAGGGAACACGTTCTTTAGAAACAATTGTTCCTTCACCATAAGCAAGTGAGTCTTCAACATGTCAACCTTCGAGATTAGGTTGAGTTTAGCATACTCTTCAATAATATTGACAGGATGGCCGACATGAGGCGGCGTCGGGTTACTATTAACATTGGAACCCGCAGGTGCAAATAAGATAGCTTTAGAATCAAGGAGATCTTTAACTTTGAACTTGAAGGCCTTACAATTATCGATAGAGTTCCAAGATCATTTTTCTCTATGGGTGGAGGTGTTGATTCAAAGATACGACCACTTCTGTTCATACCACCAGTTCCCATGATGTTCGCAGTAGGCTCTTAAACTTTAGCAGGCTTCTGAACTTCATCATGTTTTTCTTATTGTTTATGCCCATAAAGGTATGATGTGGAATTGTAGTTCCAAGGGACAACTTTGGTATTTTCATACAGAAACGGGGTCGGTAATGTGATCACCAAAGGGGTTATGGAAGCATTTGCAATAGGTATCTGTATAGGATAATAAGGAATATCCAAGGTAAACACATCCTCTACAGTTAGGATTTGTTTTACCAAAAGGTACTTGGGTTTATCATTAGTTGGATACCTTTCTTTAGCTCTCCACAACCTTGTGGATTATTCAGACAATGTGCACAATCAGAAGCACAACCAGGTTCTTCAGCAACAATTGTTCCTTCACCACTAGCAAAGGAGTCTTCAACATGTCAACCTTCGAGATTAGGTTGAGTTAGCAAAGTCTTCAGTCATATTGATAGGATGGCTGGCATGAGGCGGCATAGGGTTATATTAACGTTGGGACCCGCATGTGCAAATGAGATAGCTTTAGAATCAATGAGATCTTGAAATTTGAACCTGAAGCCCTCGCAGTTATTGATAGAGTGACTGAGTGCCCTGGTGTAGAACTCACAGTGTGCGTTGACATCATAACAGGGTGGAAGTGGAAGTGGGGGAGGCATGGCTTCCCTCTATTTGATTAACGAACCATTCCGCAAGTGGTTCAAAATCTGGCTACGGGTCATGGGAAGGGGATTAAGCTTCCTTTCCCACCTCCTTGGGTGTTGTTGACCTTGTTGATAATTGTTTTGTCGAGGAACATATGATTGTTAGTACTAAACAGGGGTTTGGTATTGAATTGGCTGTTGAGCACTAGGGATGGCATATGATTATTGTTGGTTATTATTAGGAGTTACCTCAGTAATTTGATTGTATTGGGTCTTATAAGCTTTATCTTTCCCCTTTGATGTAAAAGCAGTGTTATCCTCCTCTTCTTTATTTTTAGGAAAACCATTGTAAGGCTTCTTAGCCCCATTTGAGCCAACAACAGCGCCTTGGATCTTCCCACTTTTCAAGTCGTTCTCTATATGTTCTCCAGCAACGACCATATCGGAGAACCCAGCTGAAGCACACCCTATCATCCTGTCTAGAGAGGGTCCTTGTAGCATGCTCAGGGAGATATCAACAAGTTCCTTCTCCAGAAGTGGAGGTTGGACTCTGGCAGGCAAGTCCCTTCAACGTTGGGCATACTCCTTAAAAAACTCTTCATATTTTTGGGTTAGACTCTTGAGTTATGTCCTTTTTGGAGCCATGTCGATGTTATAATTATAGTGTTTTAAGAAAGCCTCGACCATCTCTCTCCAGGTACGTTCATGCACATGCTCTAATTGCATGTACCATTCAAGGGACGCTCCGCTAACACTATCCTAAAAGAAGTGCATCAATAACTTCTCATCATCGAAGTAGATCATTATCTTCCTACAGAAGGATCTGATATGAGGTTTAGGACAAGTAATCCCCTTGTACTTTTCAAACGCATGGACATTGAACTTAGCAGGGATCTTCACTTCAGGGACCAGACATATGTCTACAACATCCAGGCCAAAAGTATCAGGACCTTCTATTGCTTTGAACCTTTCTTCCATGATACAAAATTTCCTGTCAATGTTAGCAATAGAAGGCACATAGGTCTCATACATTGACTTATCCTTGGGCATGAAGAAAGCATTGTGGCGATCATCCACCTCATCTTGGGATCCTCCCTGAGCAGGGATATGGAAAATATTAGCAGCATTCAGATTTAGGGGTACACCTTCGAGTGGAGCCTGAGAGGCGATAGGGACACCATTTCCCACAATAGGGTCCATTAGAAGCCAATGAACTTGAAGATAAGATCAAATGGGAATGCGATCAAATAGTACATAGTACAGATCGAACATCCTTTCCACTACCTGATTTCATGGGCAAGGATAGTATTATACATCACACATGTCACTGATTTTGTGGGCGAGGAATAGTTTACAGTATCACTCCTTTCCTATCCAGCAATGGACAGCCGCTCTATGAGCTTTCTCAATTTTTCCCTCCAACGGTCTTCTTCTTATGTTATATAAGTGAGACATGGATACTTGAAGAAAAACGCCGGTGACACAATATTTTGACAAGTCTATTTTCTTTGTGAAAAGCTATCGTTTGTTTGTACATAATTTTTCTTTAAAGTGTTTGTTATTCATTTGTGTAAAATTTGCTTGTATAGAAGCATCTTATAACATAAAATATTATTCAAACTATTTGTTTGATTCCTTAAGGAGGTTATCCTTGAGAAGACATATAAGGTTATTCTTTGTGAGTCCTTAAGGAGAGTAGGGTATAGTTGGATCCTTGGAAAGACAAAGAAGGTTATTCTTTGTGATTATTGTAATCCGTTGATTATAGTGGATTAAGTCCTTATATATAAGGCAAAGTCACCTTGGCGGGTGGATTGGAGTAACTTTCAGTTTCAAGCGAACCAGGATAAAAATACTTGTGTTTCTATCTCTTTGTTATTAACTTGTTAGTGGTGTTCTTGTTTTGGAAAAATATTTTGCTTATAAAACTCAATTCAAACCCCCTTTTTCTTGTCTTTTTCACACCTTCAATTGGCATCAGAGCTCAGGCTCTGATTGTGATAAAAGTTTTATCAACACCTCACCATGTTTAGTATCGATCCAGTTTGTGTGAGAAACAATGGTTGTTGCTAACGCTGCTAACATTGTTAACAATAATGAATTAGATCAATACAGTGCAAAACCACCAATTTTTGATGGTGAGAAATTTGACCATTGGAAAGATAAAACACAAAGTTTCTTTCTTGGTTACGATGTTGATCTATAGGATCTTATAGTCGATGGTTACGTTCACCTAGTGAATGTTGGAGGAAATACTATAACAAGAAGTGTTATGACTGATCAACAGAAGAAAGATTTCAAAAGTCATCATAAGTCTAGAACTATATTGCTCAATGTCATCTTTTATATGGAGTATGAGAAGATAATAAACAAAGATTCTACCAAATCCAGTTTTGACTCTCTAAGGATGACTCATGAGGGAAGTGCTCAAGTAAAGGAGACAAAGGCCTTTGCCTTAATCCAGAAATATGAGGCATTCAAAATGGAAGATGATGAAACAATTGAGACTATGTTCTCAAGGTTTCAGATTCTTGTTGCAAGACTTAAATTTCTGGACAAAGGATACTCTACAACTGACAATGTCAAGAAAATTATCACAAGTCTTCCCAAAAGTCGATATGGTAACTGCCTTGAAGCTGACAAAGGATTTCAATAGAATTAGTCTTGAAGAACTAGTTAGTTCTTTAATAAGCCGCAAGATTGAGCTTGAAGAAGATGAACCTCAGAAGCAAGGTAAATCCGTTGCTCTAAAATCCAAGCTTGAGAAGACAAGAGCTTATTAAGATGAGGAAGAATCAAAAGGATCTGATGAAGACTCAGAAGATGATGATGAGCTTTCTCTAATTTCAAAGAGAGTCAATAGACTCTGGAAGCACAGACAAAATGGTCAAGGAAAGTTCAGAGGAGTCAGAAGGACTGTTGGTCACTTTGATTCTTCGTCTGGACAGAAGAAGCAAGGTTTTGGAAAAGAAGTTATCTACTTCAAGTGCAAGGAGCCAGGCCACTACAATATTGATTGTCCTAAGCTGAAAAAGGACAGAAGGCCTAAGAAGAATTTTTCTAAAGGCAAGAAGGGGATGATGGCTACATGGGATGACTCAGAATCTGAAGAAGAAGAAGATTCTGACGAAGAAAAATCCAACGTTGGGCTGATGGCAACTATAGAGGATCCCACAAGTTATTAATAATCAGAAGACATGGTATTATCAGAATCCGACTCCGATTCTGAAGAGGTATTTTCTAATCTATCTCTTTCTGATATTGAATCATGTCTCTCTGAAATGCTATAAAAGTACCAGAGTCTTCAAAGTAAATACAAGGACCTTAAACAAGTCCAAGTAATTGCTTCTGAAACTCGAAGAAATCTTGAGAAAGATATTTCCTTTCTAAATGAAAAAGTATTTTCTTTAGAAAGTAACAACTCTGCTTTGAAATGAAAAATTTCAAAACTAGTGGAGGAAATAATCTCATAAGCTTCTGGTACTGATTGTGTCATTAGATATTACAGAGCATTCCAATACTTCCTGGCTAAAAGCATATATAGAAGTAAAATGGATTCCTTGATCTATGGAGTTAGCAAAAATGGAAAGAAAAGTTTAGGTCGTACAGAATCTATAAAACATGACGAAAGTCAGAAGGTAAAACAAAAACCTCTCTATGTGCATTTCTTTCCTGCTGGCAGTGAGCTTGATATTTCTGCACAGACATAGAAACATACAAAGGATAAGAATTCAGTTCTGAAACCTAAGTATCATGCACAAATTCCTCATGATTATCCTTCTGCTAAAAGACCTAGAGTTGTAAGAAACTCTAGGAAAAATAACAAGAGAGGACCTAGAAAATGGGTACCTAAGGATAAAGTAATTTATGTTGTAGACATCCTTGATACCTCAGCTGAAACGCCATTTATGGTTCCTATACAATGGATTCTCGCGACACATGACGGGAAGAAGGTCTATGTTCCAAGATTTGGAACTTAAGCCTGGAGGCTTCGTTGTTTTCAGAGGAAACCAGAAAGGAAATATGATTGGCTCTGGAACCATTGGTAACGGTAAAATTCCTTCTATTACTAATGTTCTTTTAGTTGATGGTCTGATGCATAACCTAATGTCTATTAGTCAACTTAGTGACAACGGTTATGATATCATCTTTAATCAAAAGTCATGTAAGGATGTCAGTCAGAAAGATGGTACAATCCTTTTTAACAGAAAGAGAAAGAACGACATTTATAAAATTAGACTTTCTGATCTTGAAGATCAAAATGTAAAATGTCTAATGCCTATTAATGAGGAGCAAGGGTTATGGCATAGACGTTTGGGCCATGTTAGCATGAGAAGGATTTCTTAGATAAATAAGCTTGGATTAGTCAGAGGTCTACCCAACCTGATGTTCGCTTCAGATGCTCTTTGTGAATCATGTTAGGAAGGCAAGTTTTCTAAAACATCCTGCAAAGTAAAAACTGTTGTTTCTACCTCTAGACAGTTAGAACTTCTACATATTAATATGTTAGGACCAGTGAAAACTACTTCTATCAATGGAAAGAAGTATGGATTGGTCATAGTTGATGACTATAGTCGTTGGACATGGGTAAAGTTCTTGAAACACAAGGATGGGTCACATTCTGTGTTTTCTACCTTCTGCACACTAGTGCAAACAGAAATGAATTGCAAAATAGTCAAAGTCAGAAGTGATCATGGTGGAAAATTTGAAAATAAATATTTTGAAAATATCTTTGATTCAAATGTTATTTCCCATGATTTTTCTTGTCCTAGAACTCCACATCAAAATGGAGTTGTAGAAAGGAAGAATAGGATTTTTCAAGAAATGGCTCGCACCATGATCCAAGAAACTGATATGGCTAAGCATTTCTGGGAAGGAGCAATTAACACAGCTTGTTATATTCAGAACAAGATTTCTATCAAAGCTATTATGGGTAAGACTTCTTATGAACTGTGTAAGAACAAAAAGCCCAACATTTCTTATTTTCACCATTTTGGATGTGAATGTTTTATGTTGAACACTAAAGAGAATCTTGGAAAGTTTGATTCTAAATCATAAAAGTGTTTATTATTAGGATATTCTGAATGCTCTAAAGGCTACATAATCTTTAACACATAAACACGAATTGTTGAGGAATCAATTCATGTTAGGTTCAATGATAAGCTTGACCCTGAAAAGTCAAAGCTAGTTTAGAAATTTTTAGATCTGAAGAACAATCTTTCAGAATCCAAGGATACTGAATCTGGAGAAAAAGACTCAGAAGGAGAATCTGAAGAAATGACTCAATCAGAAGCTATTGATGATCCAAATCATCAGAAGAAGAGTAGATCAAGAACTTCTCATTATAAAGAACCGAATCTAAGAGATAAAAATGAATTAATCAGAACAAGATCTTCATTCAAACTTTTTGAAGAAACCCTCTAGGTCTGGTATTTTTGATAGAGCCCACATCTATTGATGAAGCTCTTTTGGATAATGAATGACTTTTGGCTATACAAGAAGAACTGAATCAATTCACCAGAAATGATGTTTAGGATCTTGTTCAGAAACTAAAGGGTTTTCATGTCATTGGAACCAGATGGGTCTTCAGAAATAAGCCGAATGAGAAATGCAAGGTTGTCAGAAAAAAGGCTCGACTGGTAGCTAAGGTTATAGTCAGCAGGATGGTATAGATTATACAAAAACCTTTTCTCCAGTTGCCAGGTTAGAGTCTATTTGTATTTTAATTTAATTTACATGTAATCATAATATAATCCTTTATCAGATGGATATTAAGAGTCCATTCTTGAATGTATATATTTCTGAAGAAGTATATGTGCATCAACCTCCGGTTTTGAAAGTTCTCAAAATCTTGATTTTGTCTTTAAAATGAAAAAATTGTTATATGGTCTGAAGCAAGCTCCTAGACCTTGGTATGATAGACTAAGTAAATTTCTATTGGAAAATAATTTTACTAGAGGGAAAGTGGACATAACTCTCTTTTGCAAAACCTTTAAGAATGATATTCTGGTTGTTCAAATTTATATTGATGATATTATTTTTGGTTCTGCTAATGTGTTGTTGTGCAAGGATTTTGCTAAGTCAATGCAGGAAGAATTTGAAATGAGTCTGGTGGGAGAACTCAAATTCTTTCTGGGAATCCAGATTGATCAATGTTCAGAAGGAATGTATATTCATCAGAGCAAATATACAAAGGAACTTCTGAACAAGTTTAACTTGTCAGAATGTAAGTTAGCAAAGACTCCAATGCATCCTACATGTAATTTGGAGAAAGAAGTGGTAAGTAGTAAGGTAAATCAAAAGCTTTTCAGAGGTATGATAGGTTATCTTTTACATCTAAATGCTTCTAACCTGATATCTTATTCAGTGTCTGCTTATGTGCTAGCTTCCAGTCAGATCCTAGGGAAACTGACTTAACTGTTAATAAGAGAATCTTTAGGTATCTGAAAGGTACTACTAACCTTGGTTTATTTTATAGAAAATCAAGTGAATATAAATTAGTAGGCTATTGTGATGATAACTATGCTTAAGACACCATAGAAAGGAAAAGTACTTCTGGAAGTTTCCAATTTCTGGGAGATAGCTTGATCTCATGGTCCAACAAGAGACAGTCAACAATCACGCTTTCAACAGCCGAAGCTGAATATATTACAGCTTCAGGGTGTAACACTCTAATACTCTGGATGAAGAGTCAGCTGGAAGATAATCAGATATCTGAAAGTAACATTCATATTCTCTATGATAATACTTTTGGTATTTGTTTATCTAATAATCTTATCTTGCATTCCAGGGATAAGCATATTGAAATTTAACATCACTTTTAACGTGACTATGTTCAAAAGTGTAATTTCTTTTAAAAAAAATTGATATAGACCATCAATGGGCTGATATCTTTATAAAAGCCCTTGTTGAAGATAAATTTGTGTTCATTCTGGAAAAACTTATTTATGAACTTATGTCCAGAATGAAAATATGTGTTTTAGAATGTGTAAAGTCTTTAGAAATCTAGATTAGATTCTGAGAATGTTTTTGTTGACTTTGAAACATGAGTTTTTGGAAGTAAGGAAGTTTTCATGAATCAGGAAGGTTTTGATCAGAATCAATCTTATCAAAAAGGTTCTAATCAGAAAGTAATTAATAAAACAACTAATCCTAATTATGTCTAATCACTAACCTAATAGTGTTAATATGAAAATTAATCAACAATTAAACATGCATTTTATTTATAATATCATGGTGAAAAAATGATTAATATTAAGGCATCATTAATTTTATAAAAAAAAACATGAAAAGAAATATGAAGATAATGTACTAAAACAATATAACAAGTGAAATGGGCTAGGGCGGGTTAATGCTGGAAAAGGGTGTTGAAGGCAATTACAGGCACATCGGCTTGGGGTGAAGGCCCATGGCTTCAACCTTGTGAACCAGGGGGTGCAAAGAAAATTTATGGTGATAGTCAACAAAACAAGGTTGGGACTAACATGGAAGCCCAGAACGAAACATAATCCTAATTATGTCTAATCACGTGTGGAATTAACAAAACACTGGATTTAAAAAGCGCGTCATACTAAAATTAGTTCAGCTCATGACTCGAGTGAAAGGGGAGACCATGGGGCACCGCACCGGAGTCACCTTCGACGGTGGTGGCAAGCCAAAAGCAAAATCAAAACCACCATTAAACTCGTCCCGTCATGCTCTCTCCCATTCTACAGTCAAACTCACGAAATTCAAACCTTGGGTCTCTAACCGAATCAAATTGTATCAAGAACCCTAAATGTAAATAGTTAAATTAAATAGTGACCACATCTTGATTCACGCCCATACCTTAGGGCTATTGGTCATCATTGCTCCCTCAAACTACTGGTAAAAAGAAACGGATAAAAAAGCAAAGAAAACTTAATACTCATCGAAGAGAACGACTCTGCCGGAGTTCAGGTATGCCTTATTCTTCCCCCAAGTCTCTTCGAATCTCCTCTTTCTTTCACCTTATTCTTCTTCTCTTCTTGATTTATGCTTATGGTTACTCTGAAATTCGATGTGAGAGATGAACTTGGATGGTGAGTGTAGCGGTAAATTCATGACCATCGAGCTATTGGTTAACTTAACTCAATAAAACCAGAGTCGCCACTGCGCTTTTATTGTTTCCAAAGGAAAAGGGAAAAAGTATGAACAAAACCCAAAGATAAGAAGTTTTCAAATCAAAATGAACAAAATGTCAAATATTACAGGTAAGGGGTTAGTTACATAGAGGGAAGGTATTAACATCCAAAGTGTCCTAGGTACTCCTAGGGAGCCCTTTTTGTGTGTAAGTGTTTATTTGAAAAATATGTTTGCTAAAAATTAGAATAGGGGGATGAGAAGAGAATTAATTTAATTATATTTTTATGTTTGACAAGACCTTCGATCTTATGCCTACGTACCAGCATAAAAATGAGGGATCGAAACCTCGTAGTTCATGGTAAAAATTTCAAAGGTTGGTGGACTGATTTTAACAAAAGCTTAAAGATCTTTTGTTATGAATGGGAGAATACTCAACCAAACATCCATGATAATGAGGGCTTTACAATATTTAAGAGGGAGGGCTCCAAATTGGATTCAATCAACAAGTATGCCACTAAATCCTAATAAATGGAAAGACTTATCATCAATATATTATGGAATGGGAGAATTATATCTCAACCAAATATAACTCAAATCTAATGATTCTTTTGCAAACTTTTAAAAGAAAAAGGCACAAAATGGACAAAAGGATTAGATGAGGTTGTTAGTTCTTTTTGTCTTTTTGAAAGATAAAGTCAATATGATTAAGTTTATTCACAAATTTGATTAAGAAAATGTTTTGAAAATCAATGGCATAAGGCCAAAGTTTCTATTCATTAAAACAAGTATAAGTATGAAAACACAAGCAAAGAATGTTTTGATAATGATGGAGAGATTTTGAAATTAAAGAAGGAGAGGAGATGAAGGGACTATCCTAAACAAGATTTCAAAGTTTAGAGTTGAAAAGATCTGACCAATGAGGAAGCATCCACAAGACAATAATCTCAGACAGAAACCCATTTCCTTTGGACTATTGAGTAAATAAAGATAACCAAACATCCAAGCAAGTGCTCCAAAAGCAAGAAGTCTTCAATGTCCTTTAGATGTATCAGATGAAATATCCCTTGAAACATACTCACAGAGACAAGCATCAAATAATATCAATAAGATCAAAATAACAAAAGTCAAACAGAGAGAGAGAGAGAGAGAGAGAGAGAGAGAGAGAGAGAGAGAGAGAGAGAGAGAGAGCAATAACAGATGAATCAATGGAGTCTCTCAAGGATTGTATAATTGGCCAAGATAACTCATTCTCAAATAGTGGCATTGACCAAGTCCTTTCCATAGCTCAAGGATGTTGCCTACTCTAAGTCCAAGAATTCAAACCAAGTCAAGGGCAGAGGTCCAACAGTCCACCAACATATTTTTTAGGGTTTTTGTTGTTATTAGGTATTTTAAGGTCCTAAGACCACAAACACAACAAAGTCACAAAAACACAATATAATACAAGCATAAAATATGGCTCAAGTGAGCAAAGTGAAAATGAATGAAACATAAACATCTTGCATGAAATGTAAATGACAAATGAATGGTAAAGTGATAAAAATTAATTGCATTAAGTAAATGACATTAAAGTAAAGCCAATACAAAGAAATATTAGTGAAATTTTAGTGGAAGAAGCAATTGTTTAAGACATTCTTTGGAGAACACTCAACCATCCACTCATAAGCATGAAGATTGAACCTAGACATCATCCATGAGAAGGGCTCCAACTTGGATAAAATCAACAAGTATGCCACTAACTCTCATAAATGAAAAAGAGGAAAAATCTTCACCTAATACCATGAGGAATGAGAGACTTACAATCTCACTTACAAAAATGTTATTGTTTCCGGGGGGAAATTTAGCTCTATGTTAAGCAATCGTAATTGGTCTCATGTAGAAGTCACAACTATCTGAGGCTGAGCAATGATAATATTGGTGTTAATGCATGCTAGAGACAAGGTATAAAGAACCAATCTCCTAAAGCATATCACACACAAAAATAAAATGGGATGGACCTATCTCAATCTGACTCATGTTGATTCATATGACACAAGATCATTGATGAATCAACTAACACTTGATTTGTTGAGAAATCATTGGCCATGGATGGGATGGGGAAGTGTAAGACCCTAATTTTGACCCTAAGATCCCTCATGCATTTCATCATGAGCATTGGAATTGGGATCATATCTTGGCATTCTCCTTACCCCTTTTGCATTGGGTTTGTTTTAGAAGAGATCACCAAGCACTTTGTGATTATATCATACTTGTATTTTTATCATTTTACTAACCAAAATACCAAAAATATATTTTTGTATCCATCTAACTCTTTTTGCAAGAAGGGACATGATTTCCTTGATTCATTGATCACATCTAGGGTTTGAGACCCTCATGAACAAAGAGCACCATCAAGAATGGATTCAAGAATGGTTGTAAGCATCATGTATGAGTCCCAATGATCTCTACATATTATATTGATCAAGTTTTCTTCAAGAGTTTGAGGGTGATTTGCCTTGGAAACCCTAGTTTGACTGGGTATCTTAAGTAACTTCTCCAACAAGCTATCTCATCAATTGATCAAATTCCTCAAGGGAAACTTCAAAATTCATCATCTTATGCACATATGATCTATCATGATCCAATAAAGTCAAGAGAATTAGAAATTAGCAAGTTGGTTGATGGTGGTTGGCCAGATGAATTCATCTGATCAAAACTGGGTTTCCCTAGACCATATCTCCTACAATTTTCACCATATGAAAATGATTCCAAGAGCAACGTTACTCTAAATGATATTATGAACAACTTTTTTGTTGAGACCTAGAGCTAGTTTTGCATGGAAAATCATTTTCTATGTTGAAACATTATAGGTCATTTTGTCTAAACCCTAATTTGAAAGTCAACTTCCCAAGGTCATAACTTGCTCAATTTTTATGAGATGAAAGATTTCCAAGTTTCACAATAAACATCAATGTGTCTACTTAAACTTTGATTTTTAGAGTGGGAGCTAATTCAACATCTTTGCACATGGGATATGAGGCTACATTATAGGTCACGTTTGACCTATACCATTGATCAAGTGATTTTGCCAAACTTCAAAAATGCATAATTCTATCATTTCAAATCCAAATGACATGAAATTGGTGACCATTTTGAAGGTCTCTCAGAGGGCTACAACTTTGATGATTACACTTTTCTCATTTGAAGCTCCCATATCTCCAAGTTTAAGCTCCAAATGAAAAAGTGTTCAACATCAAACTTGTTCCTCTTGATCTCACCTTTCCAAAGAGATAAAATCCATGCATCTTGGATGAGAAATGCATAGGCTGTGCATGGCTTAAACAGACTGGTATCCTGTGTCATAGATCAAACTTCAAACTCAAATTCTCAATTGCCTTGCATTCCAAGCTTGCTTCAACATATCTGAACTTTAAATTTGGACTTTTAGCAATCATTTGATGGGCCTAGGCGCGCCCATGCAGCTGCTTACCTCACTTTTCCAATTTTAGAAACTTGAATAGAGTGTGCAATTAACACTTTAATCCTCTATAAATTGAAGCTCATTTGCTCACAATCAACACACACACTGCGCAAGCTTTGATTCCCCACAGAAAACCCTTCACATTGAGAGGATAAACCTGAGAAATTCTCTTAAATTTGAGCTTGAATCTCCACTGTTTTGGAATTCAATTCTCCAGGAGTCCTTTGATTCTAAGCCATTCCATTCCTCTTCTGCAAGCAATTGGAGTGAAGCAAAGCACGATTCAGATCAAGATCTAACAAGCTCAGACCTCCATTAAAGGTATTTTGCATAATTTTTCAATTCTTCGATTCTCCTTGTTCCTTGCTCAACTCTCTTGATTATTGTGTTGGCTGAAGTCCTACCAATGTAGGCAACGTGTTTGAGTTGTTTTGATGATGAATCGAAGCAACTCAGATCATGAACCTCATTTTTCAATTCCACATATATCTCAATATAGTTGGAATTGGACGAAATGGAGGTGATATTCTTGCTCAGTGATGTTTTCTCTTTAAAATCATGTCCCTGTTTGAAATTTTGGTGATGGTTGATGATGACCAGTCCGGCGAGGCTCGCCGGAGAAGACAACCGGAGCTCTGGCTCCGGTGTTGATGTGTCTAAGGTCCAGACCGTGTGATCCAACTCCTGCGTTCTAATCTTGGCCGTGCATTGTGATTACCATGTTTACAGCGCGCTTGACTAAGGTGTTGGTGGAACACGCGCTGTGGATCATCATATATGTCACCTCAATTAATGAGGGACATCTGATGGTCCACGTATTTTTGCATTTTCTGATTTTCCATTTAATTCCATTATTTTCAATAATTCATAACAAGTTAAATATTGATCCAAAAAATATGGGACTTTCACCAAAAAATTTCAAATATTTTTCTCTTTCATATTTTGAATTAAAATTATTTTTTGGATCATAATTAATATTTTTCATGAATTAATTGATTTTTCATTTGATTTTAATTGTTTAAAAATATTTTTAAGTGTCCAAAAATTATGAAATTTTTTATCCAAGGTCCTTGGACCTTGTTGGACTATGATAAATCACATGGCCATTTATTTGGTGTTTTGATGTGATTTTAGGATTTGGACAAAACATATTTGAATTTAATGCATTATTTTAATATTTTTAATTGAATAAATGCCATTTTAATTGTGTTGACCATTTGGATTGACTTATTTGAGTTTCTCATTTGTTGTTGGGCCTTGGTCAAGGTTGATTTGACTTTGTCAAGTTAATATTATTAGATTTAGGGGATTGATGGAATGTACATTCCATCTCCCAAAATGAATGAATAATATTAATTTGGTAAAAGTCTTCCTATTACCAATTTGTGATCTCATTCATCCCTTTCCCTCTTCCTCTAATTCCCCTTCTTCATCCATTCATTTCAATTGGCCAATGATATCTCTAAGTCCTAATGCTAGTTGATTGAAAGATTAACATGAGTATGGATGAGATTAGGCCACACCTTTGTATATTTTTGTCTGTGGTATGTTTAATGAGCATAGTTCTTAATAGTATGTCTCCAACATGCATTAACACCCAAAGTTCATTGCCCGACCTAAAATAGTTGTGACTTCTATATAAGTCCAATTACGATTGCTTAACATAGCGCTAAATTTGTGACACAAAGGACATAAGCATTCTAGTTAGTGAGATTGTAAGTCTCCCCTCTTCCATGGTATTGTGTGGAAACTTGGCCTTCTTTCCTTCCTCTGGAAGATGTTTTGGTTCAAGGATCCATGCTTGTGGCAAGTGGGTTGAGTGTTCTCCAAAGAATGTCTTAAACATTAAAAAGCAAACAAAACTAACCATTTGCAGCATTGATCCTTGTTAAGTTGTTATGTTGAACCTGTGACTTATGGATTTCATTTGCTACATGGGCTATTTTGAAGAAGATCATTGGAGTGGATAAGCTTGGAAGAGGCCATCTTTATTTTATGCCTTTGCTCTTCAAGATTGATATAATTGTGCACTTGTGTGTTGCTTGATTCTAAAAAGTCCAAGGGAATTCTGGGTTTCTATTGCCATACTTGTCTATTGGATTGCTCCCATTTGGTCAGATCTTTTCAACTTTAAACTTTTAAATTTCTTGTATCTAGGGTAGTCTCTTAATCTTCTCCCCACTTCTTTAATTTCAAAATCTCTCCCTCCATTTTTAAAAATCTTCTTTGTGTGAACTACTCTTTTGTTCTAAACTTTGACCACTTTTAAAAAAGGTAGAAACTTTGGCCTTATGCCATTGCATTTTCAAACTTACTTTCTTAAATCAAAATTGTAAATGAACTTAACTATACTTGACTTAAACTTTCAAAAAGCCAAAAATAACTAACTCATTCAAACCATTTATGGGCCCTTGTGCCTTTCAAACTTAAATTTTATGAAAACCAACATACTCACTTTGAAATTTCTAGCACGAACTACGAGATTTTGATCCCACATTTTTATGTTGGTACGTAGGCACAAGACCGAAGATCTTGTCAAACACAAAAATATAATTAATCAATTCTTTTCTCATCCCCTCATTCTATTTGTTTGTAAACATCACTTTGTACAAAATACATATGCACACAAAAAGGGCTCCCTAGGAGTACCTAGGACACTTTGGGTGCTAACAACTTCCCTCTGTGTAACCAACCCCCTTACCTGTGATCTCTGATTTTTATTAGTTTTTATTTGAAAACTTCTTACTATTTGGGTTTTGTTTGCATTTTTCCCTTTTCCCTTGGAAACAATAAAATCGTGGTGGCGACTCTTATTAATTGATCTTTAGGTTGTCAATAGCTTAATGATCATGAATTTCTCGCTACAGAAATTAAGTGGCAACTCTGCTGGGGAGTAGTCTCCAGTGGGTTTAGCCTACTTTTTGTGTGAATATATTTGTATATATGTGATGTTTGTATATATGTATGTGTGATATAGTCTGCTTGTTGTGCTTGGTGATCTCTGGGTGGTGAGATAAGTTCTAACCCGAACTTGAGTGCAATTAAGATAGGAGGATGGTATAGTCATGTTCGACTTGTGTGGAGTAGTCCTTAACAAGTTGGCTTGAGATCCATCTGCTTAGTGGAGATTCATTTTGATCTGGGAATGTCACACAAGTATTTATGGTTAGGCATGACTATTTTTAATTGGATCTGAGAAGCTGAGGACCTTAGAACACCTAACCCATCTTGGCCTATTTAGGACGTAGTGCGAAAACTATTCAGGTGTAGACTTGATAACAGTTGTTACGCGATACTACACTTAGACGAGTTTCTCTTGAGAATATTATGGGTCAATGAGTCAGTCATCTTAACCTGTAATATCCGATAGATGGAATTAAGACTCTGGTAACTTTTTAGAATATGATCTATAGGTTTTATACTTAGTTCACTCCTTTGGGATGGTTCTTACCCGGACTCCATGCTCGTGACTTGCAACAAACCCTTGATTCTTGGTTGATCCAATCAAGTCTTGTCAATATCAATGGAACTTGGATGTTGATAAGGTGTAAACCATAATCCACCAAAATGGATGATTGATCTTAAAAAAGACTTGATTCATCCCTTGACCTTTGTTTGATTTCCTTGTGTGTGATCTCTTATTTGTGATTGTTGCATTCATGCCTTCCATGCACATCATAACATTCATCACATAAAATTTCAAGGAACTAAGGTATCATTTGCAAATATTTTCAGACCATGGATTGTGGACGAAGGAACACTAAGAAGTACAGTTTCAGATGTCCCGACTTGAAAGAGTTAAGGAAGCTAGCATCTTTTGTATTAGATCCTTTGGACTTCAAACAACGTCATGGGAAGCTTCTGTCCATTTTGTCTGCTGATGTAGTTGAAGGACTCTTGAGTGTGTTGGTGCAGTTCTATGATCCTCTCTACCGTTGTTTCACTTTCCTAGATTTTTAGCTTGTGCCTACATTGGAGGAGTATTCTCATCTTTTGGGGATACCTGTTTCTCATAGAGTGCCTTTTAGTGGATTGGAGGAGATTCCCCGATATAGTATTATTGCGGAAGCTCTTCACTTGAAGAAGTCTGAGATAGAGGCTTATTGGGTGAAGAAAGGAGGGTTGTTAGGGTTGCCATCTGTTTTCCTCATCTAGGAAGCTACCATTTTTGCTCAAGCTGGTAGTGTGGATGCTTATGAAGCTATCTTTATGTTGCTCATCTATGGATTAGCTTTGTTCCCTAACATTGACGGTTTTGTTGATGTTAACACCATTAGACTCTTCTTGATTGAGAATCCTGTGCCTACTCTGTTGGGTGACATGTATTTCTCTTTGCATCTAAGGAATTCTAAGGGTGGTGGAACGATTATCTGTTGCATTCCTCTCCTGTACAAGTGGTTTATTTCGCACTTGCCTCAGACGCCTGCTTTTGTGGAGAACAAACAATGTCTAAGGTGGTCTCAGAGACTTATGTCTCTCACTAATGATGATATAGTTTGGTATGATCCGTCCTTAAGCATCTTGGAGATTATTGACAATTGTAGTGAATTCTCTAATGTGCCTCTCATTGGTACACAAGGAGGAATTAACTACAACCCTGCTTTGGCTCATCGTCAACTTGGGTTTCCCTTGGGAGACAACCCTAATAACACTTTGTTAGAATGTCTTTTCTATCAAGAGGGTAAAGATCCCCAACATTTGAAGGAAAAGATTGTGCATGCTTGGCATAATGTGCATAGGAAAGGAAGATTCGTGCTTGGTCCGTGCAATTATGTAGCTTTGGAAGCTTACACTCTCTGGGTGAAGAAGAGAGCTTTGGAGTTGAAGATGCCTTATCCTTGCGAAAGACCTATGTCTATGGTTGTGGTTGAGCCATTAACTCTCCCTAACCAAGATGTAGAGGAGTTGGAAGACGCGCTCATCAAGATGAAGCAAGAGAATATATGTGGGAAGAGCGTTTTCATGCTTTGAGCAAGAAGCATGAAGAGTTGCAGTTGGAGTCTAAAGACAAAGACGCACTGATTGAGCTACTTGAAGACCGAGTGACGAAGAGACAGAGAGAGCAAGAGGTTTCACCTTCTAGCATGCCTCAGCCTTCCGTTGCTTGGAAGAATATTGTTGACCAGCTTGTCCTCAAGAAGACTCAGATGAAGGCTTCTTTTGAGACCGAGATTCGTCGCATTCAAAGGAAGTATGCGCTCTTGTATCTCTTGTATCTTTTATTTTGGTTTCTGAAATTGTACTCAGTGTAATCCTTCCAATTTATATAAATGAAAAGAGATTTTTTGGTCATATCAAAATTATTGAAATTGCCATTTCAATTTTTATATATATTTGCAAATGATATAGTAAGTTCCTTGGAAATAAAAATAATCAAGCATTGCATTTCATGCATCATTTGCATAAGCAGGTTTTTACCAGGTGTCTGATCAGTGTTCTTCTGTGCTCTAGCCAGGCTGACTCTCTGGTACAACACTCGAGCCAATCATTCAAAGATCATGGAACACCTTGAGCAAGAGAATAGAGAGTTGAAGGACGAAATCGTCTGACTGACTGCGATGATGGAGTCAGTTCTTGCTGCCCAGAGCCAAGCTTATCCAACTCCTGCAACTCCTCCCATGAGGACTGTCATTTTTGAAGTGGTTACCTCTACAGTGTCTACTGCCACCGCCCACTTCACTCTGAATCTGCCTGCTGGGTTCCCTTGGGGAATACCACCCAATTTTGTACCAGAGGGTTTCGCTCCCACTTTTGCTTCCCTGTCGGCATCTAGCCCGATCATGTCTGTGCCATCTCCCGTTGTGCACACTTTGCCGCGAGTAGAAGACACCATTTATCCCTCTGAGCCATCTGAGGACCCGAATGTCTATGAGAAGATGGTTGAGATGAAGGATCAATTCCTTGAACTACACAAGGAACTG
This sequence comes from Lathyrus oleraceus, assembly GCF_024323335.1. Taxonomy (NCBI): domain Eukaryota; kingdom Viridiplantae; phylum Streptophyta; class Magnoliopsida; order Fabales; family Fabaceae; genus Lathyrus; species Lathyrus oleraceus. Next base: position 131,200,861 of record NC_066584.1, read on the forward strand.
AAAACGCTGAGAGGCAAAGATCTGTTTGGGAAGAGTGCTGCTGAACTGTGCTTAGTGCCCAACGTGAAAATCCCAGTCAAATTTAAAGTGCCTGACTTTGAGAAGTATAAGGGAAACTCGTGTCCACTCACTCATCTTGTGATGTATGCCCGCAAGATGTCAACCCAGACAGATAATGATCAATTACTGATTCACTATTTCCAGGATAGCCTGACAGGTGTTGCGCTCCGTTGGTACATGGGGCTGGATAGTGCAAGCATTCGCAGTTTCAATGATCTAAGAGAGTCTTTTGTGAAACAGTATAAATACAACGTGGATATGGCACCAGATAGGGACCAACTGAGGTCCATGTCTCAGAATAACAAGGAGACGTTTAAAGAGTACGCCCAACGTTGGAGGGAGTTGGCTGCCCAAATTACTCCTCCTATAGAGGAGAAGGAGATGGCGAGGATCTTTCTCAAAACCATGAGTTCATTTTATTATGAACGTATGATTGCCAATGTCCCCAGTGATTTTACTGAGATGGTAAACATGGGGATGAGACTTGAAGAAGGGGTCCGTGAGGGACGATTGTCGAAAGAAGAGGCGTCAACTAGCAAGAAGTATGGGAGCAACCTTAGCAAAAGGAAGGAAAATGAAACAAATGCAATAAGCAGTGGGAGGCAGAGGAGGCCTCAAGCAAGAAGGAATTTACCACCCCGTCAACATCATCATCATCAAGTATTTTCTATTATTCAAGTGTTTTCAAATCAACTAGCAACACCGATTCAACAACAACAACATCAGTATCAGAATCAACGTCAACAACGACAACCGCAACAAAGAATAAACACCTACAACAACAACAACAATTCCAACAACAATCATCACCAGCAACAGAACTTCGAGAGGAAGAAGGTCTCTTTTGACCCGATTCCTATGTCATATGTCGAGCTGTACCCATCTTTAGTCCTCAAGAATTTGATTCAACCGAGGAATCCACCGCAGATCCCAGAACCAATTCCATTGTGGTATAAACCTGAACTTCGTTGTGCTTTTCATCAGGGTGCACCTTGGCATGATTTGAGAACTGTTTGAAGGAAAATTATGATCCAAAACGCAGCGGAAATTAAAATGTTCTCCTTTAGAGATCCTTACGAATGGTCATGATCAGTGATAGAATAGTTACCTCTTGTGACGGTTGAAACCTTTGATGTAGATCTACGGAGCGATCATGAACGTTGAACGATGACAACGCCTCTACTCAGTCCACACGAACGGATTCCTTCAATCTCAGTGCTAGCTGGTACGAATGAAGGCTTTGAATGAGAGAGAGAGAGAGAGAGAGAGAGAGAGAGAGAGAGAGAGAGAGAGAGAGAGAAAATGAAAAATAATGCAACCGCTGTGAATGCTTCTGCACAAGGGTTCTATTTATAGAACCACTTGTGTGGGCTTCAAGCTAAAAAGTCCACTTAAGTGTATTTTGGCCCATATCTTATAATATGCCCAAAATCACTTAAGCGTGTGGTACCTTACCATATTTCGTATTCTACTTAAGTACATTATACCTTACGATGTTCTATAATTCACTTAAGTGCACCGTACCTTACGGTGTTCCTTAGTTACTCTATCTCTCATTAATCCGTCCTTTGTGTGTGACCCTATAGGTTTTCGTGACGTTGGCAATTATATTAAATCACGCATTTAACATAATAAACAGTGGGCGGTATCTAGCAACACATCACTGCTACCCAAGACACGAAAATGTCATGTGATCTGACAAATCCTTCTGTGATAATACTTATGTGTAGAATTACCCTTTTGCCCCTATGTCTATATTGAACACAAGGCATAGACCGTGTCATCCTCGTCCAGTTCAATATTGGGCCCATAGACATTTATCCTGTTATGCAGGATGGGCAAATTCCATCTAGGTCACTCATGTACCTCAGCATGCTTCGTGGAGTACCCATCAACTGTCTTTATGGTTATCCAGATACGGACAATGTTTGATCAGCAATAAAGCACTCGACTCTACATCTAGGGTCCATAGTGGTTTTAGGTCGAAGGGTGGTATACACCATTATCACCATGAGAATAACTTATGACACTTTGCATAACTTTCTATATAGTATTCTCATAGCGGGTCAATCCAGTATAAATATTACTCTTAATATTCATACCTATGTTTAAGACTTGATAACTCCTTATCCATGATCCATGAGATGTGATCATCAGTCTATATACATAATAGTCTTAATGCTTTAATGTTATCCCACTTCACAATAAAGCTCGACTACGGATACTTTAAGAATAGTGTCCTTATGTTTAATGTGATCTCATGATCAAGTCACACTAGATACATTAAACGGACTAGCTATCCTAGGGACTTTATTAAACAAACATAATAAAGAAAAAGCCTTTTATTATTAAGAATTAATTCGATACAAGTTCCAAAAGTATTGGGCTCTAGGGCTTACACCAACACTGTTATCCGCTGAAATATGAGGTGCAAAAGCTTATGAAGAGTGGCATGGTGTCTTTTGAAGACCGCGTGCCTAATGTGAAAGCTAATCCCTTTCCCGCTCATGGGAATACTTCAGTGAACATGGTGGACGGTTGTCCAGGTGCATTTAAAGTTTTTGATGTCTGGTTTATCCGAAGATCTATGGTGCAGATGCACAAAGATATCTGTTTGGTGAGTGAATATGAAGATGATCACGAAGGCTGTGATATTTGTAGTGTGAACCCAAGAGGGTGCGTTATTGTGAAAAGGGACATCCAGCGTCTGATGGATGAAGGCATGATTCAGATTATTCAATCACGTCATATAGACGACGATGTCAACGTCATTGTTCCCGTTTTCAAGCAACCAGAGCGGTTGGTGATGGAGTATGATAGTAGCAAGAACGTCAGCAGTTGATCAGTTTCGTCGTTGGTAATAAGGTTGGTGGGCCCAGTCCCGTATGCATCTGATAAGGTTGTACCGTATCAATACAATGCTATGATGATTGAGAAGGGTCAAGAGGTCCCGTTACCTATGACCAGTTCAGTAGTGAGCATTGCAGACGTTACGAAGGTGACGCGTAGTGGTCGAGTTTTTGGGCCAGTTGTCCCTGGGAGTAAGGAAGAATTGATTGTTGGTAAGAAAGCAGAGGTGCCTAGTTTAAATCCTGTGGGTTGTTCAAGAGATAAGTCTGGTGAATCCAGCAATTTGAAAGCCAATAGTGATGATGATGAGGTACTCCGACTGATCAAGAGGAGTGAATTCAACGTGGTTGAGCAGTTACATTAGACTCCCTCAAATATTTCCGTGTTGTCTCTGCTTTTAAACTCTGAAGTGCATAGAGAAGCACTCTAGAGAGTTCTCGAACAGGCATACATGGAGCAAGATGTTATTGTGGCTCAATTTGATCACATTGTAGCTAACATCACTTCATGCAACAATTTGAGTTTTTGTGATGAATAACTCCCTGAGGAGAAAAGAAATCACAATTTGGCTTTGCACATCTCGATGAATTGCAAGGAAGATGCTTTGTCAAACGTGCTAGTTGATACTGGGTCGTCACTCAATGTGCTTCCAAAGTCAACATTGTCAAAGTTATCGTATCAAGGAGCTCCCATGAGGTACAGTGGAGTAATTGTCAAAGCCTTTGATGGCTCGCGCAAGACTGTCATTGGAGAAGTGGACCTTCTAGTGAAAATAGGTCCGAGTGATTTTCAAATTACTTTCCAGGTAATGGATATTCACCCGACCTATAGTTGTTTGTTGGGAAGGCCATGGATTCATGAGGCAGGGGCTATTACTTCCACTCTGCACCAAAAGCTCAAGTTTGTCAAGAACGGCAAGTTGGTGATTGTGGGAGGTGAGAAAGCACTGTTGGTCAGCCATCTGTCATCTTTTTCATATGTGGAAGCCGAGGATGAGGTTGGATCTCCGTTCCAAGCCTTATCTATTGCTGCTGAGAAGAGAGTTGGGGCACCTATGTCCTCTCTGAAAGATGCGCAGAAGAATATTGAAGAAGGTTTTGTTGATCACTGGGGGCGTGTGGTAGAGGTCGTCGAGAACAAGGGAAGAACTGGTTTTGGGTTCCAGAAGGGCTCATCAACCGTTAGATCTAAAGAGATGCAACTCAACTTCCGTAGCGGAGGGTTCATTCATGGGAACGAACAAGACTTAGCTGCTGTGCTAGAGGATAATGAAGAGGAAGACTGCACCAACTTTGTGACGCATGGACAGACATGCAACAATTGGACTGCAGTTGATATTCCTGTTATTTTGCATCGGTCTAAGTAATTGCTTTTATATTTTAAAATCCTTCTCCTATGCCTAAGGGAGAAGTGAACATTGTTTGGGCATTTTAAATTGATCATCAATAAAATTAATTATATTAGTCCACATCTTTGATGTTTTGTTTTTTGCTTATTTCTGAAAATGGTAATCACAAAAAACATAAATAAACAATATACTTGTCCATCTGCATAATATTTGGTCACAAATTCACTTCTCTAAAATCAAAATATCAAATCATTATGCAGGTTGGTTCCTAACACCATTGAATATAATGATCCTTCTCCTCATCCAAATTTTGAATTCCCTATGTTTGAAGTCGAAGAGGAAAGTGATGTAGAGTGAGTGAAGAATTATCTCGTCTTCTTGAGCAAGATGAGAAGATTATTCAGCCGTTTGAAGAGCAGATTGAGCTAGTCAACTTGGGTTCTGAAGATGACATGAAGGAAGTCAAGTGTGGGTCTCGACTGTGTCCAGATGCTAAGAAGGGGTTGATTGATCTTCTTCGAGAGTATTCAGATGTGTTTGCTTGGTCCTATCAAGACATGCCTGGTTTGGATTCTGATATTGTGGAGCATAGATTGCCGTTGAAACCAGAATGCCCGCCAGTCAAGCAGAAGTTGAGAAGAACGCATCCTGATATGGCTGTGAAGATCAAAGAGGAAGTGCAAAAGTAGATTGATGCTGGTTTCCTTGTGACCACTGAGTATCCGCAATGGGTGGCCAACATTGTGCTTGTGCCAAAAAAAGATGGAAAAGTCCGCATGTGTGTTGATTATAGAGATTTGAATAAAGCTAGTCCAAAAGATGATTTCCCTCTACCACACATTGATATGTTGGTAGACAATACTGCTAAATTCAAAATCTTCTCGTTCATGGATGGATTTTCCGCATATAATCAGATTAAGATGGCACCCGAGGATATGGAGAAGACCACGTTCATTACACCCTGGGGAACATTCTATTATAGAGTGATGCCTTTCGGTCTAAAGAATGCTGGTGCAACTTAGCAGAGGGAAATGACTACTCTTTTTCATGATTTGATGCATAAAGAGATTGAGGTATATGTCGATGACATGATTGCTAAATCAATTGATGAAAAGGAACATGTTGAGCATTTGTTGAAGCTATTCTGGCGTTTGAGGAAGTATAAACTCCGCTTGAATCCCAATAATTGTACTTTTGGTGTTCGTTCTGGTAAGTTGTTGGGCTTTATTGTCAGCGAGAAGGGTATTGAAGTTGATCCTGCCAAGGTCAAAGCAATACAAGAGATGCCTACGCCCAAAATAGAGAAGCAAGTCAGAGGTTTCCTCGGCCTCTTGAATTATATTTCCATATCCATTTCTCACATGACTGCCACATGTGCGTCTATATTCAAGCTTCTTCGGAAAGATCAGTCTTGTGATTGGACAGAAGACTGCCAGAAAGCTTTTGACAGTATCAAAGAATATTTGCTTGAACCTCCGATTTTGTCTCCGCCTATTGAAGGAAGACCACTGATCATGTATTTGACTGTGCTAGAAGACAATATGGGTTGTGTTCTTGGTCAGCAAGATGAGACTGGGAAGAAAGAATTTTCAATTTATTACCCCAGTAAAAAGTTCACCAATTATGAGACTCGGTATTCAATGCTTAAGAAGACTTGTTGTGCATTGGCTTGGGCTGTTAAGCGTCTGCGTTAGTATATGTTGAATCATACCACTTGGTTGATATCCAAAATGGATCCAATCAAGTATATATTTGAGAAGCCTTCTTTAACTGGGAGAATTGCTCGTTGGCAAATGTTGTTATCAGAGTATGATATCGAGTACCAATCCCAGAAAGCGATCAAAGGGAGTATCTTGGCTAACCATTTGGCTCACCAACCAATTGAAGATTACCAGTCAGTACAATATGATTTTCCTGATGAAGATATTTTGTACTTAAAAATGAAAGATTATGATGAACCATTGCTAGAAGAAGGGCCAAAACCTGGTTCCCGTTGGGGCATGGTATTTAATGGAGTTGTTAATCAATATGGAAATGGCATTGGGGCAGTGATTATTACTCCTCAAGTCACACATCTACCATTCACAACTAGATTGACTTTCAAGTGTACAAACAACCTGGCAGAATATGAAGCTTGCATTATGGGGCTTGAAGAGGCCATGAATCTCAGAATCAAGTATTCAGATGTCTTTGGATTTGGTTTTGAATCAGATCAAAGGAGAACGGGAGACAAATCAACCCGGTTTGATACCGTATAGAGATTATGCGAGGAGGATTTCAACTTTCTTTATAAAGGTTGAGTTTCATCATATCCCTCGAGATGAAAACCGGATGGCAGATGCTCTTTCAACGTTGGCATCAATGATTGTAGTAAAGTATTGGAATGAAGTTCCCCATTTATCCGTGATGTATCTTGATAGGCCAGCTCATGTATTTGTTGTTGAAGAAATCAAAGATGAAAAGCCATGGTATTACGACATCAAGTGTTTCCTCCAAAGTCAGATTTACCCGCCTGGGGCATCTTTGAAAGATAATAAGACTTTGAGAAGATTAGCCGTTAATTTCTACTTGAATGGGGATATACTGTACAAGATAAACTTCGACATGGTTTTGCTCAGATGCATGGATAGACACGAAGCAGACTTGTTGATGACCGAAGTACATGAAGGTTCCTTTGGTACTCATTCCAATGGACATGCAATGGCGAAGAAGATGTTGCGAGCAGGTTGCTATTGGCTGACAATGGAATCCGACTGTTGCAAGTTTGTGAAGAAATGCCACAAGTGTCCAATTTATGTTGATAAGATTCATGTTCCTCCGACACTGTTGAACGTCATTGCCTCCCCATGGCCCTTCTCCATGTGGGGAATTGATATGATTGGCATGATTGAGCCTAAAGCTTCGAATGGACATCGTTTCATTTTGGTGGCAATTGACTACTTCACAAAATGGGTTGAAGCGGCATCATATGCGAATGTGACCAAGCAAGTTGTTATAAGGTTTATCAAGAATCAGATTATATGCCGTTATGGTGTGCCAATTAAGATCATTACTGATAATGGATCGAACTTGAATAACAATATGGTGGAAGCTTTTTGTAAATACTTCAAGATTGCACATCATAATTCTTCTCCCTATAGACCCAAGATAAATGGGGTTGTTGAAGCTGCGAACAAGAATATCAAGAAGATTATCCAGAAGATGGTTGTCACGTATAAGGATTTGCATGAGATGCTCCCTTTTGCTTTACATGGGTATCGTACATCCGTTTGCACTTCAACAGGGGCAACCCCTTTCTCTCTTGTATATGGTATGGAAGCAATGCTCCCCGTAGAGGTTGAGATTCCTTCACTGCGTGTGTTCATTGAAGCCAAGTTGACTGAAGCTGAATGGTGTCAGACCAGGTTTGATCAGTCAAATTTGATTGAAGAAAAGAGATTGACTGCCATGTGTCATGGTCAGTTATACCAACAGAGGATGAAGAAAGCTTTTGATAAGAAGGTTAGACCTCATGTGTTCAGAGAAGGTGACCTTGTGATCAAGAAGATTTTATCATTCAAGCCAGATTCCCGAGGAAAATGGACTCCCAATTATGAAGGCTCATATGTTGTCAAGAGAGCTTTTTCAGGCGGTGCATTGATTCTTACAACTATGAATGGTGAAAAGTTCACTCGTCCTGTGAACGCAGATGCAGTCAAGAAATACTTCGCGTAAAAAGAAAAAAAAACAGCTCGTTAAGTTGAAAACCCGAAAGGGAGGCTTAGGCAAAAATGAGCGTCTTGGGGATTGAAAACCCGAAAGGGAGGTCCAGGCAAAAATTAGAGACATAAAAACAGAATATAAATTCCCGATAAGTTTAGTACCCCGCCTTAGGGAAACTTATGCAAAAATTAGGGATTATGGCAAGTAACTGCATTCTGCTGATCTTCAGTGATTTTTGAAGACTTGTTTGAGCACAAGGGTTGACATTGGTTCATCTTCAGCAGGGTCAAAAACACAGTGGATATCAAGATCTGGTAGAAGGATTCATGATCATTTGTATTCAATGTACCCCTTTTCCATGTAAATTACCATTTTCAACTTTGTAAAATCTATGTAGTCTTGTCATTTACAGACTACCATCCTATTAAATAAAGTTGAGCTTTTATCCAACTGTTTATACTCTTATTTACTTCAGCCAATAGTTTTAAATTTTATTATGATCATTTTGAAATTAAAATTTTAATTCAAAATCAAGTTTTCTTTAATATATAAAAGCAAGAACTTTTCCAAAGCAAGTAAAAAGAATATCAATAGCATTTCCGTAAGAAGCAAGTTCTTAAGTGCGAAGCATCCGAGGTTCCCCAAGCAGTAACTCTTCGGGTATCTCTAGGCATCAGTGTTGATTCATGTCCTAAGTAGAGTGTTGTTGTCCCCAGCCAGTGGACTCAGTTCCCAGGTGAAGTGTTTGATTCCCCGATGGAGTTTCTTTCTATTTCCCCAGCTGAGTTGGTTGATTCAGATACTCCGTGGCACTATTTTCCCTAGTAAAGTCGCTAAGATGCTTGTACTTCCCCAACGGCATGTCCTGGTTCCCGACAGTTTCAGCCTTCCCAGCGGAGTTCGTATTTCTTCAGCAGGAAGATCGTCATCAGAAGGTGTTTGATCTCTCCCCAGTAGATCACTTTGGTATCTCCACCAATCGTCGTATCTTTGCTCCCAGTCAGAGTCTCCTCCTGGTTTATAAGCAGCTGTTTGTTTCTTCCCCAGTAGGGTTATCTCCCATTTTTATGGTGTTGATCTAAAATTCCATATGGTTGGATGTGTTTTCTCCTCAGCAGATCTCCTCTTTCCTCAGCTAGGTTCGAGTTGTTGGGATGTTGATCTCTCTGTTCTTCAGCAGTTTGTCTCCATAATTTTTATGGATTGATCGAGGATTGTATCGGTGGTTGATATTTTTTGTGACACTTCTGTATCCTTCGTGATCATTTTGTCAGCATAATCACCGCATATACATATACATATACATTCATATAAATTCATGATTTGCATATTCTGCATATTTGTTTGGTTTGAGATTCTCATTCTCTGGTATGGCGATACTTTATCCCCATACCAAATTTGGTGTTTGTCCTCCTTCAATCATAGAGTGCCAGCCCCTAAGTAGAAAAGACTTTAACCTTTCTCTGTTTCCCCATTGAGTTTGTTTCCTCGTGGATGATTGTTATTTCAGTTTCCTCTCCGGCAAATTTTCCTGATGGAATTACTTCCCTTGAGTTATGTCCTCATTGGGTTGAGTCTTGATTGATTATTTCTTTCTAGCTCTTACCTAGATAGATATTTTAGTCCCCTAAGAGTCTATTACCCAGTAACCGATAATATACTTCTTAGTTTGTGGTTTGTTACTTCTTGCCCAATACCCGGCAAAAGTACCCCTTTTCTCCCAGTGGAGCCCCTGAAAGTATATCTTTGATATGTTCATCTTAACCGGTGATGGATATCTTTCATTCCCCCGCGTGAGTGTATCCTTGATATGTTCACTTTAATTAGTGACGGGTATTCTCTTCTTTGGTATTCTACCCAGTAAAAAGGTAGTTGTAATCCCTATTTTATTTCCCAAGAGAGTTAATCCTTGATATGTTCATCTTAATCGATGACGGGTTTTCTTCTCCTTGTTGGTATTCTACCTAGTAACCGGTAGTTATAAATCCTTTTGTTCCCCTTTAGCGGAGTCTATCCTTGATATATTCACTTTAGCCAATGATGGATTTTCTCTTCTTTGGTATTCTATCCAGTAACTGATAGATGTAATCCCCATTTTCTCCCCTTTCAGAGTCTATCCTTGATATGTTCACTTTAACCGGTGACAGATTTTCTCTTTGATTGGTCTTCTACCCAGTAACCGATAGTTGTAAATCCTGCTTTGTCCCCTCGCAGAGTTTATCCTTGATATGTTCATCCTAACCGGTGACGGATTCTCTCTCTGACGGTTTTCTATCCAATTTTTGATAGATGTAATTCCCTTTTTCGTTCAGTTGGTATATCCTTGATATGTTCATCCTAACCGATGACGGGTATTCTTCTTGACATTCCCAGGAAAGTCTATCCTTGATATGTTCATCTTAACCGATGACGGATTTTCTTCCCTGTCGAGTTTATCCTTGATATGTTCATCTTAACCGATGACGGATACTCTCACCTTTGGTTCTCTGCCCAGTAATTGGTAGTTGTAAATCCTATTTCCCTGCAGTTTTCCCTGGCAAGGTTATTCTTACCCAGTAACCAGTAATGAATACTCCCTCCTGCCCTTTTTCCTCAGCGAGTCATCCTAGATATGTTCATCCTAACCGATGACGGGTGGTCTCTCTATCAGATTTTTATTATCTCCTCACCCAGTAACAAGTAGTGGATAATAGATTTCTACTCCTCCTGTGTTAAAATTTCATTTTTCTCCCCAGTCGAGTCGAGTGCGCATTTCCTTAGTGAAATCGCTTTTCCCTGCATGAGTCAAATACTTCAGTTTTATCCTGACTTATTCGCATCCCCTGCAGATGTGCTTGTTTCCCTCGGCTGAGTCTTTCCATTTTATACGGATCCCCTCAGGTCCCCCAGTAGTTTTAAGTCGTAGCCTGGCCTACGCATAACTCCTTTATCCTCCATAGTCTTTGTCTCCCCAATGAGTTTTCCTTATGGAAAGCATTATACTCCTGCGGATTTTCGGTTTCTCTGATTTCTTTTTTCTTTGTGGCAATATTTCCCCACGGAGCATTAACTTTTGCATTCATATCATATACATCATGACGTCTCTTAGGGACCAAAATTTGTTTCTCTATGTTGTTATTTAAGCCCATTCTACAGAGTCGAGCCGAAGATTTTAACCTTCATCTCCTTAGTTAGAATGTCCTTAAATAGGGGCACCTGTAAGACCCTAATTTTGACCCTAAGATCCCTCATGCATTTCATCATGAGCATTGGCATTGAGTCATATCTTGGAATTCTCCTTACCCCTTTTGCATTGGGTTTATTTTGGGAGAGATCACCAAGCACTTTGTGATTATATCATACTTGTATTTTTATCATTTCACTAACCAAAATACCAAAAATATGTTTTTGTATCCATCTAACTCTTTTTGTAGGAAGGGACATGATTTCCTTGATTCATTGATCACATCTAGGGTTTGAGACCCTCATGAACAAAGAGCACCATAAAGAATGGTTGTAAGCATCATGTATAAGTCCCAATGATCTCAACATATTATATTGATCAAATTTTCTTCAAGAGTTTGAGGGTGATTTGCCTTGGAAACCCTAGTTTGACTGGGTATCTTAAGTAACTTCTCCAACAATCTATCTCACCAATTAATCAAGTTCCTCAAGGGACACTTCAAAATTCATCATCTCATGCATATATAATCTATCATGAGCCAAGAAAGTCAAGAGGATTGGAAATTATCAAGTTGGTTGATGGTGGTTGGCCAGATGAATTCATCTGATCAAAACTGGGTCTCCCTGGACCCTATCTCCTACAATTTTCACCATATGAAAATGATTCCAAGAGCAAAGTTACTCTAAATGATATTATGAACAACTTTCATGTTGATACCTAGATCTAGTTTTGCTTTGAAAATCATTTTCTATGTTGAAACATTATAGGTCATTTTGTCTAAACCCTAATTTGAAAGTCAACTTCCAAAAGCCATAACTTGCTCAATTTTTATGATTTAAATATTTCCAAGCTGAACAATCAAATTCAATGTGTCTACTTAAACCTTTGTGTTTGGAGTGGGAGCTAATTCAACTTGTTTGCACATGTGATATGAGGCTACATTATAGGTCACTTTTGACCTATACCATTGATCAAGTGATTTTGCCAAACTTCAAAAATGCATAAGTCTATCATTTCAAATCCAAATGACATGAAATTGGTGACCATTTTGAAGGTCTTTGAGATAGCTACAACTTTGATGAAGACACCTTTCTAATTTGAAGCTCCCATAAAAAGTTGAGCAAGGTGGAATATTGAGACATATGGCTTGACACTTAGAAAATTTTCGATATGTCAAATTTTTCCAAACTTCCACCTCAAATATCTCGAAGTTCCAAGCTCCAAATAAGAAAGTCTTCAACATCAAACTTATTCGTCTTGATCTTGCCTTTCGAAAGAGCTAAAGTTCATGCATTTTGGATGAGAAATGCATAGGCTGCGCATGGCTTAAACAGACTGGTATCATGTGTCATGGATCAAACTTCAAATTCAAATTCTCAATTGCCTTGCATTCCAAGCTTGCTTCAACATATCTGAACTTCAAATTTGGACTTTTAGCAATCATTTGATGGGCCTAGGCACACCCATGCAGCTGCTTACCTCACTTTGCCAATTTTAGAAACTTGAATGGAGTGTGCAATTAACACTTGAATCCTCTATAAATTGAAGCTCATTTGCTCACAATCAACACACACACTGCACAAGCTTTGATTCCCCACAGAAAACCCTTCACATTGAGAGGATAAACCTGAGAAATTCTCTTGAATTTGAGCTTGAATCTCCACTGTTTTGGAATTCAATTCTCCAGGAGTCCTTTGATTCTAAGCCATTCCATTCCTCTTCTGCAAGCAATTGGAGTGAAGCAAAGCACGATTCATATCAAGATCTAGCAAGCTCAGACCTCCATTGAAGGTATTTTGCAGAATTTTTCAATTCTTCGATTCTCCTTGTTCCTTGCTCAATTCTCTTGATTATTGTGTTGGCTGAAGTCCTACCAATGTAGGCAAGGTGTTTGAGTTGTTTTGATGATGAATCGAAGCAACTCAGATCATGAACCTCATTTTTCAATTCCATATATCTCTCAATATAGTTGGAATTGGAGGAAATGGAGGTGATATTCTTCCTCAGTGATGTTTTCTCTTTAAAATCATGTCCCTGTTTGAAATTTTGGTGGTGGTTGATGATGACCAGTCCGGCGAGGCTCGCTGGAGAAGACAATCGTAGCTCTGGCTTCGGTGATGATGTTTCTAAGGTCCAGACCGTGTGATCCAACTCCTGCGTTCTAATCTTGGTCGTGCATTGTGATTACCATGTTTACAGCGCGCTTGACTAAGGTATTGGTGGAACGCGCTCTGTGGATTATCAGATCTGCCACCTCAATTAATGAGGGAGGTCTGATGGTCCACGTATTTTTGCATTTTCTGATTTTCCATTTAATTCCATTATTTTCAATAATTCATAATAAATATAATATTGATCCAAAAAATATGGGACTTTCACAAAAAAAATTCAAATATTTTTCTCTTTCATATTCTGAGTTAAAATTATTTTTTGGATCATTATTAATATTTTTCATGAATTAATTGATTTTTAATTTTTTTTAATTGTTTAAAAATATTTTTAAGTGTCCAAAAATTATGAAATTTTTTATCCAAGGTCCTTTGACCTTGTTGGACCTATGATAAATCACATGGCCATTTATTTGGTGTTTTGATATGATTTTAGGATTTGGACAAAACATATTTGAATTTAATGCATTATTTTAATATTTTTAATTGAATAAATGTCATTTTAATTGTGTTGACAATTTGGATTGACTTATTTGAGTTTCTCATTTGTTGTTGGGCCTTGGTCAAGGTTGATTTGACTTTGTCAAGTTAATATTATTGGATTTAGGGGATTGATGGAATGTACATTCCATCTCCCAAAATGAATGAATAATATTAATTTGGTAAAAGTCTTCCTTTGACCAATTTGTGATCTCATTCATCCCTTTCCCTCTTCATCTAATTCCCCTTCTTCATCCAATCATTTCAATTGGCCAATGATATCTCTAAGTCCTAATTCTAGTTGATTGAAAGATTAACATGAGTATGGATGAGATTAGGCCACACCTTTGCATATTTTTGTGTGTGGTATGTTTAATGAGCATAGTTCTTAATAATATGTCTCCAACATGCATTAACACCAAATGTTCATTGCCCGGCGTCAAATAGTTGTGACTTCTACATAAGTCCAATTACGATTGCTTAACATAACGCTAAATTTGTGACACAAAAGACATAAGCATTCTAGTTAGTGAGATTGTAAGTCTCCCTTGTTCAATGGTATTGTGTGGAAACTTGGCCTTCTTTCCTTCCTTTGGAAGATGTTTTGGTTCAAGGATTCATGCTTGTGGCAAGTTGGTTGAGTGTTCTCCAAAGAATGTCTTAAACATTAAAAAACAAACAAAACGAACCATTGACTTACTAACCATTAACTTTTACTTTCAAGCTTTTACTTTTAATGTAATTTACTTTTATTGTTCTATTATCATTTGTCATTGTACATATCATTCTAATTATTTATGTTTATGCAATTTTCACTTTGTCCACTTGGACCATATTGTGTGATATACTTGGTTGCTTTGTTTGTTTGATTGGTCTTTGACCATTAATGCACATAATAATAACAAAAACCCTAAAAGACAATTTGAGTGGACTCTTGTTTTGATATCCCCAATTGGACTTAGAATTTAGGCAAATTCCTTTGCTAATGGACTTGGCCAATGCCGATTTGTTGAAGAACCAAGAACTTGCAAGTTTGAATTCATCTAATACATCATTCTAGATCTCTCCAGATTCATCTGCAGCATTGATCCTTGTTAAGTTGTTATGTTGAACCTGTGACTTGTGGATTTCATCTGCTACATGGGCTATTTTGAAGAAGATCATTGGAGTGGATAAGCTTGGATGAGGCCATCTTTATTTGATGCTTTTGCTCTTCAAGATTGATATAATTGTGCATTTGTGTGTTGCTTGATTCTAAAAAGTCCAAGGGAATTCTGGGTTTCTATTGACATACTTGTCTATTGGATTGCTCCCATTTGGTCAGATCTTTTCAACTTTAAACTTTTAAATTTCTTGTATCTAGGGTAGTCTCTTCATCTTCTCCCCACTTCTTTAATTTCAAAATCTCTCCCTCCATTTTTAAAAATCTTCTTTGTGTGAACTACTCTTTTGTTCTAAACTTTGACCATTTTCAAAAAAGGTAGAAACTTTGGCCTTATGCCATTGCATTTTCAAACTTACTTTCTTAAATCAAAATTGTAAATGAACTTAACTATACTTGACTTAAACTTTCAAAAAGCCAAAAAGAAGTAACTCATTCAAACTTAAATTTTATTAAAACCAACATACTCACTTTGAAATTTCTAGCACGAACTACGAGGTTTTGATCCCTCATTTTTATGTTGGTACGTAGGCACAAGACCGGAGGTCTTGTCAAACACAAAAATATAATTAATCAATTCTTTTCTCATCCCCTCATTCTATTTGTTTGTAAACATCACTTTGTACAAAATACATATGCACACAAAAAGGGCTCCCTAGGAGTACCTATGACACTTTGGGCGCTAACACCTTCCCTCTGTGTAACCAACCCCCTTACCTGTGATCTCTGATTTTTATTAGTTTTTATTTGAAAACTTCTTACTATTTGGGTTTTGTTCGCATTTTTCCCTTTTCCCTTGGAAACAATAAAATCGCGGTGGCGACTCTTGTTAAATGATCTTTAGCTTGTCAATAGCTTAATGATCATGAATTTCCCGCTACAGGAAGAAGAGAGATGAAGATGAAAAGATGAAGTGAAATAGAGTCCCAAATTGATCAAGGGAGGATTTCATCTAATCAATAATATCCATTCATCTTGAAGGATGAAGTTTACACTTCATCTACCCATAAATCCAATAGTATTAATCAATTTGAAGTTCAAATCAACAAAGATCAAGGCCAAACAGAAGATGAATTAACACCAATTCAATTAAAAGGCTCAACACAATTTTAAAGCAATTAATAAAATTAAAATCAATTAAAAAATGAATTAAAATACATTTTAAAAAGATAAAAACCTCAAATCCCTTCAAATCACCAAATGAATGACCAAGGGATTTTTCATAAGGTCAAACAAGGTCAAAGGACCTTAGACAATTTTTTTGGAATTTCTGAAAAGTCAGAAGTATTTAAAATCAATTGAAAATATACCAAAAATCATTAAATTCACTAAAAATATCAAATCTAATCCAAAAATATTATTTTAATTCAGAAATGGGAAGAGGAAATTATTTTAAATTTTTTGGTGAAAGTCCCATATTTTTTGGATAAAAATTGAAATTAATATGAATTTAGGTATTAAAAATATTAAAATATTAAAATAAGGTAAATAAAAAAAAAGGAGGGCCATCAGATCTCCCTCATTAATTGAGATGGCAGATTTGATGGCCACGCATATCATGTCCACCGTTTTCCAAAGTCAGCGCACATACACAAGTGGTAATCGTATTGGAGGGCCATAATTAAAATGTGGGAACCATATCAGATGGTCTAGACATTGCCAGCGCACCACCGGAGTCCTAGCTCTAGTCATCTTCTCTAGTCACCCTCATCAGACTGGTCCAACCAAAATATTCACAAAAATCCATAGATCATACACTATTTTGAAGAGAAAATCATGAGGGTCTCGAATCTGACCTCCAATTTCTCCAATTCTCACTATATATAAAGATATGTGGAATTAAAAAATGAGGTTCCATAAATGAGTTGCTTTAGTTTGACCTCAAAGCAACTCAATCTTGTTGCCTACATTGGTAGAACTTTAGCCAACCAAAAATCAATCAAAAAGGTGGAGAAATGAGAGAGAACCGAAGAAGGAAAGTTTGAGAAATTCCACCTTCGATTTGCAGTGATGAAGCTCGATCTCGATTCCAATTCACTTGGCCTT
The DNA here is from genome assembly GCF_024323335.1 of Lathyrus oleraceus. NCBI lineage: Eukaryota > Viridiplantae > Streptophyta > Magnoliopsida > Fabales > Fabaceae > Lathyrus > Lathyrus oleraceus. The sequence continues at coordinate 131,217,840 of NC_066584.1, forward strand.
GCTTCCTCTTGCTTGCATGAGATGATTCAGATGAAAATGGATGTGAACCCTTGGAGTTTTAGATCTCAAATAGAATTTGAACTAAAACTCGATTTCAAATAAATCTTCAAGGTTGTTCTTTCAATGGAGGTTAGGGGTTTTGCAGGGAAGAGCTTGGGCATAGATCATCCAAAGTTGAGGCAATGGACATGTATATATAGGCTATTGAATTCATTTCCACACCAATTCAAAATTTTGCCAAAAATAGCAATGTTGTGTGCATGGGTGCATGGGCATGTAATTAGGTCCAAAAAATGATGCAATCCACTTCCAATTCGTGTACAAATGTTGTTGAGATCATAACATGGAAGCATGCAAAGGTGTGTAGCAAATGAGTTCAGATGTTTCCAAATAGAGCCATGCAAAGTAACCATGAGCAAGTCCCTCAATTTTGATCCAAATGCAATGATCTTGAACTCTTTGAAAAGCCACCATCAAGGGGAACAACTTTTCTGTTGGAACGTTTTCCATTTTAAGCTTGGATCATGATAAATTTTGGTGTTGAAGTTGGAGGAATCAAACATACTTGAAAAAATTCTAAGTTAAAAGTCAAATGACACCTTGGCTTTATTTAAATCTCTATAATCAACAAACATGTGGAATTTTCCATATTTCTTCGAAACAGGAACAATATTGGCCATTCACTGCGGATATTCGGAGGTAACAAGGAAACCAACATCAATCTGCTTCTGCACTTCCTCCTTGATCTTCACTGCCATATCAGAATGAGTTCTTCTCAATTTCTGCTTGACTGGTGGGCATTCAGGCTTCAAAGGCAATCTATGCTTCACAATATCGGCATCAAGACCTGGCATATCTTGGTAAGACCAAGCAAACACATCAGAGTACTCTCAAAGAAGCTCAAACAACCCCTTTTTAACCTCTGGATGAAGCTATGACCCAATCTTGACTTCCTTGATATCATCTTTGGAACCCAAGTTGACTAATCCAATCTACTCTTCAAAAGTCTTAATGGTTCTTTCCTCGGGCTCAATCAATCGGGATAACTCATTAGAAACATCTTCATCATCATTCTCTTCTTCGTCTTCGAACATAGGGAAATCAAAGTTCGAAGAGGGAGTAGGGTCATTATGTTCAATGGGTTTGAGAACGAACATGCATAATGATTTGATACTTTGATTTTAGGGAAATGAAGTGCAAACAAATATTATGCAGATTATGGGAGAATTTATTGTTTATTTATGTCTTTTTGTGATTACCATTTTTAGAAAAAGCAAAAAGTAAAAAACATCATAAATGTGGATGAATAAAATTGTATTTTATTGATGATAAATTTGAAAATGCCCAACAATGTTTCACTTCTTCCTTAGGCATAGGAGGAGAATTTTTATTTAACAATAAAACATATTACTTTGAACGGTGCATAACAATAGGAACGTCAACAGCAACCCAATTGTTGCAAGCTTGTCCGTGTGTCACAAAGTTGGTGTTGTCTTCGTCTTCATCTTCAATTATTGCAGCAGAGTGTTGTTCATCTTCATGAATGAACCATCCGCTAAGGAAAACTGGTTGCATAGCCTTGACATTGCCGTTGGACGGCCCTTGCTGAAATCCCAGACCAACTTTATTCTTGTTCTGAACGAATTCTACAACACGACCTCACTTTTCGGTGCCACGACCTGAACAATTTCTCTTGCATCTTTCAGAGAAGACATGGATTCCCCAATCTTCTGAACTTCATCAGCAATAGATAATGCTTGGAACAGAGTTCCAACTTCTTCTTCAGCTTCAACATAAGTGAAGGACGACAATTGGCTTACCAAGAGTGTTTTCTCTCCTCCAACAATCACCAGCTTGTCATTATTAACAAATTTAAGTTTCTGATGCATAGTCGACATGACAACACCAACTTTGTGAACCCACGACCTTCCCAAGAAGCAGCTATAGGCCAGGTGAATATCCATTACATGAAAAGAATCTAAAAATTACTCGGACCTATCTTAACAGGGAGGTCCACTTCTCCATTGATAGTTTTTCGAGAATCGTCGAACGCTTTTACTATCACACTGTTGTACCTCATAGGTGCGTCTTGATAAGATAACCTTGCCAAAGTAGACTTTGGTAGCACGTTCAATGATGAACCAGTATCCACTAAAACATTGGACATAGTGTCCTCCTTTCAATTCATGGATATATGGAGTGCCAAGTTGTGATTTTTTCCTTCCTCGGGATGCTCTTCATCATAGAAACTCAAATTATTGCAAGAAGTGATATTAGCAATGATATGATCAAACTGATCCACCCTGACATCATGCTCTACATAGGCTTTCTCTAGTACTCTATGCAAAGCCTCTCTATGAGCCTCAGAGTTCATCAATAAAGATAAGACAGAGATCTTGGATGGTGTTTAGACAAGCTTCTCCACAACATTGAACTCACTCTTCTTGATTAACTGCAGAACTTCATCATCATCATCTTTAACCTTTAGCCTGCTGGATTCACCAGACTAACGAGTTTAAGTGTTAATAGGAACAACTGAAGGAACATCTGCCTTCTTACCAACATCCTCCACAACCTTTGGAGATATTGGGCCAAATACACGACTGTTACGGGTCACCTTAATGACATCTTCAATGCTCACTATTGAATTTGCGGCGGGAAGAGGAACCTCTTTCCCATTCTCAATCATAATAGCATTATATTTGTAAGGTACAGCTCTATCGGATGCATACGGGATTGGGCCGCTAACCGTATTACCAACAACGATATCGATCTATTATCATTTTTGCTACTGTCAAATTGAATTACCACCCGCTCGGGAGTCTTAAACACTAGCATAATAACATTCACATCATTGCCCATATCTCTTGATTGTTGGCGTTGGATCACTCATTCATCTACCAATTTCTGAATGCCCCTCTTGACAATCACACATCCTCGAGGATTGACACTACAGATAACACAACCATCATGGTCATGTTCACAATCGCTAATCAATCACAGAGTCCTATGTATCTCCACCATCGACTATCGAATATGACAAACATCAAAAACCCTGAAATTACCAGGACATTCATCTATCGCATTCACATAAGCATCACCATGAGTGGGTAACGAAGTAGCTTTGACATTAGGCACGCGGTCCTCGAAGGACACCATACCACTTTTGATCAATTTCTAGACCTCATACTTCAATGGATAGAAATTCTTTATGTCATGGCTAGGTGCCCCCTGATGAAAAGAACAGTGCAGATTGGGCTTCTACCATCATGGCAGAGGCTCAGGTGTATGTAGAGGATTCCTTGGTTGAATCAAATTCTTGATAACCAGAGAAGGATATAGCTTTGCATAATTCATCAGTATGGGATCAAAAGTGACCTCCATCCTCTCAAAATTATGTTGATTGTTGTTATAGTTGTGATTGTTGTGAGTATGTTGTTATTGTTGTTGTTGCTGAACTGATACTGGTTAAATTGTTGAGTTATTGGTGAATACTAGAATGACTGATGATACTTGATGATGCTGGCTAGATCTAGAATTCTTCCTCACATGAGGTCTCATCTGCCTCCCTACAGACACTGCATTGGTCTCTCCCTCCTTCTTCTTGGAGAAACTACCATCATACTTCTTTCTCGTGGATGCTTCATCTTTAGACAAATGGCCCTCTCAGACGCCTTCTTCTAAAGGCATCTCCGTGTTCACCATTTTGGTGAGGTCATTAGGAGCACTGGAAATCATACGTTCATAATAAAATGAACTCAGAGTTTTCAAAAAGATCTTAGTCATCTCCTTTTCCTCCAACAGTGGGCTAATTTGAGTAGCAAACTCCCTCCACCTCTGTGCATATTCCTTGAACGTCTCTTTGTCCTTATGAGACATTAATCATAACTGATCGCGATATGGAGCCATATCAACTTTATACTTGTATTTCTTGACGAAGGCCTCGCCCAAGTCGTTGAAAGTACGAACACTAGCACTATCTAAACCCATATACCAATAGAGCGCGATACCGGTCATACTGTCTTGAAAGTAATGGATGAGTTATTGGTCATTATTTGTATGAGTAGACATCTTGCATGCGTACATCACTAGATGGCTCAGAGGATAAGTATTTTCGTTATACTTCTCAAAGTCATGGACCTTGAATTTGACAGGGATTTTGATGTTAAGCACAACTCATTAGCAATCTTTCCAAATAGATATTTACCCCTCAGAGTCTTCAATTCCTTTCTTAGATCTAGAAATTGGTCCTTCATCTTATCCATTTTCTCATAAACGTAAGGGCCCTCAAACGACTCAGAAGGATAAATGGTTTCCTCAACACGAGGCAAAGTATGCACGATAGGAGGAGGAACAAACATGACTGGGCTAGATGCCGACATAGGAGCAAAAGTTGGAGTATAACCTTCATGCACGAAGTTTAGGGGCATTCCCCGCGGGAATGCGGGAGGCATAGCTGATGCAGACTGGCTAGTAGGAGCAAGAGGCACTGGTACTGAAACAATCTCAAAGATGACAGTCCTTTGATGAGGAGTTGTAAGAGTTGGAGATGGTTGGTTATGAGCAGCAATAACAGACTCCATCAAAGCAGTGAGTCTAGCAAGATCTTCCTTGAGCTCTCGATTCTCTTGTTCCAAATGTTCCATTCTTCTTTGGCAATTAGCGCGAGTATCATAGTGATGAGTCAATTTGTCTTATACAAAGAGGAAGAACAATAAGACATCTAGCCGAAGACTGGAATGCAAGAAACCTACTATGCTGATGATGCATGAAATGCAATATTTTTATTTTATTTTCAAGGAACATACAAAGTCCTATTTAAAAATATTTAAATCAATAATAATAATCAATCATAACAACTTTTTAACCTAAGAATCTCTCATTTTTATTCATAAAATTTTGGAAGGATTATGTAAGACCCCAATTTTGACCCTAAGATCCCTCATGTTATCTCATCATATGCATTAGCTTTGTGATCACACCTTGGAATCCTCCTTACCCCTCATTCATTGGGTTTGCATTGGGAGAGGTCACCAAGCACATTTGATTGTGTCATAATTTTTTTTTCATTATTTACTAACCAAAATACCAAAAATATGTCAATGTATAATATGTTGCTTTTGTAGGTAGTGTGTGTGTTCACCCATGCTCCATCAAGCTCATGTCTAGGGTTTAAGACCCTCAATGCAAGGAGACTAATAAATAGATGGTTCACAATGATTCTAGACATCATATATGGGTCCCCATGATCTTCACATATCATTTTGATCAAGAATTCATCAAGCGTTTGAAGCTTGTTTGCTTTGGGAGCCCTAATTCATTTGGGTATCTTGTGTGACTTCCTCAATAAGTTTCTTCATAATTTGATCAAATATTTAAATGGATACTTCATATTACATCATCTTACACATATATGATCCTCCATGAGTCCGAAATATCAAGATAATGTCAAGTTTGCAAGATGGTTCATGGTGGTTGACCAAAGAAAGTCAACTAATCAAAATTGGGGTTCCCTAGACCCTATCACCTACAATTTCTATCATATTAAAATGATTCCAAGAGAAACAATACTCCTAATAACATTCCAAACAACTTTTATTTTGAATTCAAGAGCTGGTTTTGCTTGGAAAGTCAATTTTTATGGTGAAATAATATAAGTCATTTTGTCTGAACCCTAGTTAGGAGGTCAACTTCCAAAGACCATAACTTGCTCAGTTTTTATGCGATGAAAGCCATTCAAGTTCCATGATCAAATTCAGGATGTCATGTTCAACTTATATTCTTGTAAGAAGTTCTAATTCAACTTGAAAATGCATGTTCCAAGAGGAAACATTATAGGTCATTTTGGGCCATTACCATTGAACAAGTGATTTTCCTCAACTTCCGAAATGCATAACTCCTTCATGCCAAATCCAAATGAGGTAAAATTTGTGACCAAATTTAAGAGGTTTGAAATATCTACAAATTATAGGAATGACCCTTTTCCATTTGAATCACATAGAAAAAGTTATTCAAGGTGGAAGAATTGAACATTTGACTTGGTACTTAGAAAAATTTCAAATATGTTTGATTTTCCAAACTTCCACCTCAATATTCATCATGATCTAAGCTTCAAATGGAAAAGTGTTCAACATGAAAGTTGTTCCCCTTGATCTCACCTTTCCAAAAGGTCTAAGATAATCTCATTTGGCTAAGAAATGAAGGACTTGCGCATCGGTTCTTTTCCGAGGTTCATTTAGATGGATTTCACATACAATTTCCAATCTCCATTGCATGACCACATGACATGATTTCAGCATTGCACATTGATGGGCCTATCACAAGCCCATGCAAGCATGCAAGGCAATTGCTAAATTTGGCAAATTTTTGAAGTGTGTGGAAATGAATCACAATGCCTATAAATACAACCCTCTTGGCTCAGAATTAGGAGTCCTGATGCCCAAGCTTTGAACCTGAAATCCAAACCCTCACCATTAAAGGATAATCTTGAAGGTTTTCATTTGAAAATCGAGCTTCAAGTCTCATTTTGTTTTGAGATTGAAACTCCAAGAGTTTAAGCTTTTCTTTGATCCAATTCATCTCCTACAATCTTCTGAAGCCAATCCAATGACAAGTCGAAACAAAATCAAGCAAGGTTGAAGCTCATTCGAAGGATTAGGCAACATTCCCTATGCAAAAAGGACTTGGCCAATGCCAATATTTTGAGACCAAGTTATTGTGATCCGAGCCTTCATCTGATTCAAGTCTTGGGATTTATTTGAATTCATCAGCTACTTTGTCTTGGTGCTAATTGTTATTTTGATCTTGTGTCTGATGCCTTGTTCTGAGTTGCTCAAGGAATATTTCATCTGGTGCATGAGAAGACAAAGAAGACTGCTAGCTATGGGATTTGCTTGCTTGGATGTGGCTATCTTTATTTGATGCCTTAATCTTCTTGATGTGAGGATATTGCTAATTGCTTATTGAGTATTGCTCGACTCAAAGTCTAAAAGAAAAGTGGGTTTTCTATATGACATTCTTGTTTGTTGGATTGCATCCCATTGGACCGATCTTTTCAACTCTTAAATTTTAATTTTATGCTTAAGATAGCCTCTTCATCTTCTCCCACTTCTTAAATTTCAAAATCTCTCCCCCTTTTCAAAAAACTTCTTTTGCTTGTGATTTCAAACTTAGACATGTTTAATGATAAGAAACTTTGGCCTTATGCCAATGAATTTTAAACTTTTTTTTCTTTTCTTAAATCAAATTTGTAAATAAACTTAATCATATTTACTTAAAATATCAAAAGACAAAAAAGAATTAACAACATCATTCAAACTTTTGGCCCTTGGTGCCTTTCTCATTGAACTCTTGATTAAAAGCAACTCACCAACTTCTTTGAAATTTTTACCATGAACTATGAGGTTTTGATCCCTCATTTTTATGTTGGTACGTATTCACAAAACCGAAGGTCTTGTCAAACACAAAAATATAATCAATGAATTCTTTTCTCATCCCCACACTATTTTTCTCAAATATCTTTTATGCCAAAAACACATTCGCACATAAAAAAGGGCTCCCTAGGAATACCTAGGACACTTTGGATGCTAACACCTTCCCTCTGTGTAACCAACCCACTTACCTGTAATCTCTGGAATTTTATTAGTTTTAATTTGAAGACTTCTTATCTTTGGGTTTTGTTCGTACTTTTCCCTCTTCCTTTGGAAACAATAAAAGCGCGATGGCAACACTGGTTTTATTAACGTTAAGCTTATCCATAGCTTGATGGTCATGAATTTACCGCTATAGAAATTAAGTGGCGACTCTGTTGGGGAGTAGTCCTCAGTGGGTTTAGCCTACTTTTTTATGTATATATATTTATATATTTGATGTTTTTATATTTGTTTGTGTGATATAATAGGTTTGTTGTGCTTGGTGATCTCTGAGTGGTGACGTAAGTTCTAAACCTAACTTTAGTGCAATTAAGATAGGAGGATGGTATAGTCATGTTCAACTTGTGTGGAGTAGTCCTTGACAAGTTGGCTTGAGACCCATCTACTCAATGGAGGCCCTTTTGGAGTTACTGATGTCACACAAGTTATTTATGGTTATGCATTACTTTCTCTGATTTGGGATCCGAGATGCCGAGGACCATAGAACATTTAACCCAAGTTGGCCTATTTAGGACGTAGTGCAGAGACTGTTCAGGTGTAGACTTGATAATAGTTGTTACGTGATACTACACTCAGACGAGTTTGTCTTGAGAATATTATGGGTTGTTGAGTCAGTCATCCTAACCTGCAATATCCGATATATGGGATTAAGACTCTGGGAACTTTCATAGAACATGATCTACATGTTTTTATCCTTAGTACACTCCTTTAGGATGGTTCGTAACCTGACTCCATGCTCGTGACTCATAACAAACCCTTTGATTCTCGGTCGATCCAATCAAGTCTCATCAATATCAATGGAACTTGGGTGTTGATAAGGTGAAAACCATAATCCACCAAAATGGATGATTGATCTTAATGATGACTTGATCCATCCCTTGACCTTTGTTTGTGTTTGCCTTGTGTGTGATCCCTTGTTTGTGATTGTTGCATTCATGCATACATGCGCATCATAACATTCATCACACGAAATAAATTTCAAGGAACTGAGGTCTTATTTGTAAATTTTTTTAGACCATGGATTATGGACGAAGGAATACTAAGAAATACGGTTTCAGATGTCCTGATTTGAAAGAGCTAAGGAAGTTATCATCTTTTGTATTATATCCCTTGGACTTCAATCAACATCATGGGAAGCTTTTGTCTGTATTATCTGCTGATATGGTTGAAGGACTTCTGAGTGTCTTGGTTCAGTTCTATGACCCTCTCTATCGATGCTTCACTTTTCTTGATTATTAGCTTGTGCCTACGTTAGAGGAGTATGCCCACCTCTTGGGAATACATGTATCTGACAGGGTACCTTTTAGTGGATTGGAGGAGATTCCCAGATCTCATATCATAGCTGAAGCTCTTCATCTGAAGAAATCTGAGATTGATGCTCATTTGAAGAAGAAAGGAGGTATTCTTAGGTTGACTTCTGAGTTCCTCATAGGAAAAGATATTGTCTTTTCTCAAGCCGGTAGTGTGGATGCTTTTGAAGCTATCTTTGTATTGCTCATCTATGGTTTAGCTTTGTTCCCTAACATTAACAGTTTTGTTGATGTTAACGCCATTAGAATCTTCTTGATTGGGAATCCTCTTCCTACTTTGTTGGGTGACATGTATTTCTCTTTGCATTTGAGGAATTCTAAAGGTGGTGGGACTATTGTTTATTGTGTTCCTCTTCTGTACAAGTGGTTTATTTCGCACTTACCTCAGACGCCTGCTTTCTTGGAGAACAAACAATATCTACGGTGGTCTCAGAGACTCATGTCTCTTACTAATGATGATAGTGCTTGGTATGATTCTGCATTGAGTAGTATGGATATTATTGATAGTTATGGTGAATTCCCTAATGTGCCTCTCATTGGTACACAAGGAGGAATTAACTACAATCCTGCTTTGGCTGGTCGTCAACTTGGGTTCCCCTTGAGAGACAAACCTAATAACACTCAGTTAGAAGGTCTTTTCTATCAAGAGGGTAAAGATCCCTAACATTTGAAACATAGGATGATACATGTTTGACATAACGTACATAGGAAAGGAAGATCCGAGATTGGTCCGTGCAACTGTGTAGCTTTGGAAGCTTACACTATTTGGGTGGAGAAGAGAGCTTTGGAGATGAAGATGGTGTATGCTTGTGAAAGACCTATGTCTTTGGTTGTGGTTGAGCCATTAACTCTCCTTAACCAAGATGTAGAGGAGTTGGAAGACACGCTCATCAAAATGAAGCAAAAGAAAGATATATGGCAAGAGTGGTTCCATGCTTTGAGCCGAAAGCATGAAGAGTTGCAGCTTGAGTCGAACGACAAAGATGCACTTATTGAGATTCTTGAAGACCGAGCAGTGAAGAGACAAAGAGAGCCAGAAGCTCTATCTTCCTCTATTATGCCTCAGCCTTCCGGTTCTTGGAAGAAGATTGTTGATCAGCTTGTCCTTGAGAAGGCTCAGATGAAGACATCCTTTGATTCCGAGATTTGACGCATCCAAAGGAAGTACGCGCCCGTAACTAGATCATCTTACATTGTTGCTAAGGGATCCTTAGTATGATCAGTTTCCTTTTCTCTTGAATTTGTACTTTGGTTTTTGAAATTGTACTCAGTGTAATTCTTCCAGATTTTATGAATAAAAAGAGATTTTTATGGTCAATCAAAATGTTACTATTATTATTATTTAAATATGTATATTTGCAAACAGGATTTCATATGTTCCTTGAAATTAAAAACAAAAGAAAAATTTCATTTTCATGCATCATTTGCATTGCAGGTTTTCTTCATCCAGATATGTTATCTGTTATTCTTCTGTGCTTCATCCAAGCTGACTCACCGATACAACAGTCGCGCTAACCAACCAAAGATAATGGAGCATCTAGAGCAAGAAAATAGAGAACTGAAGGATGAGATTGTCAGGCTAACGGCGCTGATGGAATCTGTCATTGATGCGCAGAACCAATCTTCACCAACTCCTACAACTCCTCCCCAGAGGTTGCTACCTCGACCGTTCCTGTTGCTGCCAACCAATCCGGTCCTTCCATGCCTGCTGGATTCCCTTGGGGAATGCCATCCAACTTTATGCTAGAAGGTGTAGCACCTCAAATTTGCCCCCCTCATTCATGCATTCATTTTTAGGTCATTTAACATTTCATATTTCATTTCATCATGTCAATCAGAATTAGATCCAAGAAGCTTGAATATCATCCAAGACACTTTGTGGGTTCTATCTGGGTGATCAGTCAACACAAGGGAATTACTTGAGTTACTTCCAACATGTTCAAATGGGGTCTATTCATCATTCAAAACGCTAATCTTGAAGGAGAAAAAGTCTGTTCCTGAGTTGTCATGCTCGCTAGGCGAGCAGCGTGGTTCGCCTAGCGAGTCTGAACTGTCATGCTCGCTAGGCGAAGCGCACGCGTTTTAAAAATAAAAAATATATATAACAGAAAAACCTTGGACTTGGACCTCTCTCATTTGAGCCCACCAAACCACGAAAATCAGGTTATAAATTCTAAAAATTCAGTGGAAAAACCCTAGAAGGGCTAACAGAATTCATAGGAGCCTCCATAGACACTGGAGAAAAAAACTCCTTTGCACAGGATCACCTCTACCAATTCCATCTCATATAAACCCTAAGATTTCTTTGTAAACCCAACCGGGCAATTCAATTTCATTCGATCTCTCCAATCAGGTTTGCCCTATTTCCATTACTTTACGCTTTCAATTTGAAATTTCTGAATGTATGAGGCATTATGGGTGAATTTGGAAGAGTGGGTATCGTTAGGTTTCACATGTGGGTTTAGATATGCATGAATTTGTAGAACAATGCCTTGAATGTTTGATCACTTAATTTCTGAAATGGGTACCACGGGGTTTGGGGTTACTGAAATCGAACTGTTATCGAGGAAGAACCCAGAATCCGCAGGCATTCGCTAGCAATTCGCTAGGCGAATCTGAAGCGAAGCTTCGCTAAGCCTTCGCTAAGCGAAGCAGTAGCGATCGTGACAGTAGTTGTTTTTTCTGTTTACTCTCTAATCCGTCTTGTGTTTGTTGGTTTTTCTGTTTCTATTGCATCCGTGCACCGTTTAACTGACGCTGTTGTGGTTATGGTCCTTCTGTTTGGTGCAACTCTTGATTGCACCCCATCTTCTTATTCTAACTTGTTTGTTGAGTTTTTGTGAGGGCTCACATGACTCTTGAAGAGATAGCTTGCTTGGTATTTCATTTTATTTGTGGGATACCATTTGGAGATTTATTCCGATTACTTTGCTGACTTGCTTTCTTTGATGGTGCTAGCTTGAGAGATCACCGGGTTTCTTGCTTCTTTAGTTGTTATTACTTCGGATTTTTATCCGTGTGGTAGATCTCTAATCCCTTTATCTTTCCCGCATTTTACCGTTTTCTTAGCTGGAAGACCTCGATAGGAGGCGATGTTTTTTGTGTGTTTACTTTTGTGCCCAAAGACCTCCAAGAGGAGACACCAGTGCTAAAGACCTCCACGAAGAGGCAATTGAAGGATAAAAGGGATTAGTAGTCAATCCCCCGTTATTCAGTGTGTCGTTCTTTATGCTTGCACTACGTGTCGATGCTTCAGAACAAAAGCCCAAGATCTTTTGTCCGGTCAGTCAGTGGAGAGGGTTCCACCTTTCTGAATCCCCACTTTTTGTCATGAGATCACCCCGTCCAGGGTTAAGAGCTATGAGGTCTTATCCTCATTACCCTTTTTATCTGCTCACCCAGACGTTCAGTGTCAGTGGTTAAGAGCCCGTTTGATTACCCTTCCATGGCTTGTTTGTCGAGGTTGATATGACCCCTCTTGACTAAAGCCCTACCCATGTATGTTTGAGCCCCCTTGTTGGCGTGTTTACTTTATGCATGTTTGTTTTTTATGGTGTGGTCGTCTCCCCATAGGTTTGCTAGGCTTCGTATAGTCTCTCGTTTGCATGTCAATTAAGGTAGCACGGTTCCTTCGTCTAGGACTTCCTTTTTTGCATGAGCATTCGTAAAACACAAACAAAATCATTGATTTTTCTTCTCCTAAGAACATGTTAACTCCTTCTACTACAGGCGAGTAAGTCTCCAAAGGTCGAGCATCCGGTAGATTGTGTAGTAACAAAAAAAAACACAAAACAAACAAATAGGTCAGCCGAGCTACGAAGACTCTGATTCTCATATTCATATGAGATACGTATGCAGTGGATGCGACATCCGTGCGAGTCATTTTCTTTTGACCCCTCTTTTAGTAAATAGTACATTAGATAAACCCACACCCTTTAGAAAAGAATAACAATAGTGGATCCCGTAGAGTACTACGGATGCGTAGGGGTGCTAATACCTTTCCTTCGCATAATCGACTCCCGAACCCAAGATTTGGTTGCGAGACCTTGTATTTTCCTTTCCTTTTTCCAGGTTTACTTCGAGCGTTTCCTTTCCCTCCTTTGGGATAAATAACGCACGGTGGCGACTCTTCTGTCATTTTCTTTCTTTTTTTTTGCCGGTTGTTTCTTTTCGCATTTAGGTTGCGACAGAAGGGTATGCACCCACTTTTGTCTCTTTGCCGGTATCTAGCCTGGTCATGTCAGTGTCGCCTCTAGTTATTCACACTCTGCCTCGTGTTGAGGACACTATCTACCATTCTGAGCCATCTGAAGGCCCAAATGTATATGAGAAAATGGACGAGGTGAAAGATCAGTTTCTAGAGTTGCGTAAAGAGTTGAAGACTTTAAGAGGAAAGGATTTGTTTGGAAAGAGTGTTGCTGAGCTCTGCCTGGTACCTAATGTGAAAATCCTGATAAAGTTCAAGGTCCCTGACTTTGAAAAGTATAAGGGGAACACTTGTCCGCTAAGCCACCTAGTGATGTACGTCAGAAAGATGTCTACTCAGACTGATAATGGTCAGTTGCTGATTCACTATTTCTAAGACAGTTTAACTGGTGCCGCTTGGAGATGGTATATGGGTCTAGATAATGCAAGTGTTCGTACTTTCAATAAATTAGGCGAGGCCTTTGTCAAGAAGTACAAGTACAACGTTGATATGGCACCCAATAGAGACCAACTGAGGTCTATGTCTCAGAAGAATATGGAGACATTCAAAGAGTATGCCTAGAGATGGAGGGAGTTGGCTGCCCAGATAAGTCCACCATTGGAAGAGAAAGAGATGACAAAGATCTTCCTGAAGATGTTGAGTTCGTTTTATTAGGAAATTATGATTGCCAGTGCCTCCAATGACTTTACCGAAATGGTAAATATGGGGATGAGGCTAGAGGAAGGAGTCCGTGAAGGACGTCTGTCTAAAGAAGAAGCATCGTCTAGAAAGAAATATGGAGGTAGTTTATCTAAGAAGAAGGAGGGAGAAACTAATTCAGTGTCAGTAGGGAGCCAGAGGAGGCCTCATGTCAGAAAGAGTTCTCAACCTCGTCAACATCAAAATCAAGTTTCATCAGTAATTCATGTAGTTTCCAACAATTCCAACAATTAATCAGTTCCGATTCAGCAACAACAACCGCAACAAAGAACCAACAACAACAACAACAATAATAACCAACAAAGCTTTGAGAGGAAGAAGGTCTCTTTTGACCCTATTCCTATGTCGTATGCAGAACTATATCCTTCCTTGGTTCTCAAGAACCTCATTTAACCCAAAAATCCTCCACAGATTCCTGAGCCACTTCCATGGTGGTTCAAACCTGAGCTTCACTGTGCTTTTCACCCGGGAGCCCCTGGCCACAACATAGAGAATTTCTATCCGTTAAAGTATGAGGTCCAGAAAATTGTGAAGAGTGGTATGGTGTCCTTTGAAGACAGAGAATCTAATGTAAAAACTAATCCATTTCCTGCTCATGGTAATGCTACTGTCAACATGGTGGATGGCTGTCTAGGGAATTTCCGAGTATTCGATGTACGACGTATCTGTAGGTCGTTGGTGGAAATGCGTAAAACCTTGTGTTCAATCAGTGAATGTGAACATGACGATGATGGTTGTATGATCTGCAGTGTTAAACCCCATGGGTGTATGATTGTCAAGAGAGATATCCAGAATTTGGTGGATGAGAATGTTATCCAAATTCAACAATCGAGGGATATAAATGATGTAAATGTAATCATTCATGTATTCGAGACCCCTGAGTGGGTAGTTATTCAGTTTGGTAGCAGCAACAACAATAATGTCAACAGATCGGTATCGTCGTTGGTTATACGGTTAGCGGGCCCTATTCCATATGCATCCGTTAAAGCCGTGCCTTATCAATACAATGCCACAATGATAGAAAATGGTCAAGAGGTACCTCTGTCAGTTGTAGACTCCATGGTCAATATTACTTATATTGCAAAGGTGACCCGTAGTGGTCGTGTGTTCGATCCGGTTTTTCCGAAAGAGGTAGAAGATGTTGTAGCAAGTAAGAAGGCAGAGATTCCAGTAGCGAATCTGGTTAGTGCTTCAATGTGTCAGTCTGGTGAATCCAGCAAACTGAAGACTAACGACGATGATGAAGTTTTAAATTTGACCAAGAGAAGTGAGTTTAATGTTGTGGAGTAGTTGCTTTAAACTCCATCAAAGATCTCAGTGTTGTCACTATTAATGAATTCTGAAGCGCATATGGAGGCATTGCAGAAAGTGATCGAGCAAGCTTATGTAGAGCATGATGTGACTGTGGATCAGTTTGACCACATTGTTACCAATATTACTTCTTGCAATAACCTGAGCTTTTGTGATGAAGAACTTCCTAAGGAAGGCAAAAATCACATTTTGGCGTCGCATATTTCATTGAATTGTAAGGAGGACGCTATGTCCAATGTGTTGGTTGACACTGGGTCATCACTGAATGTGTTTTCGAAGTCAATGTTGTCAAGAATTTCCTACCAAGGTGCCCCAATGAGGTACAGTGGCGTAATTGTTAAAGCATTCGACAGTTCTCGAAAAACTGTCATTGGCGAAGTGGACCTTCTAGTGAAGATAGGTCCGAGTGATTTCCAAATTACTTTCTAGGTAATGGATATCCACCCGGTGTACAGTTGTCTATTAGGAAGTCCATGGATTCATGAAGCAGGAGCTATAACATCTACTCTACACCAGAAACTGTAATTTGTGAAGAACGGCAAGCTTGTCGTTGTTGGTGGAGAGAAGGCACTATTGGTAAGCCATTTGTCATCTTTTTCATATGTTGAAGCTGGGGAGGAGGTTGGAACGTTGTTTCAAGCCTTGTCTATTGCTAAGGAGAAGAAAACTGGGACACCCATGTCTTCTTTAAAAGATGCACAAAAGGCTATTGAAGCTGGCAACATTGATCAATGGGGTCGTATGATGGAGATTGTTGAGAAAAAGAATAGGGATGGATTGGGATTTCAACTAGGGCCTTTCAACGTCATAACTAAAGATGTACAACCAAGTTTCCATAGTGGAGGGTTCATTCATTAGAATGATCAATACTCAGCTGCTGTGATTGAAGACAGTGATGTTGAAGATGAAGCTTGCGCCAACTTTATGATGCATGGCCAGATTTGAAACAATTAGGTTGTTGTTGATTTTCCTACTGTTATTCATCGCTCTAAGTAATTTTTTCATTTTAAAGAAAAATCATTCTCCTATGCCTAAGGGAGAAGTGAACATTGTTGGGCATTTTATTATCATCAATAAAAGACAATTTTATTCATCCACATCTATGGTGTTTTATTTTTACTTTTTGCTTTTCTGAAAATGGTAATCACAAAAAAACATAAATAAACAATAATCTTCCATCTTCATAATATTTGGTCACAAGTCACTTCTCTAAAATCAAAATATCAAATCATTATGCAGGTTGTTTCCCAAACCCATTGAATATAATGATCCTGCTCCCTCTCACAACTTTGATTTCCCTGTGTTTGAAGCTGAGAAAGAGACTGATGATGAAGAAGTATCTTATGAATTATCTCATTTGCTTGAACACGAGGAAAAAGCCATTCATCCATTTGAAGAGCAGATTGAGCTAGTCAACTTGGGTTCCGAAGATGATGTGAAGAAAGTCAAGATTGGATCTCAATTGTGTCCAAAGGCTAAGAAGGGGTTGATTGATCTTATTCGAGAATATTCTGATGTGTTCGCTTGGTCCTATCAAGACATGCCTGGTTTGGATTCTGAGATTGTGGAGCATAGATTGTCGATGAAGCCAGAATGCCCGCCGGTCAAGCAGAAGTTGAGAATGACTCATCCTGATATGGAAGTTAAGGTCAAAGAAGAAGTGCAGAAGCAGATTGATGTTGGTTTCCTTGTTACCTCTAAGTATCCGCAGTGGGTGGCCAATATTGTGCCTGTTCCAAAGAAAGATGGAAAAGTCTGCATGTGTGTTGATTATAGAGATTTGAACAAAACTAGTCCTAAAGATGATTTTACTCTACCACACGTTGACATGTTGGTAGACAATACAGCTAAATTCAAAGTCTTTTCAGTTATGAACTGATTTTCCGGTTATAATAAGATCAAGATGGCATCTGAAGATATGGAGAAGACCATATTCATTACACCCTGGGCAACATTTTGTTATACAGTGATGCCTTTCAGTTTAAAGAATGTCGGTGCAACATACCAGAGAGTTATGACCATTCTTTTTCATGATATGATGCATAAAGAGATTGAAGTTTATGTTGATGATATTATTGCCAAATCAAGTGATGAAGAAGAACATGTTGAGAATTTGTTGAAGTTATTCCAGCGTTTGAGGAAGTACAAACTCCACTTGAATCCCAATAAGTGTACTTTTGGTGTTCGTTCCGGTAAGTTGTTGGGATTTATTGTCAGTAAGAAGGGTATTGAAGTTGATCCTGTCAAGGTCAAAGCAATACGAGAAATGCTTGTGCCCAAAACTGAGAAGAAAGTTAGAGGTTTTCTCTGCCGCTTGAATTATATCTCAAGATTCATATCGCATATGACTACCACATGTGCGCCTATTTTCAAGCTTCTTCGGAAAGATCAGTCTTGTGATTGGACCGAAGATTTCCAGAAAGCTTTTGATAGTATGAAAGAGTATCTTCTTGAGCCTTCAATTTTGTCTCCGCCTGTTGAAGGAAGAACCTTGATCATGTATTTGACTGTGCTTGATAAGAGTATGGGTTGTGTTCTTGGTCAGCAAGACGAATCGAGAAAGAAAGAATATGCAATTTACTACCTCAGTAAGAAGTTCACCGACTGTGAGACTCGGTATTCTATGCTGGAAAAGACTTGTTGCGCATTGGCTTGGGCTGCTAAACGTCTGCGCCAGTATATGTTGAATCATACTACTTGGTTGATATACAAAATGGATCCAATCAAGTACATTTTTGAGAAGCCTGCTTTAATTGGGAGAATTCCCCGTTGGAAGATGTTGCTATCCGAGTATGATATTGAACACCGATCTCAAAAAGCAATTAAGGGTAGTGTCTTGGTTGACCATTTGGCTCACCAACCAATTGAAGATTACCAGTCAGTGCAGTATGATTTTCCTAACGAAGAGATTTTGTACTTGAAGATGAAAGATTGTGATGAACCATTGCTTGAAGAAGGGCCAGAACCTGGTTCCTGTTGGGGCATGGTATTTGATGGAGTTGTTAATTCGTATGGTAATGGCATTGGGGAAGTGATTATTACTCCTCAAGGCACTCATTTTCCTTTCACATCTAGATTACCATTCAAGTGTACAAACAATATGGCTGAGTATGAAGCTTGCATTATGGGGCTTGAAGAGGCCATTGATCTCATAATAAAATATCTTGACGTCTATGGAGATTCAACTTTGGTTGTGAATCAGATCAAAGGTGAATGGGAGACGAATCAGCCCAGTTTGATACCATATAGAGATTATGCGAAGAGGATTTCAACTTTCTTTACAAAGGTTGAATTTCATCATATCCCTCGAGATGAAAACCGGATGGCAGATGCTCTTACAACGTTGGCTTTAATAATTATGGTGAAGTTTTGGAATGAAGTTCCCAATTTGACTGTGATGCGTCTTGATAGGCCAACTCATATATTTGTTGTTGAAGAAGTCAAAGATGAAAAGCCATGGTATTATGATATCAAGTGTTTCCTCCAAAGTCAAATTTAACTGTCTGGGGCATCTTGAAAGATAAGAAGACTTTGAGAAGATTAGCAGGCAACTTCTACCTGAATGGTGATGTGCTTTACAAGAGAAACTTCGATATGGTTTTGCTCAGATGCGTGGATAGACACGAAGCAGACATGTTGATGACTGAAGTCCATGAAGGTTCCTTTGGTACTCATTCCAATGGACATCCTATGGAAAAGAAGATGTTGAGAGCAGGTTACTATTGGCAGAAAGTGGAATCTGATTGTTACAAGTTTGTGAAGAAATGTCATAAGTGTCAAATTTATGTAGATAAGATTCATGTTCCTCCGACACTGTTGAATATCATTTCCTCTCCATGGCCCTTCTCCATGTGGGGAATTGATATGATTGGCATGATTGAGCCCAAAGCTTCAAATGGACATCGTTTTATTCTGGTGGCTATTGACTACTTCACAAAATGGGTCGAAGCGGCATCGTACGTGAGTGTAACCAAGCAAGTTTTTGTAAGGTTTATCAATAATCAAATTATATGCTGTTATGGTGTGCCGAGTAAGATCATTACTGATAATGGATCGAACTTGAATAACAATATGGTGAAAGTTCTTTGCAACGACTTCAAGATTGCACACCATTATTCTTCTCCCTACAGACCTAAGATGAATGGGGTTATTGAAGCTGCAAATAAGAACATCAAGAAGATCATTCAGAAAATGGTTGTGACGTATAAATATTGGTATGAGATGCTCCCATTTGCTTTGCATGGGTACCGTACATCCATTCGCATTTCAACAGGGGCAACCCCTTTCTCTCTCGTTTATAGCATGGAAGTTGTGCTCCAAGTGGAGGTTGAGATCCCATCATTGTGTATCTTGATGGAAGCCAAGTTGACTGAAGCTGAATCGTGCCAGACCCGATATGATCAATTGAATTTAATTAAAAAGCAAAGGTTGACTGCCATGTGTCATGGTCAGTTATATCAGCAGAGAATGATAAAAGCTTTTGATAAGAAGGTTAGGCCTCGTGTGTTCAGAGAAGGTGACCTTGTGCTCAAGAAGATCATATCCTTCAAACCTAATGTTAGGGAAAAATGGACTCCTAATTATGAAGGCTCATATGTTATTAAGAGAGCCTTTTCAGGCGGTGCTTTGATTCTTACAACTATGGATGATGAAGAGTTCACTCGTCCTGTGAATACCGATGCAGTCAAGAAATACTTCGCCTAAAAAAGAAAAGAACAACTCGCTAAGTTGAAAACCCGAAAGGGCGATCCAGGAAAAAGTTAGAGACATAAAATAGAAAATTATCCCAATAGATTGAGTACCCCACCTTGGGGAAATCTAGGCAAAAGTTAGGGATTATGGCAAGTAACTGCATTCGTTTGGTCCTAGTCATTCGAGCAGTTGTGAGAAATACGTTTGATTCTGATTCGTCATTCTCAAACAAAATCAAGAGCACAAGGGATATTGAAATTGGTAGGGAGAGTAGTGATCATTGTATTCAATGTATCCCTTTTCTATGTAAATTACCATTTTCAACTTTTGAAAAGATCTATGGAGCTTATCATTTACAGACTACCATCCGATTAAATAAAGTTATGCTTTTTATCCAATTGTTTCTACTATTATTTGTTTCAGCTAAATAAAATTGAATTTTTATGATGATAATTTTGAAATAAATTAATAAATAAAGATCATTTTTCTTAAGAATATAAAAGCAATTACTTTAAGAACAGTCGATTTCAGCAAGGAATATCAACAGCAGTCTGAGAATAGATAAGTCTTGAAATGCGAAGCCTTGTTGGTCTTCTCTGAGCAGTTGGTATAGTGTTTTTCTAACAATTCATCAGGTATTTCCCAACTGAGTTATAGGGTAACACCCCCCAGCAATTGGCTCAAATCCACGTGCAAAGTTTTATCTCTTGTGTTTATCTTCAAATATCGAAGATCTCTCGTTCTCGGCAGTATTTGGTCTTGAGCAGTGCTTAATTTGGTCCCTTGTGAGGTTGTCTCCAATTTGATATGATACTGACCTAAAATTATCCACAGGGTTGACAATTTGTATCCTTAGCAGATCTTCTCTCTCTCTCCCCAGCCAAGGTTGAGTTATGCAGAGCCAGATGATTTATGTTCATCCTCAACATTTGTTTTTCCTATTGGTGTTTCCATCTTGTTGAGATTAGCTGAGTGTTGCAGCGATAACTCAAATCTACGATATTTGTATCCTTAGTGATTGTTTTGTCAACATAATTATAATCATATACATACAAATTCATGCATAAAACACAACATCAGATATTTCATTATGCATTTTTTATTGCATTTGATTCCTTATCTCTGATTCCCTGCTACGGTGATATTATTTCCCCATACAGGTTTGGTGCGTTTGTCCTCCTTCAATTGTAGAGTGTCAGTCCCCTTTAGGCATGAAGAGTTTAACCTTTCTCATTCACCACTGAGTTATTTCCTCGTGGATGATTATTATTTCATTTTCCTCCCTAGTTAATTATCTGGATGGAACCACTCCCCTTGAGTTATATCCTCACTAGGTTGAGTCTTTGTTTGACCGTTTCTTTCTAGTTACTACCTAGATGGATATTTTTTGGTCCCTCAAAAGTTTTTTGCCAAGTAACTTGTAATATTCTTCTCGATTTATTTTGAGTACATTACTTTTGCCCAATACCCGGTAAAATCTAATCTACTTCCTTTGCTTTCCCCAGCGAATTCGTTTTCACGTTTCCTCAAGTAGTCTATCCTTGATATGTTCATCCTAACCGATGACATATATTCTTACTTTGTTGATTTTCTACCCAGTAAAAAGGTAGTTGTAATCCCTACTTATTCCCTAGAGAGTTAATCCTTGATATGCTCATTTTAACTGATGACAAATTTTCTCCTCTTTGCGGTCTTCTGCCCAGTAACGGTAGTTGTAAATCCTGTTTTCCACTGCTGAGTCTATCCTTGATATGTTCATCCTAACCGGTGACAAATATTCTCTCTTTGGTATTCTATCCAGTAACCGATAGATATAATTCCTATTTTCTCCTGGCAGTCTATCCTTGATATGTTCATCTTAACCGATGACGGATATTCTTCCTTTGAGTTTATCCTTGATATGCTCATCTTACCAGTGACGGATATTCTCTCTTTGGTCTTCTACCCAGTAACCGGTAGTTGTAAATCCTATTTGATATTTTCCCCAACAGGCTATTGTTACCCAATAACCGGTAACGAATACGTCTCTTTTTTCCCAGCGAGTCATCCTTGATATGTTTACCCTAATCGGTAACGGATGTCCCTCTGTCAGGATATATTATCTTCCTGCCCAGTAACCGATAATAGATAATATACTTATGGTACTCCTGTGTTGAAGTTCATTCTTCCCCAGTTGAAATTGAGTGCGTATTTCCCTAATTTGGTTCGAGTATTTCAGTTTTGTTCTGATTTACTCATTTCCCCTGCAGATTTTCCTTATCCCCAACCGAATCCTTCCATTGATTTATTTTCATGGAATTCCTCTCGTGTCTCCAGAAGTTTTCAAGTCGTAGCCTGGCCTACGCACAACTTTTATCCCCCAGAGTCTCTGTCTCCCCCAGTGAGTTTTCCTTATGGAATGCATTATACTCCTGCGGACTTTCACTCTCTCCGAATTCTTTTTCTCTATGGCGATATATTTCCCATGGAGGTTATTTTAACATCCATATCATATGCATCATGAGGTCTCTTAGGGACCCAAATTTGTTTCTATATGTTGTTATTTAAGTCCATTCTATTGAGTTGATACGAAGATTTTAACCTTCACATCCTCAGTTAGAATGTCCTTAAATACAGGTAGCTGTAAGACCCCAATTTTGACCCTAAGATCCCTCATGCTATCTCATCATATGCATTAGCTTTGGGATCACACCTTGGCATCCTCCTTACCTATCATTCATTGGGTTTGCATTGGGAGAGGTCACCAAGCACATTTGATTGTCTTATACTTTGTTTTTCATTATTTACAAACCAAAATACCAAAAATATGTCAGTGTATAATTTGATGCTTTTGTAGGTAGTGTGTGTGTTCACCCATGCTCCATCAAGCTCATGTATAGGGTTTAAGACCCTAAATGCAAGGAGACTAATCAAGAGATAGTTCACAATGATTCTAGATATCATATATGGGTCACCATGATCTTCACATATCATTTTTATCAAGAATTCATCAAGAGTTTGAAGCTTGTTTGTCTTTGAAGCCCTAATTCATCTAGGTATCTTGTGTGACTGCCTCAGCAAGTTTCTTCACCCTTTGATCAAATATTTCAAGGGATACTTCATATTACATCATCTTACACATATATTATCCTCCATGAGTCCCAAATATCAAGAGAATGTCAAGTTTGCGAGATGGTTGACCAGAGAAAGTCAACTAATCAAAACTGGGGTTCCCTAGACCATATCTCCTATACTTTTTATCATACGAAAATGATTCCAAGGGAAACATTACTCCTTATCACATTCCATACAAATTTCATGTTGAAGTCAATATCTAGTTTTGCTTGGAAAGTCATTTTTATGGTGAAAGATTATAGGTCATTTTGTTTGAACCCTAGTTAGCAGGTCAACTTCCAAAGACCATAACTTGATCAATTTTTATGAGATGAAAGCCATTCAAGTTCAATGATCAAATTCAATATGTCCTTTTCAACATTTATTCTTGTAAGAAGTTAAAATTCAACTTTCAAATTCATGTGCCAAGAGGAAACATTATAGGTCATTTTGGGCTATTACCATTGAACAAGTGATTTTCCTCAACTTCTAAAATGCATAACGCCTTCATGCCAAATCCAAATAAGGTCAAATTTGTGACCATAATGACCAAGTTTTAAATATCTACAACTTTGATGAAGGAACATTTTCCATTTGAAGACTACAAAAAAAGTTATTCAATGTGGAAGAAGTAAACATTTGACTTGGTACTTAGAAAATTTTCAAATATGTTTGATTTTCCAAACTTCCACTTTAAAATTTATCATGATCTAAGCTTCAAATGGAAAAGTGTTCGACATGAAAGTTGTTCATCTTTATCTCACCTTTCCAAAAAGTCCATGATCATCTCATTTGGCCAAGAAATGAAGGACTTATGCGTAGGTTCTTTTCCAAGGTTCATTTGGATGAATTTCACATACACTTTCCAATCTGCATTGCATGACCACATGACATGATTTCAGCATTGCACATTGGTGATTTTGGATCTGGATACATCACTTGATGGGCCTATCAGACGCCCATGTAATCATGCAAGGAAATTGCTAAATTTGGCAAATTTTGGAAGTGTGTGGAAATGAATCACAATGCCTATAAATACAACCCTCTTGGCTCAGAATTAGGAGACCTGATGCCAAGGATTTGAACCTTCAATCCAAACCCTCACCATTAAAGGATAATCTTGAAGGTTTTCATTTGAAAATCGAGCTTCAAATCTCATTCTGCTTTGAGATTGAAACTCCAAGAGTCCAAGCTTTTATTTTATCCAATTCATCTCCTACAAGCTTCTGAAGCCAAGCCAAGGACAAGTGGAAGCAAGATCAAGAAAGGTTGAAGCTCCTTCAAAGGATTAGACAACATTCCCTATGCAAAAAGGAC
Organism: Lathyrus oleraceus; assembly: GCF_024323335.1. NCBI lineage: Eukaryota > Viridiplantae > Streptophyta > Magnoliopsida > Fabales > Fabaceae > Lathyrus > Lathyrus oleraceus. The sequence continues at coordinate 131,242,121 of NC_066584.1, forward strand.
TTGGCCAATGCCAACATTTTGAGACCAACTTATTGTGAACGGAGCCTTCATCTGATGCAAGTCTTAAGATTTATTTGAATTTATCAACTACTTTTTCTTGGTGCTAATTGTTATTTTGATCTTGTGTCTGATGCCTTGTTCTGAGTTGCTCAAGGAATATTTGATCTGGTGCATGAGAAGACAAAGAAGAATTCTAGCTATGGGATTTGCTTGCTTGGATGTGGCTATCTTTATTTGATGCCTTAATCTTCTTGATGTTTGGATATTGCTAATTGCTTATTGAGTATTGCTCAATTCAAAGTCCAAAGGGAAAGTGGGTTTTTTATATAAAATTATTGTCTGTTGGATTGCACCCCATTGTCAGATCTTTTCCACTCTTAACTTTTAATTTTATGCTTAGGATATCCTCTTCATCTTCTCCCACTTCTTAAATTTCAAAATGTCTCCCCCTTTTCAAAAAACTTCTTATGCTTGTGATTTCAAACTTATACATGTTTAATGATTAGAAACTTTGGCCTTATGCCAATGAATTTTAAACTTTTTTTTCTTTTCTTAAATCAAATTTGTAAATAAACTTAATCATGTTGACTTCAAATTTCAAAAGACAAAAAATAACTAAGAACTTCATTCAAACTTTTGGCCCTTGGTTCTTTTCTCATTAAACTCTTGATTAAAAGCAACTCACCAACTTCTTTGAAATTTTTACCATGAACTACGAGGTTTTGATCCCTCATTTTTATGTTGGTACATAGGCACATGTCCGAAGGTCTTCTCAAACACAAAAATATAATCAATGAATTCTTTTCTCATCCCGACAATCTATTTTTCTCAAATATCTTTTATGCCAAAAACACATACACACATAAAAAAGGGCTCCCTGGGAGTACCCAGAACACTTTGGGTGCTAACACCTTCCCTCTGTGTAATCAACCCCCTTACCTGTAATCTCTGGAATTTTATTAGTTTTGATTTGAAAACTTCTTATCTTTGGGTTTTGTTCGTACTTTTCCCTTTTCCTTTGGAAAAAATAAATGCACGATGGTGACTCAGGTTTTATTAACGTTAAGCTTATCCATAGCTTGATGGTCATGAGTTTACCGCTACAGACTACACTAAGTTTAGTTTCGAAAAACAAAAGTACAAATACAAGAGAAAAGGAAAGTATCATCCTAAGGATCCCTAGCAACTGATTCATCTGAACTAGCCAAGGGCGTGTACTTCCTTCGAATGCGTCCTATCTCTGACTCGAAAGTTGTCTTCATCTGAGCTTTCCCAATGACAAGTTGATCGACGATCTTTTTCCAAGCACTGGAAGGTTGAGGCATACTAGAGGAAAATAAATCATTTGGCTCTCTCTGTCTCTTTATTGCATTCTCTTCAAGAACCTCAATGAGTGCATCTTTGTATTTTAACTCAAGTTGCAACTCCACTCGCTTGCAGTTCAAAGCATGGAATTGTTCTTCCCAAAGGTCCCTCTCTTGCTTCATCTTGGCGAGTGCATCTTCCAACTCCTCTACATCTTGGTTAGGGAGATTTGATGGCTCAGCCACAACCATAGACATAGGTCTTTCATAAGCGTACGACATCTTAAGCTCCAAATCTCTCTTCTTCACCCAAGTAGGGTAAGCTTCCAAAGCTACACAATTGCACGGACCAAGCTCGGATCTTCCCTTTCTAAGAACACTATGCCAAGCTGTAACACCCCAAAATTTGCCCTCCTTATTCACGCATTCATTTTTAGGTCATTTAAAATTAGATACATTGCATTTCATCATGTCAATCGGGATTAGCTCCAAGAAGCTTGAACATCATCCAGGACACTTTGTGGGTTCTATTTAGATGATCAATCAACACAAGGGAAAGACTTCAGTTACTTCCAACAGGGGTCTATTCGTCAATCTTGAAGGAGCAAAGGTTTGTTCATGAGCTGCCATGCTCGCTAGGCGAAGCCCACGTGTTATGCAAAAAAAAAACGAAAAACGAAAAAAACAAAAAAAAAACAAAAAAAAATCGGAAAATATAAATGCAAAAAAAACGAAAAAAAACGAATTTTTTTTTTTTTAATAAATAAATAAAAGAAAAAATCTCTGACTTGGACCTCTCTCAAAAGCCCACTAAGCTACCAATATTAGGCTATAAATACTAGAGTTTTCATTGAAACAAAACCCTGGACAAAACCTGGAGAGAAACCTAGACAGAGAGAGTGAGAATTAATCTGCAGCAACCTCCAGGCAACTCTGAAAGGTTCATTCTGACTTACACACTTTCAGCTCAAGCAAACCCTAACATTGGTTTGCAAATCCAGCTGTGCCATTTGATTTCAACTGATCTCTCCAATCAGGTTTGCCCTTATTCCCATTACCTGTGTGCTTTGAAGTTGAATACTATGAATGTTTGAGGTATGATGGATGAATTTCATTAGGTTTTTGCCCACAGGTTCGTAATTATGTATGAATGTATAAATAATGCCTTGAATGCTTAATCGTTTAATTTCTGAAGTGTATGCCACAGGGTTTGAGGTTTCTGAAACCATACTGTTATCCATGAAAAATCCAAAACCCGCAGGCGCTCGCTAGCACCTTCGTTAGGCGAGCACACAGTGACGCTTCGCCAAGCCTTCGCTAGGCGAGACAGTAGCGATTCGCGACAGTAGCATTTGCTTTTTTCTGTTTTGCTCTAATCTGACTTACGTTTGTCATAGCATGTTTTCTCCTAATCCTTATCGTGTTTCACTAACCCTTTTGTTGAGTTTTTGTGAAGGCTCACATGACTTTTGCAGGGATAGCTCGCTGGATATTCCACTTCGCTTGTGGGATACCATTTGGGAGATTTTTTCTGACTGCCTTGTTGGCACGTTTACTTTATACATGTTTGTTTTGTATGTGTTCGTATCCCCACAGGTAGCGCGGTTCCTTCGTCAAGGACTGCCTTTTTGCATGAGCATCCCCAACCCTACCAACTCATTGATTTTTCTTCTCCTAAGAACATGTTAACTCCTTCTACTACAGGCGAGTAAGTCTCCAAAGGTCGAGCATCCGGTAGATTGCGTAGTAACGTCGTTCGTCCAAAACCCAATCCATAACCCCGTAGTTAGCCGAACTATGACTTGCTCTGATTCTCATTCCAGATGAGATACGTAGGCATAAGACGCGATGTCTTAGTGAGCACAATTACCCTTAACCCCTAGGTAGCCGACTACGAAGACTCTGATTCTCATATTCAGATGAGATACGTATGCAGTGGATGCGACATCCGTGCGAGTCATTTTCTTTTGACCCCTTTTTTTAGTAAATAACACATTAGATAAACCCACACCCTTTATACAAGAACTACAAAAGTGGATCCCGTAGAGTACTACGGATGCGTAGGGGTGCTAATACCTTCCCTTCGCATAATCGACTCCCGAACCCAAGATTTGGTTGCGAGACCATGTCTTGTCCTTTCCTTTTTCCAGGTTTACTTCGAGCGTTTCCTTTCCCTCCTTTGGGATAAATAACGCACGGTGGCGACTCTCCTGTCTTTCTTCGCCGGTTGTTTTTTTTTCGCATTCCATTTTTCAGGTTGCGGCAGCTGGCGACTCTGCTGGGGACCCGGTTTCCCTAAGCGAGTCCCTCCTAGCTTTTGTAGGTTGTTTGTTTACTGGGTGTTTATTCTTTTGTACATTTATTTATCTTTCAGCATTTACCTGCTTTATTGCATTGTGTACATATGACTGCCGTATTTGCTGGTTCTGTTTGTGAGATGAGTTCTATACCCGAACTCGAGTGCACTTAGGATAGGAGAATGGCATAGTCTTGTTGACTTGTGTGGAGTTATTCCTTAGCAAGTTGACTTGCAAGCCCATTCACTTGGTGGAGGTCATGTTAGGATCAATAATGTCACACAAGTAAGTTGTGGTTAGACATTACTTTTTCCAATATAGACCTTAGAAGCCAAGGACCTTAGTTTACCAAACCCATCTTGGCCTATTCGTAGGACGTAGTGCGAAAGTCGTTCAAGTGTAAGATTTGATACGATTGTTACGCGATACTACACTCATAAGAGTCTCTCTTGAGAATATTTTTGGAATACGAGTAGTCGTTCCTCTGATAATATCCGAAAGATGGGATTATGACTATGGGAACCTTTTGTAGATCATGTTTGGCAGGTTTAAACCTTAGTACACTCCCTTTGGGTGGTTCTTAACCTAAACTCCATGCTCGTGACTTGCAACAAACCCTTGATTCATGGTTGATCCGTTCAGGTATCCTTAATATCAATGAAACTTGGGTGTTGATAAGGTGTAAACCATAATCCACCAAAAATGGATGGTTGATATTAAGGATAACATGATCCATCCCATGACCTTTGTTTGGTGTGCTTTGCTTGATCCTCTTAATTTCTCTCCAGGCGGTGCAACCTGACAGATGTTCAAGCGGATCCAGCAATTCTGATTGACATGCCATTGCATTGCATAACATCATCTGCATATTTGCATCCAACATCTCATGCTTATTCATTTGCAGGGTATTCCCTTTTTAAGGGGGGGCCTTAAAATCGAATAAGCAGTGCATCGCATACCATACATACTAACCCATGTTTGTTTTGCAGGTGTCACCGCAGTGTCTAATGTTTGTTCCCTGTTGCAGGAAGTTATTGGTCCCAAGCGAGTTCACAGGTACCCGACAAAGGAAAACCATCCACGACTAGAAATGGACCAGATACAGAAAGAACTGGCTGATATGCGTGAAAGGATGGATCAGTTCATGACATTGATGATTGGTATGGCAGAAGGCCAGGCGAAGCTGAAGGAATTGGTTGAGCAACCGAGGCCCGATCCAGAGGTGGAAATACCAAGTGCTGAGGGGAACCCTGGTAACCCTGGGAACCCTGGTAACCTTGGGAACGCTGATAACCCTGTGAACACTGGAAACGCGGGTAACGCAAATGTTGATGGAAACCCGGGTAATGTTGGCAACACGGGAAATGTTGGGAATGGTATTGGAGGAAGGTACAATGTGAATCAAGGGATTCGAATTAACGGGCGCCCCGTTACTGAAGATTGTCAGTATGATCAATTTTTTTTGCACGACGAGCCCCTCGAGACCACTCGCCGTATGGATGAGCTTGCTGAGAAGCTCAAATCTTTGGAGTCTCAAAATTCCTTAGGTTTTGATGTCACCAATCTTGGTCTGGTTCAGGGAGTAAGGATCCCTCACAAGTTCAAACCCCCTACTTTTGAGAAATACAACGGGGCTTCTTGCCCACGCACTCATCTCCAATCTTATCTGGGAAGGTTGGGAGCTCACACTGAAGATGAAAAGCTGTGGATGTACTATTTTGAACACAGTTTAACTGGAGCTTCTCGTGAATGGTATTCTCATTTGTCTCGTACTACCATCAAGAGCTGGAAAGACTTGGCAGAGGCTTTTGTCAAGCAATATCAATACAACTTGGACATGGCTCCAAATCGGACCTTGTTGCAAGGAATGTCTCAGACTGCCAAGGAAACCTTTAGAGAATATGCTCAGCATTGGAGACAGATTGCTGCATCCGTCCAACCCCCTATGTCTGAAAGTGAGATGGCGGACATGTTCATGAACACTCTTCAAGGCAATTATATCGAGAGATTGGCTGCTTGCCCATCAATTAGCTTTGCAGAGATAGTGATTGCTGGAGAAAGGATTGAGAGTCTGTTGAAGATGGGCCGAATTCAAGACAACAGTGCTTCCAACTCATCAGTTCCCAAGAAACCGTTTGCTGGTAACGGTCAGCGAAGAAGAGAAGGTGAGACGAGCGTTGTATATGCCGGCAGAGGCAGGGGCAGAGGACGCCCTAATTATTATCAAGATCAAGTGGCCGCAGTCACTATTCCAACACCTGTTCCTTAACCGTAGTATCATCCGCAACAGCAACCCAGGTACAACAATCCACAACAAGGAGGTAATCCGGGTCAGCAGAGACCCTATCAACAACGTCCAAGGCAGGCGGACCGGGTCATTGAGCCAATCCCAATGCCTTATTCTGTATTACTTCCCAAGCTGATTGACATGAATCTGGTTACGTTGAGAACTCTGGCCCTACCGGTCGATCCCAACAATCTGCCTAGAGGTTATGATGTCAACGCCAGATGTACTTTTCACTCCAACGCACTTGGCCATACTACAGATAATTGCAAGGCTCTCCAGCTAAAGGTACAAGATTTGAGAGATGCCTAGGCCATCAATTTTTCTCCGGTGCCTAATGTTATCCAAAACCCGATGCCAGCTCACGGCGGGCAGAGGATTAATGTTGTTGATAGTGGGGAAACTTTGAATTTGGTTTCTGATGTGACTAAAGTGAAGACTTCGCTATCGGTGGTCAAAGACCGACTCTGGAAAGGACGGATTTTCCCGGGCTGTGGGGAAGAGTGCAAAAATTATCAAGACGCCGAGAACGGATGTGATAGTTTGAGAAGGGGTATTCAGCAACTGATAGATGAAGGTTGTCTTCAGTTCGATCAGACTCGTCCAGTGAAGAATGATGTGTCGACAGTAACGTTTTATTTCACTCCTGAAGAAATATATGTTCCCGAGAGACCCGCTCCGACAACAATATATTTCCCAGAAAGTCCAGCACCAATTTACTCTGACAACCCTCAACCGACTTTGATTGGTCCGGTCACCATCACGGTACCAGGACCTGTTCCGTATGAGAAAGACAGTGCTATCCCGTGGCACTATGGGGCTGATATCTACTGCCAGGGGCAGAAAGTTAACGAAGAGGACATTGACATTGGTAGCTCCGTTGTAGACAATGTTGGAGGAATTGGTGGCTTCACTCGTAGTGGACGCCTATTTGCACCATCAACATTGTGCACAAATGCTGAAGCTGAGGCAGCTGCCAAGGCTAAAGGAAAATAGGTATCCACCGAAGAGGTTACTACCGAGGAAACTCCTCCTAAGACCGCATTCGAGAAGGAAGTGGATGAGTTTATGAGGATTATCTAGAAAAGTGACTACAAGGTAGTCGACCAGCTAAATCAGACACCCTTAAAGATCTCCATTCTCTCACTATTGATGTGCTCTGAGGCACACAGAGCAACCTTGTTGAAAGTACTGAATATGGTTTATGTTCCCCCAGAGATAACTGTTGACCAGCTGGAGTCGGTAGTTTCGAATGTACACACTAGCCATGCGCTAGGTTTCACCGATTATGACCTAACATCTTAGGGCAGGAATCACAACAAAGCCTTGCATATCACAATGGAATGCAAAGGGACGGTGCTTTCCCATGTTTTGGTTGATACAGGTTCTTCTCTGAATGTTCTCCCAAAGAAAGCCTTAACGAAGCTGGATTGCGATGACGCCACCCTGAGGCCGAGTAATTTAGTTGTAAGGGCTTTTGATGGCTCTAAGCGAGCTGTTTGTGGCGAAGTTGAGTTGCCAGTTAAGATTGGACCGCAGGTATTCAAGAGTACCTTTTATGTAATGGATATCCAGCCTTCCTATAGCTGTCTGCTAGGTCGAACCTGGATTCATGTTGCCGGTGCTGTTACTTCTACTCTCCACCAGAAGCTCAAATATGGACTAGAAGGTCAGATCGTCACCGTCTGTGGTGAAGAGGATACTTTTGTTAGCTGCCTGTCTACATTTAAGTATGTGGAGATGGATGGAGAGATGCATGAGATGCTGTGTCAGGGCTTCGAAGCCATAAACATCAGTGAGGTCGCGCCCGAAACTGTCTTTTCACCTGAGTCTGAGAAGGTCGGGACTTCTATCTCTTCATACAAGCAAGTTGTTGAAGTGGTTAAGGCTGGTAATGCCCAAGGCTGGGGCAAATTTGTGGAGCCAATCATAAAAGAAGACAAGTTTGAATTGGGGTGTACTCCGGGGTCTCAGAAGAATGAAGCCGGTACTTTTTCCAGCGGGGGTTTGGTTTCTCCCCACACCGTCAATGCTGCAGATGAAGACAAGGCTGACAGCGACTGTGACTTAGATAGCTGGATTCGCCCGTGTGTCCCAGGAGAAAAGGTCGACAATTGGTCGTCTGAAAAAGTCGTCCGGTTTACTCTACTGAAGGAGTAATTTTTATTGTTTTCCTTTTATCACATGCATAACAAAGTCTTACACTTTGACCAAGGTGTAATGACTCATCTATAGGGCCATCCATTTAGTTACATTTCGCAATTATTTTCATCATAAATAAAGGACAGCTTTTGCAAACAATTTTGTGTTCTCTTTCTTTCAATTATTTTTACTTTTACAAAAACGACAATGTTTCTTTTTCATGTTTCTTTTTCGTTTTTCTTTCCAAAAAACACCTCGTAAAACTGATCACTCGGATCTCACTGCTAACGACACTGCTATGGCCAAGTATGACTTCGACAGTCCTATCTATCAAGCCGAAGAAGGGGTTGAGGAAGATTGTGAATTGCCTGAGGAGTTAGCCAGGTTGTTGAAACAGGAGGACCGAGCTATCACACCTTATCAGGAGGTGGTTGAGACCATCAACGTTGGTACCGAAGACGACAAGAAAGAGATCAAGATCGGGGCCAGTCTACAGGCCGAGAGGAAAAGACCGTTGATCATGTACTTGACTGTGTTAGAAAGGTCAATGGGTTGTGTGCTTGGTCAGCATGACGAGTCAGGTCAAAAAGAGCATGCAATATACTACCTTAGCAAAAAGTTTACCGACTGTGAACAAAGATACTCACTGCTCGAGAAAACTTGTTGCGATTTGGCATGGGCTGCTCGCCGACTAAGACGGTATATGTTGACTCACACGACTTTATTGATATCAAAGATGGATCAAGTCAAGTATATTTTTGAAAAGCCAGCAGGGTTGCTAGGTGGCAAATGATGCTGACAGAGTATGACATCCAATACACTTCACAAATAGCCATCAAAGGAAGTGTCTTGTCAGGCTATCTTGCCGCGCAACCGATTGATGATTACCAACCTATGAGGTTCGACTTTCCTGATGAGGACATCATGTTTCTCAAATCAAAAGATTACGAGGAACCACTCCCGGAGGAGGGGCCTGACCCTGAATCCAAATGGATTATGATGTTTGATGGGGCGGTCAACGTCAATGGTCGTGGAGTTGGTGCAGTGTTGATCACACCGGAGGGGGTTCATATGCCATTTTGTGCCAGAATAACTTTTCCCTGCACCAACAATGAAGCCGGATGAAGCAGAATGGGTCCGTTCTCGATACAATCAGCTAAGCCTAGTTGAGGAAAAGAGACTAGCAGTTATATGCCATGGCCAGCTATATCAGAGATGGACAAAGAGAGCGTTTGATCAGAAAGTGCGCCCTTGGGAGTATCGAGTCGGTGAATTGGTACTCAAAAGAATTCTTCCTCCCAACACAGATCACAGGGGCAAATGGACACCGAACAACAAGGGTCCATACGTGGTTAAAAGAGTTTTCTCTGGCGGAGCTCTGATGCTAACAACCATGGATGGCGAAGACTTCCCGTCCCCTGTCAACTGAGACGCAGTTAAAAAATACTTCGCATAAAATAGACCCGCTGGATAGTAAAAAGAATAGTCCAGGCAAAAAAGGGGCATCCCGACGAACCAAAAAAAAGAATGAAGAGGTTCGGGAAAAAATTAGGGATATAAAAATAAAATAAAAATGTACACCCGGTGAGTCGAAAACCCGGAAGGGCGGCTCAGGAAAAAAAGGATATCCCGGTGGATTGAAAACCCAAAAGGACGGTCCACGCAAAAGTTAGGGAATAAGCGAATAATTGCGATCTGAGTTCATCCGTGTTATATCACCGTTTCATTCAATCCGGCAATCTTCGAAGGTAAAAGATCGACTAGTCATCCACTTCAGAAAGTAAGATGAGCAGAGCGTCTTGAGGACATACGAGCCATAGCAGAGTCGAAACTCGGTGGGACCCCGTTTCCACATTGCCATTAGGATAGTTTCTCTTGTTCAATTTATAGCAATCGCCTCTTTCCAGGGATCAGCTTCCTGATGTACTCGCCTATTCCTGCGACAAATTTTTCAACCAAAAAAAGTCGAATGATTCAGTTAAAAAGCCTCTTTACTTTTCATTTATCAGTTTGTTTGCAAAAGATGTCTGGATTCTTGAGGAAACATATTGCATCTGAATGTAATGGTGGCTTTTGCAGATGACTTGCGCAGGAAAACAGTCAAAATTTCTTTGAATGTGCTTAATCCCAGACGGTGAATTCAAACTGAGTAATTCCCCGTGGCATACGTGTATTTTTTGGTTACAGGTCACAGGAACCGGATGCCATGTCATGAATCCTCACCCCCAAGCGGTTTACAAAGCCTCTCCTCTGCAAAGCAGGTTCCCCAGTAGAGTTGACAGTATCCAGACTGTATATCCCCAGTAGAGTTGACAGTATCCAGACTGTATATCCCCAGCGGAGTCGACAGTGCCAAACTGTATCTTCCCAGCAACAGCGGAGTAGTCGCATACCCAACAGACAAGAGGGTGGTGTTCCCAGTGTTCATCTCGTCCCCAGCAGATTATTTTTTTTTAACAAATTTATTTTAATCCCCAACCTGAGGACGATTAGCAAGTTCATATCCCCAGCAAAGGTCGATTCCTACGACATTTCCCCAGGAAGTGCTTTCCTCACAGACTCTCCTCGCAGAGCCTCGCCAAGCAAAGTTTCCATAGTTGATACTTCCCCAGCAAGGTCAACTTTTCAAAAAAGGCCGATTTATTTTCAGTGGCTCCCCGGTCCCGGCAGACGGATCGTTCCCCACAGAGCATTCAAGGATTGATAGAGCAATCTGCTCCCTGCCAGAGTTGCTTCCCCAAGCAGATTTCTTTTTTCTTTTACACCATGTATAACATTTGCATTTGCATTTGCATGCATATCAAACATACACATAAGCTGATAAACAGGTTCTTCAAAGCAGACTGAAAATTTACTTTACAACCAATGTCATGAGATTCGGCCAGAGGATCAAGTGTGTGTGTGACCCAGCATGAGGGTCATTTCGAAGATTCAGCCTGAGAATCGTTTTCCAGAGATCCAGCATGAGGGTCATTTCGAAGATTCAGCCTGAGAATCGTTTTCCAGAGATCCAGCCTGAGGGTCATTTCGAAGATTCAGCCAGAGAGTCGACTACGAGCGTTATTTCCCTAGCAAGCCAGCTGGAGGAATAGATTGACACCTCGACAAAAAATCAACCTACAAGAGGATCCAGCCCGCGGATCGCATTAAAAAACCAAAGTCTAATCGAAGAGTCGTTATAACATGTTCTAGCCTGAAGAATATGTACGAAGCCCAAAAGTGGGATATTCTCGAAGCTGCATATCTAACATGAAGACTGTAGATTTCGAAAGAGGGTCAACCAGCGCATGCCCCAGATGCGAGATCCTGATGATGGGAATTTATCATCAAAACAATCCAGATCTAGCCAGAAGATCAAAGTCAGGTCTAGCCCGAAGACCGAAAAATAGATAGATTCAGCTAGAGAATCAAAGAAAATAGATTCAGCCAGAGAATCGAAACAATTCAGATCTAGCCAGAAGATCGAAATAGATTCAGCCAGAGAATCGAAACAATTCAGATCTAGCCAGAAGATAGAAGAAGATCTAGCCAGAATATCGAAGTCAGGTCTAGCCCGAAGACCGGAAATAGATTCAGCCAGAGAATCGAAACAATTCAGATCTAACCAGAAGATCGAAGTAGATTCAGCCAGAGAATCAAAGAAAATAGATTCAGCCAGAGAATCGAAACAAAGGAGATCTAGCCAAAAGATCGAAGAAGATCTAGCCAGAGGATTGAAACTGTATCCAGCCCGAGGATCAAAATTAACATCCAACCAGAGGACTAAATTGAGTATAGATTCAGCCAGAGGATCGAAACTCCAAATTAAGTCAGAAGACTGATTCAGATTCAGCCAGAGGATCGGAAGAGAAATAAACAGCGCGGTGTATCTCAGCATTTTTGTGGTGTTCTCGGAGCGCAAATTTTTGGTCTGTCTTTGGTATTCAATCACAGCTCACCCTGTTTGTCTGATAAGCTGTTCGCTTTCATCCTGCTCGGGTTAGCTGATGATTGAATAGGGGCAGCTGTAACACCCCAAAATTTGTCCTCCTTATTCACGCATTCATTTTTAGGTCATTTAACATTAGATACATTTCATTTCATCATGTCAATCAGGATTAGCTCCAAGAAGCTTGAACATCATCTAGGACACTTTGTGGGTTCTATTTAGATGATCAGTCAACACAAAGGAAAGACTTGAGTTACTTCCAACAGGGGTCTATTCGTCAATCTTGAAGGAGAAAAGGTTTGTTCATGAGCTGTCATGCTCGCTAGGCGAAGCCCACGTGTTATGCAAAAAAAAACGAAAAAGGAAAAAAAAAACGGAAAAAAAATGCAAAAAAAAACGAAAAACGAAAAAAAAAAATTTAAAAATAAATAAATAAATAAATAAAAGATAAATCTTAGACTTGGACCTCTCTCAAAAGCCCACTAAGCTACCAATATTAGGCTATAAATACTAGAGTTTTCATTGAAACAAAACCCTGGACAAAACCTGGAGAGAAACCTAGACAGAGAAAGTGAGAATTAATCTGCAGCAACCTCCAAGCAACTCTGAAAGGTTCATTCTGATTCACACACTTTCAGCTCAAGCAAACCCTAACATTGGTTTGCAAATCCAGCCATGCCATTTGATTTCAACCGATCTCTCCAATCAGGTTTGCCCTTATTCCCATTACCTTTGTGCTTTGAAGTTGAATACTCTGAATGTTTGAGGTATGATGGATGAATTTCATTAGGTTTTTGCCCACGGGTTCATAATTATGTATGAATGTATAAATAATGCCTTGAATGCTTAATCGTTTAATTTCTGAAGTGTATGCCACAGGGTTTGAGGTTTCTGAAACCATACTGTTATCCATGAAAAATCCAAAACCCGCAGGCGCTCGCTAGCACCTTCACTAGGCGAGCACGCAGCGACGCTTCGCCAAGCCTTCGCTAGGCGAGACAGTAGCGATCGCGACAGTAGCATTTTCTTTTTTCTGTTTTGCTCTAATCTGATTTACGTTTGTCATAGCATGTTTTCTCCTAATCCTTATCGTGTTTCACTAACCCTTTTGTTGAGTTTTTGTGAAGGCTCACATGACTTTTGCAGGGATAGCTCGCTGGATATTCCACTTTGCTTGTGGGATACCATTTGGGAGATTTATTCTGATTGCCTTGTTGGCACGTTTACTTTATACATGTTTGTTTTGTATGTGTTCGTATCCCCACAGGTAGCGCGGTTCCTTCGTCAAGGACTGCCTTTTTGCATGAGCATCCCTAACCCTACCAACTCATTGATTTTTCTTCTCCTAAGAACATGTTAACTCCTTCTACTACAGGCGAGTAAGTCTCCAAAGGTCGAGCATCCGGTAGATTGCGTAGTAACACCGTTCGTCCAAAACCCAATCCATAACCCCGTAGTTAGCCGAACTACGGCTTGCTCTGATTCTCATTCCAAATGAGATACGTAGGCATAAGACGCGATGTCTTAGCGAGCACAATTACCCTTAACCCCTAGGTAGCCGAGCTACGAAGACTCTGATTCTCATATTCAGATGACATACGTATGCAGTGGATGCGACATCCGTGCGAGTCATTTTCTTTTGACCCCTTTTTTTCAGTAAATAACACATTAGATAAACCCACACCCTTTAGACAAGAACTACAAAAGTGGATCCCGTAGAGTACTACGGATGCGTAGGGGTGCTAATACCTTCCCTTCGCATAATCGACTCCCGAACCCAAGATTTGGTTGCGAGACCCTGTCTTGTCCTTTCCTTTTTCCAGGTTTACTTCGAGCGTTTCCTTTCCCTCCTTTGGGATAAATAACGTACGGTGGCGACTCTCCTGTCTTTCTTCGCCGGTTGTTTTTTTTCGCATTCCATTTTTCAGGTTGCGACACAAGCATGTGCCATTCTACCCTTCAAATTTTGGGGATCTTTACCCTCTTGATAGAATAGAACTTCTAACTGAACGTTATTAGGTTTATCCTTCAAGGGGAACCCAACCTGACGATGAGCCAAAGTGGGGTTGTAGTTGATTCTTCCTTATGTACCAATGAGAGGGACATTAGAGGACTCACCACAACTATCAATAATCTCCAATCCATAAAATGCATAATCATGCCAAACAATATTCTCATTAGTGAGAGACGTAAGTCTCTAGGCCACCATAGACATTGCTTGTTCTCCAAGAAGACTGATGTCTAAGGCAAGTGCAAAATAAACCACTTGTACAGAAAAGGAACGCAACACACAATGGTTCCACCACCCTTAGAATTCCTTAAATGCAAAGAGAAATATGTGTCACCCAATAAAGTCAGAACAAGATTCCCAATCAAGAATATTCTAATGGCGTTAACATCAACAAAGTTGTCAATGTTAGGGCACAATGTTAAACCGTAGATGAGCAAGACAAATATGGCTTCAAAAGTGTCCATGCTACCAACTTGACAAAAAGCAGTAGCTCTACCAATGAGAAACTCAGAAGTTAACCCTCTAATACGTCCTTTCTTCATCATATTAGCATCGATCTCAGACTTCCTCAAATGAAGAGCGTCAACTATCCACTGAAAGGCACCTTGTTAGATACGGATATACCTAAGAGATGGGCATACTCTTCCAACGTAGGCATGAGCTGATAATCAGGAAAAGTGAATCACCGATAAAGAGGATCATAAAACTGGACCAAGACACCCAAGAGTCCTTCCACAACCTCGGTAGACAGCACGGGTAGAAGCTTCTTACAATGTTGCTTGAAAACCAAAGGATCAAATACAAAGGTTGATAGCTTCCTTAGATCTTTCAAGTTGGGACATCTTAAACTGTACTTCTTAGTGCTCCTTCGTCCATAATCCATGGTCTGAAAATATTTGTAAATATAACCTTAGTTCCTTGAAATTTTATTGTTGTGATGAATATTATGATGCGCATGAATGCATGAATGCAACAATCACACACAAGGAAAACACAAACAAAGGTCACGAAATGGATCAAGTCATCATCAAGACCAATCATCCATTTTGGTGGATTATGTTTTCACCTTATCATAACCTAAGATCCATTTATTTTGACGAGACCGATCGGATCAATAAAGAATCAAAGGGTTTGTTATAAGTCACGAGCATGGAGTCAAGTTAAGAATCATCCCAAAGGAGTGTACTAAGGATAAAAAAATTGTAGATCATGTTCTAAAAAAGATCTCAGAGTCGTGATCTCATCTATCGGATACTATATGTTTGGATGATTGACTCATCAGCCCATAGTATTCTCAAGAGAAACTCGCCTGAGTGTAGTATCGCGTAATAACTTTTATCAAGTTTACACTCGAACAGTCTCCGCATTACGTCGTAAATAGGCCAAGTTGGGTTAAATGTTCTACAGTCCTCAGCTTCTCGGACTCCCAGGTTGGAAAAAGTAATGCCTATCCACGACTTACTTGTGTGACATCAGTAATTTCAAAGGGGTCTACACTGAGTAGTTGGGTCTCAAACCAACTCGTTAAGGACTACTCCATACGAGTCGAACATGACTATACCATCCTCCTATCTTAATTTCACTCAAGTTCAAGTTAGAACTTATCTCACCATTCAGAGATCACCAAGCACAACAGACAAAGAGTATCACATAAACAAATATATACAAACAAACATCAAAGATCAATAAATATAATACACACAAAAAGTAGGCTAAACCCACTGAGGACTACTCCACAGCAGAGTCGCCACTTTCTTTCTGTAGGGATAAATTCATGAACATCGAGCTATTGGTTAACTCAACATCAATAAAACCAGAGTTGCCACTGTGTTTTTATTGTTTCAAAAGGAAAAGGGAAAAAGTATGAACAAAACCCAAAGATAAGAAGTTTTCAAATCAAAACTAATAAAATGTCAGATATTACAAGTAAGGGGGTTGGTTACACAGAGGGAATGTATTAGCACCCAAAGTGTCCAAGGTACTCATAGGGAGCCCTTTTTGTGCGTAAGTGTTTTAGTTGAAAAAGATGTTTGCTAAAAATTAGAATGGGGGGATGAGAAAAGAATCCATTTAATTATACTTTTGTGTTTGACAATACCTTCGGTCTTATGCCTATGTACCAACATAAAAATGAGGGATCGAAACCTCATAGTCCGTGGTAAATATTTCAAAGGTTGGTGGATTTATTTTAACAAAACCTTAAAGATCTTTTGTGATCAATGGGAGAATACTCAACCAAGCATCTATCGATAATGAGGGTTTTACAACATTTAAGATGGAGGGCTCCAACTTGGATTCAATCGTATGCCACTTACCCCAAATAAATGGAAAGACTTATCATCAATATATCATGGAATGGGAGAATTATATCTTAATCAAAGATAACTCAAATCTAATGCTTCTTTTTGCAAAAGTTTAAAAGAAAAATGCATAAAATGACCAAAAGGATTAGATGAGGTTGTTAGTTCTTTTTGTCTTTTTGAAAGTTAAGGTCAATATGATTAAGTTTATTCACAAATTTGGTTAAGAAAATGTTTTGAAAATCAATGGCATAAGGCCAAAGTTTCTACTCGTTAAAACAAGTCTAAGTCTAAAAACACAAGCAAAGAAGGTTTTGAAAATGAGAGAGAGATTTTGAAATTAAAGAAGGAGAGGAGATGACCAATAATGTTAGACAGAAACCCATTTCCTTTGGACTATTGAGCAAGCAACAAGTATAATCATCCAAGCAATTAATAAGAAGACCAATTGGATCAAATAAAGATAACCAAACATCCAAGAAAGCGCTCCAAAAGCAAGCGGTCTTCAATATCCTTTAGATGTATCAGATGAAATATCCCTTGAAACATACTCACAAAAACAAGCATCAGATAATATCAATAAGATCAAAATAACAAAAGTCAGACAAAGAGAGAGAGCAATAATAGATGAATCAAGGGAGTCTCTCAAGGCTTGTGTCATATGAATGGAATTGGCCAAGATAACTCAGTCTCAAATAATGGAATTGGCCAAGTCCTTTCCATAGCTCAGGAATGTTGTCTACTCTAAGTCCAAGAATTCAAACCAAGTCAATGGCAGAGGTACAATAGTTCACCAACATATTTTTTACGGTTTTTGTTGTTATTAGGTATTTTAAGGCCCTAATACCACAAACACACCAAAGTCACAAACACACAACATAATACAAGCATAAAATATAGCTCAAGT